>NC_132913.1:2428000-2731500 GCF_047675955.1 Chlorocebus sabaeus | reverse complement strand
AATTCCCTTTGGCCAGAGACAGGTCTGGTTCCATTGAGAGGAGCCCTTGTCTGTCCCATGCTCATCATGGTGCAGAAGCGGGTGGTGCAGAGAAAGAAGGGTGCCAGATCGAGGCAGAAATCCTTCCCTTTTGAGCCCCTCAACCCTGTTCTTAGGCCTGACCACCACTCCTCCATTCTCTATTTCTATAATCTTGCTATTTCAGTATGTTACATAAGTGGAATCATGTGGGATGTCATGTTTTGGGATTGGGTTTTTTTTTGCTCAGCATAAATCTGTAAAGATTGACTTGAGTTGTTTCATGTATCCACAGTTTGCCCCTTTTTATTGCTAAGTGGTATTCCATGGCATGGAAATACTGATTTTTTTTTTTTTTTTTTTTGAGACAGAGTTTTGTTTTGTCACCCAGGCTGGAGTGCAGTGGCACGATCTTGGTTCACTGCAACTCCGTTTCCTGGGTTCAGGTGATTCTCCTGCCTCAGCCTCCCAAGTAGCTGGGACTACAGGCATGTGCCACCATTTCTGGCTACTTTTTGGTATTTTCGGTAGAAACAGGGTTTCGCTGTGTTGGCCAGGATGGTCTTGATCTCCTGACCTCGTGATCCTCCTGCCTCGGCTTCCCAAAGTGCTGGGATTACAGGCATGGGCCGCTGTGCCTGGCCTAAGGAGTACCAATTTGTTTAACCCTTTACCCACTGAAGAATATCTGGATTGTTTCCAGGTTTTTTTTTTTTTTTTTTACTTTTAATTATGAAGAAAGCTGATAAAACATTTGTGAATGGGTTTTTGTGTGAACACAAGTTTTGATTTTTCTAAGTTATGAGCCTAAGTAAGCAGTGGCTGGTTTTTATGATGGCTATATGTTTAGTTTTCAAATTATCAAATGATTATTAACTCAAATTTCTGGAGTTGCTGTCTTACTTTACTCTCCTACCAGCAATGTATGTGTGCTGGTCTTTCCACACACTCGCCAGCATTTGCTGTTATCACTATTTTTTATTTTCATGTAGTGATATCTCACTGTGGTTTAAATGTACATTTTCCCAGTGGTTAGTGATGCTGAACATATTTTCATGTGCTTTTTTGCCATCTCTGGATCCTCTTCAGTGAAATGTTTGTTCAGATCCTTGCCCATATTCTAAATGGTAAGTTTGATTTTTTTACTGCTGAGTTTTGAGAATTCTTTATATGTGTCTGACACTAGTCCTTGTTAGACGTGTGGGTTGCAAATATTTTCTACAAGTACATAACTTGTATTTTCATCCTCTTAATAGACTTTTTCTCAGAGCTAACATTTTTAACTTTAATAAAGTCCAATTTATCATTTATTTGCAGGTCATACTATGTGAAGATCTCTTTGCCTAGCCCTAGATCCCAAACGCAAATATTTTCTTTTTTTATAGTTCGATTTTTTTTTTTTTTTTGGGATGGAGACTTGCTCTGTCACCTAGGCTAGAGTGCAGTGGCACAGTCTTGGCTCCCTGCAACCTCTGCCTCCCGGGTTCAAGTGATTCTCCTGCCTCAGCCTCCCGAGTAGCTGGGATTGCAGGCGTGCACCACCACGTCTGGCTAATTTTTGTATTTTTAATAGAGACGGGGTTTCACCATATTAACCAGGATGGTCTTGAACTCCTGACATCAAATGATCCTCCTGCCTCAGCCTCCCAAAGTGCTGGGATTACAGGCATGAGCTACTGCGTCTGGCCAGTTTGACAGTTTTATATTTTACATTCAAAAGTCCCTGAGTTAAGTTTTGTTTAAGGTTTGAGGTTTAGGCCAAGGTTTTAGAGTTTTTGTTTTTTTTCTGCTTACGCACACCTAATTGTTCACTGAAAAGGTTCCCTTGATTGAATTGCGTTTTCACCTTTGTGACAAATCAGTTGGATGTATTTGCATGGGTCTATGTTAGGGTTCTGTCTTCACCGATCTGTGTGTCTGCTCCTCCACCAATACCACATAGTCTTGATTACTGGGGTTATATAATAAGTTTTGAAATCAGATAGATTGATTCCTTTTGCTTCATTCTTCTTTTTCAAAACTGTTTAATGCTTCATGCCTCTTTGCATTTTCATAAACATTTGTCTATAAAAATATGTAAGCATATTGCTGGGGTTTTGACAGAAATTGTATTTTAACTTTATATCAGTTTTAGGAGAATTGACAGTTTTACTATACTGACATGTCCAGCATATGAAAATGATATGTTTCTCCATTTAGGTTGATCTTCTTTCATTTCTTTTATCAACATTTTGTATTTTTTCACATACAACACATGTACTTGTTTTGTTAGATTTGCACCTAAATATTTCATTTTTGGGTGATTTAAAGCACTATTATATTTTAAAATATTGTTAACCAAGAGTTCATTGCTAGAATATAGAAATATACAGTCATGAGTTGCAAAATGATGTTTTGATCAATGGTGGACCTCATATACAATGGTGGTCCTGTAAGATTATAATGGAGCTGCAAAGTTCCTGGTGTCTAGTAATGTTGTAGCCATCATCATGTCAGAGCATTATTCATGTGTTTGTGGTGACACTGATGTAAACAAATCTACTGTACTGCCAGTCTTATAAAAGTATAGCACATAGAATTATGTATAGTGCATCATACTCGGTAATGATAATAAATGACTATGTAACTGGCTTATGCATTTACTATACTGTGCATTTTATCCTTACTTTGGAGGTCATTTTTTTCTATTTATTAAAAAAAAGTTAACTGTAAAACAGCCTCAGGCAGGTCCTTCAGGAGGTATCCAGAAGAACGCATTGTTATCCTAGGAGATGACAGCTCCATGCATGCCATTACCCCTGAAGTTTCGCAGTAGGACAGGATATGGAGGCGAAAGGCAGTAATGCTGATGATCCTGACCCTGTGTAGGTCTAGGCTAATGCATGTGTTTGTGACTTAGTTTTTAATAAAAAGTTTAAAAAGTAAAAGAAATAAATACGTAAAAATAGAAAAGATATAGATAAGGTTAAGAATTTAAAGAAATAAACTATTTTTGTACAGCAGTATAATGTGTGTGTATTTTAAGCTAAGTATGATTACAAAAGAGTCGCAGAGTTAAAAAAAAAGGTTTATAAAGTAAAAAAGAGTGCGCTGAGGTTAACTTATTATTAAGGAAAGGAAAATATTTTAAAATAAATGTAGTGTAGCCTACGTGTACAGTGTTTATAAAGCCTACAGTAATGTAGAGTAATGTCTTGGGCCTTCACATTCACTCACTCCTCACTGACTCACCCAGAGCAACTTCCAGTCCTGCAAGCTCCTTTCATGGTCAGTTCTCTACACAGGTGTATCATATAAAACATCTTGGGTTTTTTTTTTTTTTTTTTTTTTTTTTGAGACGGAGTCTCACTCTGTCGCCCGGGCTGGAATGCAGTGGCCCGGTCTTGACTCACTGCAACCTCTACCTCCTGGGTTCAAGCGATTCTCCTGCCTCAGCCTCCTGAGTAGCTGGGATTACAGGCATGTGCTATCACGCTCAGCTAATTTTTGTACTTTTAGTAGAGACACGGTTTTACTATGTTGGACAGGCTGGTCCCGAACCCCTGACCTCAGGTGATCTATCTGCCTGCCTTGGGGCTCCCAAAGTATTGGGATTACAGGTGTGAGCCACTGTGCCCAGCCAAAATCTTCCACTTTATTGTCTTCTGACTTGTACATTTTTTAAACTAAAAGTCTTATGCAATTCCTGTCTTTGTTCCTCTGTATGTAATATGCTTTCTCCCTCTGTGGCTGCCTTTAACATTTTCTTTTTATAATTGACTTTCAACATTTTAAAGATGATATGCATGGATTTGGGGAGACGGTTTAACGCATTTATTCTGTTTGGTGCTTTTGAAGAATTTGGGTCTGTGGCTTGGTGGCTGTTATTAACTTTGCCTATTATCTTTTCAAATATTTTTGCTGCTTGGTTTTTCTCTCTTCTCCTTCCAAATATACATATGCTAAACTGTTAGATATTATCCTACAGCTTTTGGATACTGTTTTTATTACCACTACTTTTTTTGTGTGTATGTTTTAGTTTGCATAATTCATAGTGACTTATCTTCAAGTTACTGATTCTTTTCTCAGCTGTATTGATTCTGTTACTGAATCCAATAAAGCCTCTTTCAACTTTGTTATCATGCTTTTCATTTTTCACATTCTCATTTGATTATTTCCTGTAATTTTCATATCTCTCTTGAAGCTCTCCCTCAGATCATGCATACCATCTAACTTTTCCGCTTGAGATTTTAACATGTTAATTATATTTATTTGAAATATTTCATGTAATAGCTTCAACATTTGTGTCATATCAAAATCTGGTCTTGTTGATACTGTTTTTTCCTCTGTGTTTCTTTGTGTGTCTTACATTTTTGTATAAGAGCCAAATATCTTTAACAGAACAACAGAGACTTATGTAACTAGTGTTAATGCTTGGAAATGGATATTCCTCTGTTTTGTTTTTGGCTAAGACTTTAGTGTAATAATTTGAGTAAATCTAGTCATAAGTTAAGCTGTGGTTAGGTTTTGTTATTGTTGTGTTCATGCTTAGTGCAATATGAGTTTCAAACTCTTCTCTGTTATCTTGTTTTTAGGGTAGGGTTCTCACATTAGTGAACACTCAATCTTTAGAAATTCATTAAAATTTGTAAATAAACTCTTCTTTTACAGTGTCCATTGTCTGTGGCTGCTCTTTTCCTTGGAGGTGCCTATTTTCCTTAGATTTTGGGTTATTTATCCTGCAATCTCAGCTCTCTGATTTATTCAAGAAAGATTGTGATTTTTGCAAATTATCCAAATTTTTTTGGTTGTAAGATGAGAGCAATGCTCCTTCCAGTTTTTTAATATCTAAATCAGAAGATTTAATTTCCATAAAGCCCCTTGTAAGTCTTTGATCATTTATGGCCTGGCCAATCTCATCCAAATTATGTAGCCTCTATGAGACAGTTTTCTGATCTATTAAAGGTAAATAGAAATATTTATCTCAAAAGGTTGTTATTTAAGATTAAATTAAGGATAAAAAAATATGGATAGCCACAGTGCCTGCCATGAAAGAGCATATTTTAATTCTCCTCTGCTTTCTGTCACCTGAGGAAGTGAATTAAGGATGTTTTACCAATGAGATTTCTTTTAAATGATTTGTGTCAACCAGTCATTATAAACCACGTGACCTCATTTGTCTGTCATTATCAGAGAATGGACATCATCCTCATAGAGTCAGAGATAATTTTTCAGAAAACTGAAGTCTGTCACTAGAGTCGAAAGTCTGCATCTGATGACCTCTGCAGCGTCTCCTTAGCTGTTTGTCCTTAGCTGAAGAGTGTACTGTCTACTGAGTTTGTCCTTAGCTGGCCAGTGTACTGTCTACCGAGACAGCCCTTTCGCACAGCTCTGGGGGGTACTGGGATTTCTGTCTTTGGGTTGAAGCCTGTCTTCTCTGGCTCCTGCTGTGTGGTCCCAGTATTAGTTCTTGTAATAGGACTTGCTCATCTGAATCCTCATGGCCATGGCTTCCTTTATTTATATGAGGATAGCTCTTACCTACCCTCTGTGTAAGAGGGCGTCTTCTCGTCTGTAGGTGAAATCCATTTGTGGACTTTTCTTCATGCGACAGGATGTCCTGGCCCACAGTCACATCCCACTAGGTCTCCTCTGCTCAAGCCGCTCTATGGGTGCAAGTCCATGGACTGAGTCCAGTGCTCCAGGTAAGGACAACCAGTGTTGTGTCTGCCAAGACTGCACCTGCACTGCGCCAGATGCTAACTTTCCAGAAGCCAGTTCAAGTTTGTGCTAACCTTTTGGGAGTCAATATTTCTGCTGACTCTTCAAATAAAACCCCAAAGTGTCAAACATGTTGCTGCTAAACTGTACGTTCTTAATGCAGTCGGGTTTTAGCCCCAAGGACCACAGATGATGCTCGTTTTTATTGAGTGCGATCCTGGCTGGATTTGGCCTTTTTCTCCAGCATGACACGGTCATTTTGGGGTGCTGATTCTTCCCTCCATCATATGCTTCCTACACTGTCTTTACATCTGTGGAGCTGATGAGCTCTGCTGACTCATCTATCCTGTAGCAAAGGTCAGATTTGGAGGAGCCTGGAGGGAGCAGCTCAGGTTCTTTAGGTTGCTTACTTGCCCACCTTGAGGGTTCCCTGTCTGACGGAGGCTGCCCCTGTCCCCAGCTTCTTGTTGGCCTCCCAGGCTCATGGACACAACCAGCATTTTTGGTTTACATTCCTGCCATTTTATTCGCCTGAGGTTTTCCTATCAATATTAGCTTTCCTGGTGTTTCCCTGGTTTGCCTCCACTTCCAAAATGGTGGAGGGACTGTCAAAAAGGAGCTGCCACTAAGATTCTTCTGAGTTGTCTTCATGGATCTCCCGCTGACTTTTAGTCCTTTGAGTTCACCCATCCCCCAGACCGCCACCTTTGAGTGTTAGAACTCCCCTTTCCTTATCCACAGCTGCCACCCTCTTCCCTTAGACCTTACGGAACACAAAGTCTAGCCCCAAATCACGTCCAACTTCATCTCCACGTATTTCTTGAAAGCAGGCTCTGCATAACTTTGTACAACTTGTTGATGATTCAAAAGCCAATAAGACGAGGTAAAGGGTCAAAGACGGCGCCTGGTGGAGCTCACCAGAAACCCCCAAGGCCAACTTCATGAGGCGTCCATTTCAACCTGGCTGCTCAGAGCACATCACAGCGCTCCAAGGTCTCCAGACTGGCTTTAGGCTTTCTTTCCACTCCTTCACTCCTGCAAACCATTTTCCTTGAATGATGAAAGTAAAATAGAAATTGGGGAATTCGTTTTCTTCATTGCACCCATCAGTGTTATCAGTGTTACGACATTAGCCCCAGATTTCAGCTTTGACTTCTTGAATGCGTGCTGTGAATGTCACTCCCCCAATACCCGCCCATGAGGTTTAGACATTTGAACTTGTTTAGTGCTTTCCTGGCTTGGAATTCTCTTTTTCCCTCTTTCTGGTCTCAGGACTTTTCCTCATTTCTGAGTAAGAGAGAACAAAACTGGAAGTAGTATAAATTAATATAAGAATTTTCTAGAGACAGTGAGAGGATGAAGATCAGTTTTTTATAGGAAAGGCTAAAGCGTATTAATTTATTTTACAACCAGGGGAGGAAGTCGGGGTTCTGAGGTAAGCTGGGGGCTAGAGAGGGTGGGGAAGAGAGGGTGGGAGAAGAAAGCCTCTTGGGTGGGACTCCTTGTCTGCCGTCCACACTCCTGATTGAAGTTGCTTCTTCCTGGCTCCCACTTGGCTCCTTTCTTTAAATTGTGCATGTGTCTGCAATCAGAGCACCATATTTAGGAGATCCATGCCAGTGGGCTCTGCAATAGTAGCTTTAAAGCAATTCAAAAAGTATTCATTGAGCGCCAACTGTGTGCTAGGCCCTTGCAAAGTTCTGGAGGTTGAGGAGATAGTAATGTAGCCCCTGTTTCAAGCAGCTCAGAGTCTTGTGGGGGAAAACAGTTCAATAAACACCTGGCAATCATTCTCTGTGTAAGCGCCTTGCTGGGTGTGTGGGCACTGTGCAGTGGGAGCAGGAGGGGTCAGCTGGGGAGCGGGCAGCGAGGCCGCCGTGCGCTACGGGCAAGTCTGGGATCCATCATCTCACCAAGTGCAAAGAGGAAGGTCCCAACTGGCTCCTTGCATTGTCCGGTAGAGAGTTCTGTATATAGGGGGCATATGTCTGCTGGGGAGTCCTTCTCTGGCTGCCATCTTCCCATCCCCTACCCCAGCATGCACTTCTAGATCCTCTGTATTTAATTTCTCTCTCAACAGAAACCTTTCTGTGGGTGATTGTCCAGTCCCACATCTCCCCACTGGAAATCTAGCAACACCCAGTGCGGAAGGGGCAAGGGCAGAGGAAGTTGCCTGCAGTGCTGCAAGAGTGTATGCTGGTATGATGTCTGGTGAGTCTCCATAAAGGCGAAGGTGCTCATGGCCCAGTCAGCTCACCTGCAGCCTCTGCCTCGGAGAAAGCCGGCGCACAGGCACGGGGTGGCCGACCCAGGAGTGTGGTCTGCACCACGACTGCACGAGCAGAACGCTGCCCATCAGCAGTAGATCAGGACCGGATGGAGAGGATACCAGTGCCATGGAGTGCTCTGGAGATTCCCATTTATCTGCCTTGACAAGGCTTGTAAACTGTAATGTGAAGAAAAGGAGCACGTCCTGGAACAATATGAACGGTATCACATCATTTACAGAAAGGTTAAAAACCAATAAAATGAGACCTTAAAATGTTTCTGGACAAATCAATATGTAGTAAAAATATAAAACATGCGCAACAGTGACAGTGAGTTCCTGAGAGCAGTTACCTTTGGGGAGAGAGGAAGGGGAGTAGGATGGAGGAGAGGCAGGCAGGAGACTTTGATGATCTCTGTAATGTCTGATTCCTGCAATGAGAAGAAAACCTGTCCTCTACTATGGACACATCACTGGCTACTGACCCTCTCTCTCCTATTTTATAGTCAAATTTCTCCAAACCACAGTCTAGACATCTTGTCTCCATGTTCTCAAATCTCGGGCATTCCTCAGCCTGCTCTCCTCTGGTGTCCCCTCAAGACATGGAAACAGCTGTCACCAAGACCCTGATGATCTCCAGGTCACTGAATCCCACAGGCAGCACCAATGTGGTGCAGTGGTGTGCATGCGTGAAAACTCACGTTGTTTCCAGCATAGAAAATGCGGGTGGATGTGTCACCCAGTTTTAGCAAGTCTTAGCATTGTTCGTTACTTGCTTTGGATTTCCTTTGCAATGCCCCACTCCCTCCCTCGGTCCGTCTAAACCATTTCCCTCTGAGAGCTTCTGCGTGCAGTCTGCCGCTTCTCCCTCCCACGCTGCCAGCCGGCCCTGGTCACACTGAGGTGTGGTTCATTCCAGGCTCCAGCATGTACCAGCCCTATGACCTGGACAGGTCCCTGGCCACCTGTGCCTCAGTTTCCTTATTGCAAGATTTTTGGGAATTGAATGACCTACCACCTATAAAACTCTGAGGACAGAGCAGACTGCAGAGGTGAGTGTCCACCCACTCTGTCTTGGTCTCCTGTGATGGACACTGGGGGGTTCACCATGCGTATTCCCTCCTCCAGCATTTCCTACACTGAAGACAAAAGGGCTTTGGAAATGGAAACTGTAGGTTTCTCTCCACAGTCTCCAGAACAAAGAGCCAGCTAGCCAGGTCCCCAAGGCCTGTGTGGCCTGGCCCTGCTCACCTCATCAAAACCACCCTCTACTCATGCACTGCTCTTCCCTCTTCACAGGGTCTTGGGATGTGCTGCTCCATCCTCCTGGCCTGGCAACCTTTCTTGTACCTTGTCAGTGTTCACCTGTCACTCAGACTGGATCCCTTTCAGACTCACCAGGTGTGGATCTGCTTGTGTAACGAGCTCCCATTGTGTGATGTGTCTTTCTTCAGAGTGCATGTAATGATATAGTTGTTGATTTACTCAACGGTGATTTCTTGGGCACCTACTATGTGCTGGAAATTGTACTTGATGCTGGGATGTATCAGGGAACACAAAGACGTTGTTCCCAGGCTAAGGAGCCTCCAAGCCCTCAGGAAGCTCCGTTAAGCAGCAGTTCCGAGCACAGTGAGGCCACAGAGGAGAGAGACAGGTGCATTCGAGGTGGCATGCAGACGGGGTCTGACCTAACAGGCAGCCTCTGGCAGACTTCTCCAAAAATACCCGAGGCAAAAAAGGGGAAGGGAAGTCCAGGCAGCATATTGGAAGGTTCTAAAAGATGAATGCTCATGACACGTTTGAAAAAATCAGTCATGTTAAGAGCAAATCAGGGAGAGGAGAGACTGGGGGAGAACGAGGAGGCAGTCAGGATGCTGGGAGGAAAGAGCGTCATGGAGGGAAGGGGCCCTGAGGCTCTCCAGCGAGGCAGCGAGGCCAGAGAAGCATGCTAGCAACGCCCGTGTCAGGCTCCATGTTTCAGGAAAGACCCCAAGAGTGGTTGGCCTGGCGACGGTCTTACCCGTCTCAGACATTAAGAAATCTGATGGCGGCAATCCTCGGCTGGATGGGATGCTCAACTATTCGAGAGGGGGCAGGTGATCCCCTCGCTTTGCTGTTTGCCCTCTGGGCCTCTGATCTCAGGCATGCTGTCTCATGGTCACCAGATGGCTGCTGCTGCTCCAGCTTGTGCCTCTTAGTTCCAGGAAGGAAGAGTAGGCAGGCAGAAGGGGTAAAGGGTTCTCCTCGGAAGGTTTTGCTCTTGTTGCACTGTAGTTGTTTCATTGAGGAAGTCTGCCTGCCCCCAGGACTTCTGCCTGCTTCTTACTGCCTGACCTGATATGGCACCATCCCGAGAGGCTGTGTGAGTAGTTTTGGTCAGGCACGCTGATATCTTTAAAAAGAAATGTGTTTGTTTAAGAAAAGACGTGCCTGCCCCAGAAGATGTGAGCTAGGAATAGGTGTGGGCCCCACAGTTAAAGTTCCAGGTGGCCTTTGAGAGAGGGGCTTCAGCGCCAGTCCTCAGAATGAGAGTCTCTGAGCTGGGCCTGTTGAAAAAGCAGGTTTCGTCACCTGTCATGAGGATTCCAACTAGCAGGAAAACCCATGACATCTCCTATCCTCCCTCGCTTTGCTGCCCAGGAGTTTTGGGGCCAGTCATGTACTTGAGGGGTTCAAGTTAAAGCTTTTTTATTTAAAAAAACAACTTTTAAATTTAATTTTACTTTAAACATCAAACCAACGGGCAAAAAGTGGATCACTGCTAGGGGCAGGTGGGCCATTTATCTCCAACAAGGAGCACCTGGTGAGGGGAGGACCACCCCCTCCTCTCCCCTCCCTTCCCTTCCCCTCTCCTCCTCTCCCCTCCTCTCCCTTCCCATTCCCTCCCTTCCCCTTTCCTCCTCTCCCCTCCTCTCTCCTTCCATCTTGTCCCCTCCTTTTGCCTTCTGCACGTGACCTCTGATCTCAGGCATGCTGTCTCATGGTCACGAGACGGCTGTTGCTGCTCTAGGCTGAAGCCACTTGCTCTTTAGAAGGGCAGGGCTGGGGGAAGCTTCCTGCAAGGTTGCAAGGTCCCAGCTCTTGTTGACTGGGGCCGGCCCAGGGCGTGGCATCTGGGGTAGCAGTGGGAGGAGGGAGAAACACCTGCCCCTCCCCAGACCAAGGAGTGCACACAGGCGGGCAGTGAGGAGGCTGGGCTGCTGTTCCCCAAGGTCCTCTCCTCTGTTCTCATTCACCCATAGGAGGGAAGTAACAGGAGAGCTTGCAGGGAACACAGCCAGCCTTCAACTGAAGAATGTAGTACAGGTAAGGCGGTGCCCTGGACTGCCCGTTCTGCCCCCCAACCCATCCCCAACTGCTCTGCCATGCTTCCTCATCACAGCTAAAGTGCCACCTCTGTCAGGAAGCCCTCTTGGCCTGCTCTGGTCCACACCGTTCTCTTTTTCTCCAGCCATGTCCTGGGCCTCTCAGGTCCTTCCTTTCTTACTGCTTTTTCCCTCAGGAGGATGTCTTTACTTTAACAGAACTGACAAGAAACAGTGAACAGCCCTCATTCCTCCTTCTCTCCAGGCAGAACCACTGGGAGGGCACCGGCCGGCTGGGCGAAGGCTGCCTCTACTTGGGATGCCAGAAGAGGTGCCTTGGGCAGGCCATCTGGGAGGACCCTCTTCCTTTCTCCTGTAGGACCTTTACAAAGGGTGGTCCTGGGGATGCTGACGTGTGGGGGGGTTGGTCCCTAACAAGTCACTTACCTCTCTAATGGACAGTCGGGGCAGTGGAGGCTGCAAGCTTGTCAGAGAGGGGGAGTGTGTCCAGAGGCGGCGCTGGGGAGGAGGGAGACCAACTGGCCCCTGTGAGCCTGAGCCCTGCCCTTTCTCCCCTAGCCTGTCTCTGCCCTTCCTGGGTCAAGGTCTGGATCTCTTGCTGACAATCAGGATCCCTGGGAGCCTGGCAGAGACACTGGCAGATGTGCAGGCCCTACCACAGAGCTTCAGGTGCAGCTGGTCGGGTGGAGCCTGACATTGATATTTTTAATTAATTAATTAATTAATTAATTTTTGAAATGGAGTCTCACTCTGTCGCCAGGCCGGATTGCAGTGGTGTGATCTGGGCTCACTGCAACCTCCACCTCCTGGGTTCAAGCGATTCTCCTGCCTCAGCCTCCTGAGTAGCTGAGACCACAGGCACGTGCCACCATACCTGGCTAATTTTTGTGTTTTTAGTAGAGGTGGAGTTTCATCATGTCGGCCAGGATGGTTCTCAATCTGTTGACCTTGTTATCCACCCGCCTTGGCCTCCCAAAGTGCTGGGATTACAGGCGTGAGCCCCTGTGCCTAGTATTATTTTTATTTTTATTGACACATAGTATTAATAATTGTACAGATTTATGGGATACGTGTGATGTCTTGAATCATGTATATATTATGCAAATCAGGATAATTAGCAAATCTATCATCTCAAATGTGTATTATCTCCTTGGTAGTTTTTACAGGCACGCCAGGAGGGTCCAGCCTTCAGCCAGCCTTGACAGCCATCTCCTAAAGGCCTGTCCTGTTGTTACCCAGAGTGCGACTCTTTGCAGCATCCGTGTCTGGTTTAGATGGCTGCTGGATGACAATGGCAATGGTCGTTCTTCCTCCTCCTCCTCTTTCTCCTCCTCCTCCTTGTCTTCCCCCTTCTCGTCCTGCACTTCTTACTCCTCTTTTTCTCTTCCTCCATCCTCTTCCATCTATTTATTGTGCAAATTACGAAGAACCTTCTGTGTGGCAGATGCCGACGAAGACCCTAGGGATGGCGCTGGGAATAGAACAGATGCGGTTCCTGACCCCATGGAGATTCTACTGGTGGAGCAAGATGCTGATGGAGTCAGACTGGCACACACAGATAAATGTGAAATATGTCAGGTGAGGATGGAGGTCATAAAAAGTGACGCAGATACTCGGGAGGCTGAGGCAGGAGAATCGCTTAAACCAGGGAGGCGGAGGTTGCAGTGAGCCGAGATCGTGCCATTGCACTCCAGCCTGGGCAACAAGAGTGAAACTCTGTCTCAATTAAAAAAAAAAAAAAAAGTGAGGCAGAGAAGGTTATGCAGCAAGGAGGATGGTGCTGTTTTGAATTGGTTGAGGCACTGAGTAGAGGCCTGGGGAAGCAGAGGAGGGATTCACACGGCTGGAGAGTCGGGGAGCACTCTGGCACATGCCGAGGGAACAGCGTGTGTGAAAGTCCTGAGGCTGGAGCATGCCCCGCATGGGCGATTGTTACTCCTTTTGAACTCTGCTTCTTTTTCCATGGTTTCTCCTGCACTTGCATCTTCTTTAACTTTTCCCTCCCTTTCATCTTCTGCTGCCATCACCCTCCTCACCATTGTCTTCATGGAAACTCTTTTCTGAGCCCACAGAGTCCCCCCAGATCTCTGTCTGAGGCGAGTGTGTGTCTTAGTGAGCTTTCTCCTGGTGGAGGTCAGTGAATGTCCACCCGGCGCTGCTTCATGCCTCTGTGCTTTGTTCTGGATCTTCCCTATGTCCTGGAGTGTCTTCCTACCCTTGGTCCATCCAGAAAACTCCTCTTCGCTCTTCAAAACCTTGCCTCCACATCTCATCTGGGAAGCTGTGGGTAGACTGTGCATCAGAGGCAGGGCCAGAGGCTGCCCCCTATTAATAGCCAAAGTGTGCACTTACTATGTACCAGATCCTGGGCTTCCTGTACTTATCTATACCTCTGTTATTTCATTTAGTCCTCGTAAGATCCCCACGAGACGGGTTCTGTTGGTAGCCACAGTTTACAGTGATGCCATGGAACTTGCCCAGGGCCATGCGGCATCCGAACCTGGGCAGATGGCTCTGTTGCCGGGACTCTCAGTGTTGCCTGCGGTGGGTTCCGCATTGCCGTGCCAAGGCTGGACTTTCTCTGAGGGCCCGTGGAACTGCTGACCTGTTCCAAGCAGGGCATGAGCAAGGACGGGTGTTAGTCTTGCTGGGTCACCCTGCTGCAGTGCGGGGAATGGATTCCGGGGGCAGTAAAGGGATCCCAGGAGGGACAGCCGGGGTGAGACTGGTGGGCAGTGGAGAGATGCTGATTTGGAGATGTGCTTTCAGGAGGCAGAGAAGACAGGTGACTCCGGGTGTGTGAGGAGGCTTGCTGAGGGGTTCCTGGCAGCGTGCACAGAGATCAGGGCTCATGTGGTGTAGGATGCCCAGATGGAGCAGCCAGGGAGGCGAACGGAGGTTCGAGACTGGGGACCAGAGTGGTCTGTGCTGGAGGAGCAGATGAAGGAGGCTAGGAGTCACTCTGCAAATGACTGAGGCCATGGGGCACGATGTGGGTGTGATTGCTTGGACTGAATACAGCGGGCAAGCTCAGGGAGAGACCTGCCTTATGTCGTTAGGAATGTTATTGAATAAAACCTTTTAGTTAGTTCATTAATGAATGAATTCATCCATCCATCCGCCCCCAGTTTCTTTAAGTTAAGCATTCAAAATTGCTTGTGTATCTCGAGGAATACACACAGATATTAAGAGTGTGTGTGTATGTATTTTTTCCTTTTGTTTTTTTTTTTTGAGACAGAGTCTTGCTCTGTCACCCAGGCTGGAGTGCAATGGCACAATCTCGGCTCATTGCAACCTCCACCTCTTGGGCTCAAGCAGTTCTCCTGCGTCAGCCTCCCCGAGCAGCTGAGGTTACAGGTGCCCACCACCATGCCAGGCAAATTTTTGTATTTTTAGTAGAGATGGGGTTTCACCGTACTGGCCAGGCTGATCTTGAACTCCTGGCCTCATGATCTGCCCACCTCAGCCTCCCAAAGTGCTGGGATGACAGGTGTGAGCTACCACGCCCGGCCGTATTTTTTTCTTAATCCTAATTTTTAAATCTAAACGTACCAGTTTAGATCATGAATTTATATGAGTGGCCTTTCAAGCTGTGTAATAAAACTTGTATGCTATGGAAAGTTTTGCAGTAATAAAGTTGTACATTTTAGAGAATCTCCATTTGGAATGGTCAGGACTTGGAGTAGATATTAAGCATCCTGCGAAATTTTAGGAAGACAACTGTAGGGTTTAATGATGAATTCAGAGAGCGAGATGCAGGGAAGAAAACAAGGGAAAATGTTGATGGATGTAATAGGTGAGACCGGATGAGAAGGTTGGGGGGATTTCACAGTGTTGTTGGAACAAACTTCACAGAGGCATGAGTATGTTACTTCTAGCAGTTCTCACAGTTACAATGAAAATAATAATGGCAGCATTTACAATATTGTAAATGTGCCTTAGATTTATATAGCCTCTTTAAGTTAACAAAGTGGTTTCTTATTTTCTCAGTTACTTCTGTCCACTCAGAGTGTATGTATCTCTTCCTTACAATAATCATGTCTGAAGGGGTTAGGGGAGTTCTGTTGATACACGGGATTGGGAAGCAGCTTTGATGGGATTATCAGGTTCCAAACCACATAATTTTGGCCAAATCACTCACCCTCTCTTCCCTCTGTGTTTGGTGGACAGAACATGCTGTGGCAGTGTGAGGTTTTTGGACTCAGTGGAGGCAAGATGTGGCTTGTTAATTCATTCAGCAGCTGTTTCCTGGGCACCTGCGCCGTGCTGTGGCACTGCATGGGGCTCTGGGATGCTCACTAGCACACAGTGAATCCCATCTCACCTGTGGCATGCAATCTTGTCCTTCACACTCGGGTGACCTCTGAGATCTGGGCCTCTCGAGTCACCTGGGGATGCTGGTTAAAAAGCAAAGATATGGCTGGGTGCGGTGGCTCACGCCTGTAATCCCAGCACTTTGGGAGGCTGAGGTGGGCAGATCACGAGGTCAGGAGATCACGGTGAAACCCCATCTCTACTAAAAATACAAAAAATTAGCCTGGCGTGGTGGCGGCGCCTGTAGTCCCAGCTACTCGGGAGGCTGAGGCAGGAGAATGGTGTGAACCCAACTTGGGTAACAGAGCGAGACTCTGTCAAAAACAAAAACAAAAACAAAAACAAAAACCAAAGATAGAGAAGAAGAACCTGTCAGGGTGGGCTAAGGAATTCCCATCAAAAATGAGTTCTCTGAGTATTGAGCTTCTTCACAATCAGCCACTGAACAAAGGTCAGAGCCAAGGACCATTTCCTGCCTGGGACGCCCTCTAATCCGTAAAGAGATGGAGGATAGAGTTTTTATAAAGAAAGATGGTGAACGAAAATGCTGTGACCCAGTTCTGTTAATTCATCCCTGGGCCCTGTAGAAATGAAGATGAAAACGACATTGATCTTGTTCTGAAGGGACTCGCAGTCCATGGGAAGGGCTGCAGAGAGGCAGCCGGGGGGCCAGGCCGGATAAGTGGCAGCCGAAGCAGGCAGGTCAGGCAGAGGAGCAGCTCAGCTGGGCTTAGGGTGTGTCATCCACAGACGACACCTTTCAAAATAAAGGCCGTGACATTGCTGGTTCTGGAACAATGAGGCATTTTTCTCCTTATTTCCCTTGCTAAGAACAGCTAAAAATACGCAACATTATATATAAAGTAAACATAAGCAGACTCTGAGAGCTTGAGCGAAGAAGGAAAACTGGCAAGGGATCTTGAAGAATAACGTGGTAGGGAGTTCTCTGGGTTTTCTTTTGTTTTCATATGTTTTGGACTGGGTGCCGGAGAAGCTAGTAACCCAGGAATGCCAATGCACACAATGAAAAAACAGCTCTAAGAAAAACCTCTTTCCAACTAAAAGACCAGAAAGGAACATACTAGCGTGAAAAAAAAAAAAACAACTTTTGGACAATAAACTTTTACTCTAGTAAAATACTACAGAAAAAATATTGTACCTCCTACCTCCCAGCAAAGACCATGAGCTCAGCGACAGTTACAAGATGCCTCTTCTGTCCCCATCCCTGGGGTGTCAGTGGAGGCAGTGGGGATCTGTACTTCAACCTCCACTGGGTGGTAGTGAGGTAGCATTCCCATTTCACCAAAGGCACAGTGTCAGGGAGGGCCTGTTAAAACAGAATGTAGAGTCTCACAGAAAATACCAGGCCGGGAGCAGTGGCTCATGCCTATAATCCCAGCAGTTTGGGAGGCCAAGGTAGATGGATCACGATGTCAAGAGATCGAGACCACCTTGGCCAACGTGGTGAAACCTCGTCTCTACTAAAATACAAAAAATTAACTGGGTTTGGTGGCACGTGCCTGTAATCCCAGCTACTTGGGAGGCTGAGGCAGGGGAATCTCTTGAACTCGAGAGGCAGAAGTTGCCATGAGCTGACATGGCGCCACTGCACTCCAGCCTGGCAACAGAGCAAGACTCCATCTCAAAACAAAACAAAACAAAACAAAAAAACCCCAAATGTCCAGGATACAATACGAAAACCCTCTTCACACTAAGAATCAGAAAAATCTCAATTTGAGTGAGAAAAGACAGTCAACAGATGCCAATGCTGAAATTGCAAAGATGTTGGAATTATTAGACAACATTTTTTAAAACAGCCATTGTAAAATGCTTTGACAAGTGATTACAAATGTGATTGAAACAGATGAAAGAAATAGAAAGTCTCAGAAAAAAATGGTAGACTTAAAGACCCAAATGGAAACTTTAGAACTAAAGGGTATAATATCTGAAAATTTTTGAAAAGCTGAGTAGATGGGTTGAACAGCAGAAATGTAATATATGGAGGAAAGAATCAGTTAACTTAAAGATAGAACAATAGAAATTACCCAGCCTGAAACGCAGAAAAATAGACTGAAAAGGAAAATGAATAGACAATCAGGGACATGTTGGGTTTTAACAAGTGATATCACATTTGTGTCATTCAGAATTCCAAAGGAAAGAAGAAAGACAGCAGGCCCGAAAAAGCACTCCAAGAAATAATGGCCGAAAAGTTCCCAAATTTGGCAGAAGACATAAGCCTAGAGATTCAAGATGCTAAGCCAATCTCTCAAAGAGGATGATCCCCCAAAATGGATTCCAAGACACATTCTAATCAAACTCCTGAAAACTAGAGACAGAGAAAAGAATCTTTAAAGCAGCAAGGAAAAAATGACACCTTATTTATAGGAGGAAAACAATTAGAATGACAGTGGGTTTCTCATCAGAAACCATAGAGGCTAGAAGGAATCAGCACACCATCTTTTAAGGACTTTCAACAAAAAATTCTGTATCCAGTGAAAATGACTTCAGAAGTGAGGGAAGATCAAGACGTTGTCAGATGAAGGAAAACTAAGAAAATTTGTCACCAGCAAATCTACCCTAACCGGATGACTAAGGGGAGCTATTGAAACAGAAATAAAATGATACAAGAAGGAATCTAGAACATCAGGAAAGAAGGAAGGACAACAGAAAGAGTAAAAATATAGGTAAATACAGTAGACTTTTCAGTTTTCGGTTTCTAAATGATGTCTGATGGTTGAAATAAAATTATAACACTATCTGATGGAACTCTCAAAGTGTGTAGAGAAAATATTTAAGACAATTATATTGCGAATGGGGGAAGTTAAAGGGATTTAAATACAGGTAAAGTTTTTACACCTTCCTCAGACTGGTAACATATCAACACTAGTAGATGGTGACAGTTATGTATGTATAATTAATACCTCAAGCAACCACTAAAACATCTATTCAAATATACATATTCAAAACACTAGATGGAATTCTAAAAAAAATAAAAAATACAAGGACTCCCACAGGAAAGCAGGATAAAGGAAACAGAAAAATGAAGTAAAAAAGAAAGAAACAGAAAACAAAAATTAAAAATGTCATAGTTAAGCCCTGACATAAAACAACCACATTAAATATAAGTGGTTTAAATATATTGGTTAAGAGACAGAAATTGGCAGGCAGATTTTAAAATCATCCAATATATTGCTGTCTACAAGAAACTCACTTTAAGTATAATATTACAGGTAGGTTGAAAATAAAGGAACAGAAAAAGATATAACATGCAAACATTAATTAAAAGAAAGCATGAATACCTATATTAACATCAAAGTCAACCTAAGAGCAAAGAGTCACCAGAGACAGAAAAGAACACTGCATAATGATAAAGGGTCAATCCATCAAGAAGACATAGCAATTCCAAATGTGTGTGCATTACACAACAAAGCTAAAATATGTGAAGAAATAATGCTAGAACTGAGAGAGAAATAGGCAAATTCTCAATTATAATCGAAAACTTCAACATCTATGTCTCAACAATTTATAGAATATTTAGACAGAAAATCAGTAAGAAGATTTTAGCAACGAACAGGATCTAACTGATATTTATAGAACATTTCATTCAATAGTAGCAGAATACACATTCTCTTCAAGTTTTCATGGAACATGTACAAGACAGACCATATCCTGGACATATAGCAAACCTTAATACATTTCAAAATATTGCAATCTTACAGAGTATATTATCAGACCACATGGGAGTCAACCTAGAAATAGATAATAAAAAGATAATGGAAAAAATCTCTAAACATTTGGAAACTAAATAAACATCAGACTTCTAAGCAAACCGTGGATCAAAGGAAAATAAAAACAACAAAAACTGAATTAAATGAAAAAAAATACAACATATACAAATTCATGGGACAAAGCTAAAACAGTGTTAAGGGAAACATATAGCATTAAATACTTACATTAGAAAAGAGAAAATATATTAATATTCTACATTTCCACGTTAAGAAACTAGAAAAACAAGAGCAAACTAAGCCCAAATCAAGCATAAAAAAGAGAATAATAAAGATATGAGAAAAAAATAAAATTGAAAGCAAAAAAAAATAAGGCAAATCAAAGGAACACAAAGCTAGTTCTTTGGAAATTCCATATAATTGACAAACATCTAGCAAGATTAACAAAGAAAAAATAGAGAATACACAAATTATCCATATCATGAATGAAATGGGATATCTCTAATAATCATGGATGTATCAAAATCATAAGGAAATACTACAAACAACTCTACAGACATAAGTTTGTCAACTTAGAAGACATGGACTAAATCCTCAAAGCACAAATTCTGGCAGCTCATCCCATGTAAAGTGAATAATTTACCTAGCTCTACAACTATTCAATAAGTACATTTTATTTTATTTTATGTATTATTTATTAATTTATGTATTATTTATTATTTTTTTGAGAGAGCCTCTCACTCTGCTGCCCAGGCTGGAGTGCAGTGGAGTGATCTTGGCTCACTGCAACCTCTACCTCCCGAGTTCAAGCTATTCTCCTGCTCCAGCCTCTCCAATAACTGGGACTACAGGCGTGTACCACCACGCCCAACTAATTTTTGCATTTTTAGTAAAGATGGGGTTTCGCCATGTTTTCCAGGCTGGTCTTGACGTCCTAACTTCAGATGATCTGTCTGCCTTGGCCTCTCAAAGTGTTGGGATTACAGGTACGAGCCACCACATCCGGCCAAAGAAATACGATTAAAAAAAAAATCCCCTCAGAAAACCTCCAGATCTAGATGATTTCACTGAAGAAGTCTACCAAACATTTCAAGAATCATTAATATGAATTCTACATAATATTTTTCAGAAATTAAAAGAGGAGGAAACACTTCCCAAAGCACTTTTGAGGCTGGTTTATTCTGATCCTAAAACTAGACAAAGACTAAGGCCAAATATCCCTTGCAGGTAAATGCAAACATTTTAATCATGTGATAACAAATACAATTTGGCAATATATACAAAGAATTACAGATCGTAACTAAATCTGCTCTATTCCAGGGATGCAAAGCCAGTTCAATAGTTAGAATGTAATCCATCATATTAGCAGACTACGGAAAAATCATAGGGTCATATCAATTGATGCACAAAAGACAGTTGACAAGATTCAAATCCCATTAATCATAAAAACTCTCATAAAACTAGGAATAGAGGCCAGGTGCGGCGGCTCGTGTCTGTAATCCCAGCACTTTGGGAGGCCAAGGTGGGCAGATCACCGGAGGTCAGAAGTTTGAGACCAGCCTGGCCAAGATGGTGAAACCTGTCTCTACTAAAAATTCAAAAATTAGCGGCTGCCTGTAATCCCAGCTCCTTGGGAGGCTGAGGCAGGAGAATCACTTGAACCCAGGAGACAGATGTTGCAGTGAGCTGAGATGGTGCCACCGCACTCCAGCCTCGGTGACAGAGTGAGACTCCTCAAAAAAACCAAACCAAAACGAAAACCCACAAAACTAGGAATAGAGATTTCTTAAATTTGATAAAGACCATCTACAAATAACCTACAGCTAACATTATGGTTAATAGTATGGATGCTTTTCTCCTAAGATTGGGATCAAGGCAAGGATGTTCACTCTCATCCCTCTTCTTCAACAAAATATTGAATTTTTTTGCCAGTGCAATATGGCAAGAAGGTAAATAAAAAGCATGCAGATCAGAAAGGAAGAAATTAAATTATTTCTATATGTAGATGACATGACAGTCTATGTAGAAAGTCCCCTAGACCTAATAAGTGCATGTGGCAAGGTTCCAGGATATGAATCCAACATACAAAAATGAATATATTTCTAGCTGGGCACAGTGGTTCACGCCTGTAATCCCAGCACTTTGGGAGGCCAAGGCAGGCGGATCACAGGTCAGAAGTTCAAGACCAGCCTGGCTAGCATACTGAAACCCTGTCTCTACTAAAAATACAAAAATCAGCTGGGTATGGTGGCACACGCCTGTAATCCCAGCTACTAAGGAGGCTGAGGCGGGAGAATCGCTTGAACCCGGGAGGCGGAGGTTGCAATGGGCTGAGACCACACCATTGCACTCCAACCTGGGTGACAGAGTAAGACAATGTATCCCACACACACACAAAGAACATATTTCCACATGCTCGAAATGTATATGTAGAAATTAAAATAAAAACATAATACTATTTTACAACTGCTCAAGAAAAATGAAATATTTGGGTATAACCAAACATGCATGGGTTTTGTATGCTGAAAACTATAAAACTGAAGAAAGAAATCAAGAAGATATAAATAAACAGAGAGATACATAATTTTCAAGGATTTAAAAATTCAACATTGCTAAGATGTCAATTCCATGCAAAATGATATATAGGTTTAACGCTATACATGTTGAAATTCCAGGGAGTTTTTTGTAAATATAGAAAAGATTGTTCCAAAATTTATATAGAAAAGTAAAGGATTTAGAATAGGTAACTACTGGCAAAAAGAAGAATAAAATGGGAGGATTCCATCTGATTTTAGGACTTAGGATGCTGTGGTAATCAAGAGAATGTGCCTTTGGTGGAGGGATAAACACATCAATGAAACGAAACAGAGAACCCCTACATTTCTCCACACAAGTACAGCCAATTGATTTTTTGTGGGGAGGTGGTGTGAGCTTTATTTAGGTATAATTTATGTGCAACAAAAATACACCATTTTAAGTGTTTAATTTGATGAGTTTTATATTATGTATATAGTTGTATAACCATCATGAAAATAAAAATATTGAACATTTAATCACCCCTTAAAATTTCCTCATGCCCCTTTGCAGTCATTCCCCTCTCCTACTCCTGGCTCTGGTAACCAGTGGTCTGCTTTCTATTGCCATAATTCTGCTGTTTGTGGACTTTCGTACCATGGAAACACAGTGTTACAGTCTTTACGTCTACTTTTTGTTGTTGTTTGAGACGGAGTCTCGCTCTGTCGCCCAGGCTGGAGTGCAGTGGCAAGATCTCGGCTCACTGCAACCTCCGCTTCCTGGGTTCAAGCGATTCTCCTGCCTCAGCCTCCTGAGTAGCTGGGTCTACAGGTGCCTGCCACCACGCCTGGCTAATTTTTTGTATTTTTAGTAGAGACAGGGTTTCACTGTGTTCGCCAGGATGGTCGCGATCTCCTGACCTCGTGATTGGCCTTCCTCGGCCTCCCAAAGTGCTGGGATTACAGGCGCAAGCCACCGTGCCCGGCCATGTCTACTTCCTTTTCAGTTTGCATAATGCTTTTGAAATCCACTCATGTTGTTTCTATTACGCTATTCAGTGAAGCAAGGGTAGGTGCTGGAGAAATTGGGCATCAACAGGGGAAAAAACGACCGTTAATCAAAATTAGCTCAAAATGGACCACAGAATTAAAAGTAAAATGTAAAACTCTAAAACGTGCAGAAGAAGATAACAGAGGAGAAAATCTTTGGGACCTTGGAGTTGGTGAAGAGTTGTTAGACATGATACCTAAAGTGTTTTCGTGAAAAAAAAGATTGATCCTTGGACTGCATAAAACTTAAAAACGTTTGCTCCGTTGCAAGTCTTGTCAAGGAGGATGAAAAGACAAGCTACAGTCTGAGAAAAGATGTTTACACATCACATACCTGACAAAGGACTCATCTCTAGGATACCTGAAGAATTTTCAAACCCGACATCAAAAAAGCACAATTCAACTACAATATAGGCAAAAAATACGACAAAACATTTTACCAAAGAGGATGCATAGATGGCCAATAAGCACATGAAAAGATGTTCAGCATTATTAGCTACTAGGAAATGCAATTTAAGATCATGATGAGATCTTATTTTTCATCTGTTTAATTTCTTATTTACATTTTGCTATTGGAATGGCTAAATTAAAAACATAGTGACAATACCAAATGGTGATGGGGAAGCAAAGAAACTGGGTCTCTTACAATTGCTGGTTGGAACGGAAAATGGCACAGCCATTCTGGAAAATAGTTGGCGGTTTCTTAAAAAAAAAACGACATAGAATTTACCCAGCAATAATTTTGGACATTTATTCCAGATAAATTAAAAAATGATGCTCACACAAAAATGTGTACAGAATGTTCAAACCAGATTTACTTGTGATGGCCAAAAACTAGAAACAACCAACACGTCCCTCAGCAGGTGAAGAGTTAAGCAAACTGTGGTACATCCACGCCACGCAGTATGATTCGGCAACGCTAAGGGACTGACTGCTGAGACACTGCATGACTCTGATGGATCTGAAGGACATTGGACTCAGTGAATTGAGCCAGTCTCAAAAGGTTACATACTGTGTGACTCCAAGTATTAAAACATTCTCAAAATTATAAAGTTATAGAGTTTTTCTTTTTCTGAGATGGAGTTACGCTTCTGTTGCCCAGGCTGGAGTGCAGTGGTGTGATCTCGGCTCACTTCAATCTCCACCTCCTGGGTTTGAGGGGTTCTCTTGCCTCAGCCTCCCGAGTAGCTGGGATTACAGGCATGCACCACCACGCCTGGCTCGTTTTTGTGTTTTTTGTGGAGATGAGGGTTCGCCATGTTGGCCAGGCTGGTCTCGAACTCCTGACCTCAGGAGATCCGCCCGCCTTGGCCTCCCAAAGTGCTGGGATTACAGGTGTGAGCCACCGCGCCCGGCCAAGTTATACAGATTGAAATGAAATTCTCACTCCCAGGGTTTAGGGATAATGAGGCGGGTGTGGGTGCGACTGTTTCACAAGGGAGATCTTTGTGGGGACGGAGCGGTTCTGTGTCTCGAGTGTGGTGGTTGATGCCTTAACACATACGTGTGATAAAAGGGCACAGAGCTGTACGCACTCTTTATAGCAACATCAGTTTCCTGGTTTTGATATTGCACTATCCTATGAAAAATGTTACTTTTATAGGAAACCGAGTGAAGGGTACAGGGGACCTCTTTGTACTATTTTTGACACTTCCTGTGAATCTGTAATTCTTTTAAACATAAAAAGTTTAATAATGGAAAAAGAAAACAAAGGCTCTGAGTAAAACAACTGGCGTCTCTCCCAATACAGTGCTAACTGAGACAGGAGAAAGCCAGAGGAAGAGAAAGCTCACAGTGTCCAAGGTTTTCTCTTCCCTTCCTTCCCTTCCCTCCCTCCCCTCCCTCTCCTCCCTCCCTCCCTCCCTCCCTCCCTCTCTCTCTCTCTCTCTCTCTCTCTCTCTCTTTCTTTCTGACGGAGTCTTGCTCTGTCACCCAGGCTGGCGTACACTGGCACAATCTCAGCTAACTGCAAACTCCGCCTCCCAGGTTCAAACAATTCTCCTGTCTCAGCCTCCTGAGTAGCTGGGATTACAGGCGCCTGCCACTACACCCGGCTAATTTTTGTATTTTTAGTAGAGACGGGGTTTCACCTTGTTAGCCAGGCTGGTCTCGAACTCCTGACCTTGTGATCCACCTGCCTCGGCCTCCCAAAGTGCAGGGATGACAGGCGGGAGCCACCGCGCCCAGCTGGGGTTTTCTTTTAATTGGAAGTGTTGTGAACATAGACAAAGGATGATTGTAAAAAGTAGAGGTTCCTCTTCAAAGACTCTCCTCCTTATCTAATTAGGAATAAATAGTAACTTCTCTTAAAAGCAAAATTTATTCAAAGAACTGTGTTAGCATTCTTAAATATCTGCTAACTGTGATAAAGAAATCGATGTACTTTATGTTCTTTGCTCCCACAATTTAGCTTAAATATTTGCCCTGGCACGCTTATCCTGGTCCAACAAGCACCAGGTCATAGCCTGTTCCTCTTCCTTATTTGAACACATTTTCACCTTTCTCAGCATTCCACAAGTTACTTTCTCCTTCCTTTCTTCTCCTCTACCTTTGCCTCTTTAAAAAAGTTCTAAGTTGCTAGCCAATCAGGACAAATACAGAGTGTGAGGTCCCGTTCCAGCCAATGGAAACCGGACACTGAAGTAGGGTGGACCCCCTGTCTCCTTTGTTCGGTGTACTCTCGTACAAAACTGCTGGCGAGTGTACCCTTTCTGCAGGAAGTAAAAATGGCCTTACTAAATAAATTAAATTTATGTTCAAGTGCTATTTCTTTGTGGCACCGGAGAACAAGCATTTCAAACAATGATGTAAGCACAGCACTAAGGACATCCACCTCTGGGTGGAGGAAGGGCTCTGGGAGCTCAGGCAGGAGCCGAGAAAACAAACAAGGAGAAACGGGAAGGAAGGGGAAACTCAAGAGGGCCCACATTTCAAAGATTAGTATAGCGTGAGTCTGCATACACAGGTAAAATATGCGGTCACCAGGGGGAGGTGCAATGATGCTGAGGGCAGCAGGGAGAGATGGGAGCTCCAGCAGTGCAGCTTCCAGGGTGCTGCTGGCCATGCAGGCCCTGTCCTGGGACTCATGCAGCACCTCCTCTTTCCCAGGCCCTGGCATTGATTGTAGTGTGAAGGGACCCCTGAAACCTCATTGGTCAGAGGTAACCAAGGGCAAGGTTGGTCTCAATGTGTGAAGTCTCTGGATAACAAATTCGTTTAAAAATGCTGTGCTTTGCCTTTTGGAGAACATACTTTACATAGAAAAGAAGCTTGCAGAGTCACCCAAGAGGGAAGAAGTAATGAATGGATAAAAAGTAGATTTAACGTGTTAAAAAGGCATGATGGGTTCTGAGATATACAGTTATTGCAATCATGTGAAGAGATATGTCTAAATTTTCTCTTAAAAAGGTCACAGTCATGGAAGGTTAAATGCTCCCATGTCTATCTTTCTGCGTGTGGTTTAGTACGGAATTACACTCTTTTTGAGAAAGAAATCTGCAGCATATTATTATCATTCATTCATTCCACAAACAGTCATTGTGAAACACCACACTGGATCCTGGGATGCAAGAGGGAACCAATGACTCTGATTTCCACCTTCACAGATGTGTCACGTCAGTAGGGACCTGACACAAAACAACAGCTTTAGCAAGTGGTTCAATTCAAATCTTGAAAACTATTACTAGGGGAAGAAAGAGGGGTTTGAACCTGGTTGAAGTCGGGGAGGACTTCCATGAGGAGGTGACACTGACATGGAACCTGGAGGGAGGGGTTGGGTCCCATGGTCTTGCTGCGCAGAGAGTGAGCGGCGCACCCTTCTCTCATGCGGATACCTACATTCAGAGAGATTACGGAACGCTATTAGTCGGGGTTCTTGATTGCATGCAAGAGACACAGGCTGACTGTTTCAGGCAGGAAAGGGATTTATGTCAAAGATAGGACAGGGTTGAAAAATCACCAGGAGTGCTGGAGAGTAAGGTTTGGTAGATCAGCAGGGACGAGGGAGGTGGTAGGACGCACCAGGGCCCAGCAGCACCACACAAAGACCCTGTCCTGGGAGTTGGGTCCTCTGCTCGCCCTGTGGTCACTGGCTCCCAACTCCAAGTCCATGCTCTGTTTCTGATGGGCCACGGTGGCTGTGTAGGCCCAGAGCAAGCGGGTCCCTGTATCTTTAATCCTGCACTGGAGACATATTCAGCCTCTCAACCTGCTGCAAAAGTAGGTGTTCAGATGCTACAGGGCAGCCTCCATCCCCAAATGACACGTTTCCACTCCACGTGAATGTGTAAATTTGCAGCTGGGCAGAGGCAGGAGCCAGGTGTCTGTGGCTTCGGGGCACAGGCTCTTTCTGGTGCCCCACAGAGCACAGTGGCCGAACGAGCTTGTGCACAGTGGGAAAACCCTACTGAATTTTGCATTGTAAAATATACTCATTACATGTATTTGAATGCAGAATTAGTTCACCTAACACATTAAAAAGCCTTTTAAAATGTGGTAGTTATCCATTGATTATGTGGTGAGGAAATGGCCCTGATGCTGTGAGATCCAACATTTCTGGAGGGCAGCTTGACAGTCTGTAGCCAAAGCTTTGAAAATTAAGCCCTTGATTTAGCAGTTCTCTGCCTGGGGATATAGCCTGAGGAAAGGATTAGGGATGAAGACACAGACGTACATTAAAAATATAGGACTCTGCAGCCTACTTGTGGAAAAGGTTGTATCAGTTAGAATTCTTGCACTGGGGCAAGGCTCAGTGGCTCACGCCTGTAATCCCAGCACTTTGGGAGGCCGAGGTGGGCAGATCACTTGAGGTCAGGAGTTTGAGACCAGCCTGGCCAACATGATGAAACCCTGTCTCTACCAAAAACACAAAAATTAGCCGGGCATGGTGGCATGTGCCTGTAACCCCAGCTACTCAGGAGGCTGAGACAGGAGAATCATGTGTACCTGGGAGGCGGAGGTTGCAGTGAGCTAAGATTGTGCCACTGCACTCCAGCCTGGGTGACAGAGTGAAACTCCATTTCAATTAAAAGAAAAGAAAAATTCATGCATTTGGTGAAAAGCCTAACCCAATTCGTTTAAGCAGAAAGACTCACCTCCCTGTGCCTCCTGGGGTGGGTTGGACTCCAAAAAGTTACCAGGCTCTGTTGTTAGGTTTACACTTACTTCTCAGGGCCCCTTTGTATGTGTTGATTCTGATGTTAGGCAAGATTTCTTCTCATGGGGGAGAGCAGTCCTAGGCTTCATGAAGAGTGAGAACCTCTGTCCCAGCATCCTAAGAAACGGGCCCAGGGCCCCCTCTGATGGGACAGACTGAGTCACTTCACCCCCTGGACCAAGCCCCAGGCCAGAAGTGCTCTACGCTGGCTCAGGCCAGGCCTGGAGGACCCCTACCAGGGAGGGGTACAACTCTTAATGAACCTGGGCTGTTGGAGAAAGGGACAATGAATTATATGGATCAAATTAAACTGTAAAAAACAGGGAGAAAACGCACTTTGGTGTTTGCAACAGAAAGCTCTTACGTGAGGTTGATTGACCTTTATTTTCCACTTTATATTTTTTGTGTGATCAGAAAATTTTCCTTTAAAAATCTTGCACAATCAGGGAAGGTGGTGGCATGGTGGACATGGTGGTTGCCCCTGTATCTTGCCTGTCTCCACTGGGCTGAAGGGCAGAGACTGGTTCGGGCCACCTGTGTCCCTCTCTCCTAGGCCTGAGCCAATTCCCACATGGCACTCCCTTGTCCACAGGGCGTGACCAGGCAGCCTCAAGATCAGGAGTTGAGTTTGGTGGCTAAGCGAGGGGCTCCCCTGTGGCCCTGTGTGCTGGTGGCCCTCTTGCGACTGGGAAGGAAGCCAGTCTGAGGAAACAGCCAGCACTGGGACGGGTGTAATGGGGAAGACAGAGATCTGATTTAATGATGCTGAACCCATGCTTCCCACAGACCTTTCCAGTATGAGAGACAAGAGATCTTTTATTACTTGAGCCAGCTTGAACTGCACTTCCTGTTAATTGAAACGGATGTAAATACCCATTAAGTTTGGGTCTACAATCACCGCTAATGAATTTGAGAATAAGATTGGCCTGAGATGTGGAGAGAAAGGTATCTTCTGCCGGCCTGTTGACTTGACTGAGGATGTGAAGCAGGAGTATGGGCTGACCTCTCCAGGAGGGCCTTCCTCTCTCAACCAGGGGCCCTTGGGAAGAGGCAGCCCCACCCGAGACAGAAGGGAGCCATGACTGCCATCAAACACGACACTGGCTAGTTCTGGGGCCTGCAGCAAGGATCTTACCCTCTCCTTGCCTGAGTGTCCTAATTTCTAAAATGAAGAGATTGAAAAACGAATTTGAGCTGGATATAATGTGAAATATAACAAAATTTTGTTTGGTAAAAACCAAGGCAAAATAGCCCAGTAGGGTTTGAAAGCAAACCTCGGTGGACCCGCCTCTGTGCCGTGGACAGGCCTAGCTGGGCTTTCTCTGACTTCATTTCCAAAGGCCAACCCCGCCTCACAGCAGGGTCACGTTTGGTCCCGAAAGACTGAGTTAAGAAGAACGTTAAAGGCTTGTCTCGCAAAGTACTCTCTAAGAAGAGAGCTACCCCCGCAGTAGCAGCTGCAGAGAAGAGTGACCGTGCTCGTGTGGGCAGTGCTGAGATGGGCCAGCCCCTGATGGCCTAAGGCTCTGCAGATGTTCCCACCAGCTGCAGCCCCCAAACATACTTTTACACTTGCTTGCTCGCTTTGCTGTCCCCTGGATCAGACTGGACCCACGGAGGGCGTGTTCACCACTGTAACCCCAGACCTTGCAGGGTGCCTGGGACAGAAAGTCTGCTAAATGACAGGCAGAACCGAGTTGAACTGTGCCAACCCCATCCTGGGGCTCCTTCCCCTGCCGTGAGGGGGGACAGGCAGGTGGGTGCCCAGGTAAGGCACAGGCTTGTCATTGCACTGGGTGCTCTGACGCCCTCACTGATGGGGCCCCTCTGAGCCAAACCCTCCCTGGATCCAGAGAGTGCTCCTTGGTGGACTGGGTTTAAATTTCAACCTGACCATAAAACCGCACATTAGGAAAGGTATCCAATCAATTAGTTCTAATTAATCACAAACAAAATGTGTCTCTAGCTGTGGGATGTGGTTTCTTTTCCATTGGCTATAATTAGAAAAGTTTGGTGACTGTACAGAAATAAAACGTCTGTGGGAAAGGGAGGGGGGGAAGAAGGAAGAAACACAAGTGGTTAGAAGTCGTGTTAAATGGTAACTAGAAAGCCGTAACCACTTCCCCTAGACGTGGGGAAGCTTCCTTGAAGCTGAGTGCAACGGCGCTAGGCAAGCAGAGATGTTTCTGCCGCCACCCCCATTAATTTCTTTCTTTCTTTTCCTTTTTTTTTTTTTTTTTTTTGAGATGGAGTCTCGCTTTGTTGCCCAGGCTGGAGTGCAGTGGCGCGATCACGGCTCACGGCAACCTCCGCCTCCTGGGTTCAAGCGATTCTGCTGTCTCAGTCTCCCAAGTAGCTGGGATTACAGGTGCACACCAGCATGCCCTGCTAATTTTTTTGTATTTTTACTAGAGACGGGGTTTCATAATGTTGGCCAGGCTGGTCTTGAACTTCTGACCTTTAGTGATCCACCCGCCTCGTCCTCCCAAAGTGCTGTTATTATGGGCATGAGCCCTCACACCTGGCCTCCCATCCATTCGTTTCTACCAGGCTTTCTCTGTGGGCCTCACAGGCAAAGCTAGCCCCCAACAATCCTCCCCTTCCAGGAGACGGGGGTGGACTGAGCGGTTACAACAGGACCTTGTGCCTGGACAGCTCTGGCCACGCTGCCCTGTGGAGTGCAGAGCTCAAGTGCTGGATTGGAGCCCTGCCCAGGACAGGGAGGCTGATCCCAGCCAGGGGAGGCTTGGGAGGGTCTCTGAGGGTGTCATGCATCAAGGCAATTGGTTGGCCCCTCCATGGCCTCCTTGATGGTGTGTTGTAGAAAAGTAACGTCTTCACTGCTAGGCTTTGCCACAGAAAAATTAGACCTGACCCACCCCCGTCTAGCGTCTGTGAGGCTTAGGGCACTGTGCTGGGATAAGTGTCCAGCATGGGGCACCAGAGGCCACTGGGGAAGATGCCAACCAGGGCTAGCAGATGTGAAGTGTGTGGGTGGTATGAAGTGGGCCAGGGCAGGGGAAACTGAGTCAGAGCTGATATTCCCTACTTTCCAGCCGTGTGAGCTCGACCCTCCACACTCACACTGCACATCTGTTCAGGGAAGCTGTGGGTCCTGATGTTGCAGGGATGGTGGGTGCTGTCAGGGCACGGCTCTCCAGGGGCTCCACGAGTGGGAGCTGATAGCATGACTGTGATTCTATAGCAAGTGTGCCAAGGGATCTCCCTGTACACCCTCAGCAGGGAATTGGATCTCAGCCTGGACAGTTTCTTGATGTTTCTTCTTCATGAAAAGAGTGTCGGGAGCCTTGCTGCCTGGGCCACCGTGTTGCTGGGTGCAGCAGGCGGCTGCCTTGCTCTGTGGGGTGGGACGGTGCAGCCTGCTCAGCAAGGGAGCCAGTGAAAGCTCCATGAGTGGAGGGACGCTTGAGCAGGTGCACAGCAGACTGAGGGCTCTGCACAAGGACCTCAAGGGCCAGCTCAGCCTTAGCAACAAAAACAGCAAAACTCTGACTGGCGAACAATGTTGAGCCAACCACGGATACCTGGAAGAAATCTCGGTGAGTTGTGGATATGATTCCTTTTATACGGTGTTGGATTTGTTTTGCTAATATTTTCTCAGATATATTTGTGCTTATGCTCAAATAAATCAGATATATTGGTTTGCAGTTATCTTTTTTTTTTTTTTTTTTTTTGAGGTGGAGTTTTGCTCTTGTCAACCAGGCTGGAGTGCAGTGGCATGATCTCAGCTCACTGCAACCCTCTGCCTCCTGGGTTCAAGCGATTGTCCTGCCTCAGCCTTCCGAGTAGCTGGGATTACAGGCGTGCATCATCACACCTGGCTAATTTTTGTATTTTTAGTAGAGACTAGGTTTCACCTTGTCGGTCAGGTTGGTCTCGAACTCCTGATCTCAGATTATCCACCTACCTCAGCCTCCCCAAGTGCTGGGATTACAGGCGTGAGCCACCATGCCTGACCCTGCAGTTATCTTTTTTTGTAATGTCACATCTCATTTTGTTATTAGGGCGATGCTGGCCTCATAGATGATTTAGAAAGTGCTCCCCCTGCTTCTGTTATCTGGAAGAGATTGTGATTAATGATAATCAATAATTTTTTTGCATAAATGTTGGTAGAATTTACCAGTAAGGGCACGTGGCCTTGGTACTATTTTAGGAGGTTATTAATAATTGACTCAAATTACTTGCTAGATATAGGGTTATTCAGGTCATGACATTCTCCTTGGGTGAGTTGGTCTTTGAAGGAGTTGGTATACAGTTTGCCTTTTTCTCCTCTGCACCCTACACATTTCACTGGCTGCGATATTTCCAATTGACATCCCAGAAGCTATGACTCTCATGGACCGATGTTTTCTCCCTCTCCGGTGATCCAGGAAGCCTAGGGGAGATTGATGGGGAGGAATTCCCTTCCCCAACATAGATAAGGTCGTGGCAAAGTCCTTTCTCCTGAAGAGCAGACCTTTATTATAGGGGAGGCCCTGGGTAGATGTCACAATGATTGCTCTTCCCATCCCCCTGTCAGGGCCAGGAGGGGAATCCTTCTAGAATCTTCACCATGAGAACATTGGCCTTTATATCTATATAAAGGCCACACATTTTAGGGACTCTTAACTCGGTGGCCCCAACAGTTTCTCCTCTTATGCTAGTCCACACTCAGCCTCCAGCAATTTGTCAAAACTACCATTGAAGTGTTCCTCCCTGTTAATGACCTCACAGCTTCTGTTCCAGATAAGCAGGTCTCAGCTCTGACTCTGGAGGCACCTGTGTCTTTGGATTTTGAGGTATCTAATTTGTTTTGCAACCTCATTTTTATGGTGGATCCTAGGAAAGTTGCTGATTTTCAGTTTTCCAGGTTTCCGTTGCTATAAGGACAAGAGTGATGACTGCCAAGCTCTTCACAAGTTGGAACTGAAACCAAAAGTCCCTAGTCCTTTTGCTTTGAAATGAACTTCTTGGGGTCTTTCAGAAAGGCTTGGTGGGCCCATGTTGGAGGCTGCACTGGGAAGCCAGGGGACCGGAACTCTGAGCCTGCAGACCAGCTCTGCTCACCTCAATGTGCCAGGCCATGAGCTGCCTTTGAACACCTAACTCTCAGGCTTTAATTTCTGATGCATTTATCCCATGACTGGAGATATCTGGGCCCTCTTATCCTCAAAATTAATTTGTAAATCAGCTCAGGAATTACAAAAGAGATTCAGTGTATGGCAGACACACCTGACAGCAGTAATGGAAACATACTCCAAGAATGATTCTGTGGTCTAAGAAGAATAGGTATTCGGAGTTCCTAGCCAAGGAATCAAGAGTGGCCAACCCAAGGATTCACTCCTTTTCCACGAAGCATATCTGCACCCCTGGCCCTTTCCTTGAAACACAGAACATGCACGAAATAGAGGCCCTTTGTTTTGGGTTAAATGGAGGTTACTAGGTGGAGGGTGCTGAGTGGAAATGCTGTATAAACTGCATGCTTCTTACAATTGCTAGTGGTTCTCCTGCCCAGCCCACCACCACTGGATTGCCCCCGTATGTAAGTCCTCAATAAAACGTATAAAACTTATGTCTCCTTCACTGGGAGAGAAGTGAGGAGGTCAGAGGGGTCAGCCCAGCCCTGGGCACCTGGACCCGTTAGCCTCCCCAGTGACTTAGAGGCTTTCTTCTAAAGTGAAACCAAGGCTTCTGAAGAGGCAGAGTGAAGGAGTGGTGTGCTCAGATGTATGTTTTGGAAGGGGCACGGCAGTGTGGGGAGTGCAAGGTACGAGCCTGGGAGGCCAGCTAGGCTCCAGATGTGGTCCAGGCTGGTGGTGAGGTGAAGATTACTTATCTGCACCTGGAGCTGGGGGTGAGAGAGGGGTGGATGCATGGAGCACTCCTCTCCTACTTCCAGTGGCTCACCGCTGCCAGAGAGCCTCTGCCTGGCCTTCCGTCCCCTCAGTGCGGCCACACTGCATGCCGTCACGGGCTTTGGGTAGAGTCACAGCACTAACCACCACTTGACACTGTATTCCATCAGTCATCTCACATCACAGCATGTTTTCAGCAGCTCTGATTTGCTCAGGGGACCCCATGTGCCAGGCTAAGACCAGGGAACAGCCCTGGACGTCACAGAGTGAATGGAACGCCACCCCACCCACCCCACCCCGTTCCCCACCTGTCCATGGGCCGGCCAGGCAGTGCATATGCCTATGGCCTCTCCCTTGCTCTGACTCCTCCTCGCCCATCCCCTTCTTGCTCCTTCATGGCTGGGGCACGGGAGAGGGATCAGAAGGAGACAAGGGCTTCTTGCTGGGCTGGCTCTCTGGGCAATTTCTGTCTTGTCAAAGCTCTTGGTCACGGAAAGTGTCCTAGCTCCTCTATGGGACTCAGGGATGGAAACTCCTGGGAGGGTCTTCTGCATGACCCCGGGCCCTAGAATAGAACCCCCACCTCAGGGTCTTCTCACCTGAGGACGCAGCCCTCCTGGGAAGTGGGGAGTTGATGTGATGGGGCCCAGACCATTCAGGGCTCCACAAACCTTATCATGAACCACCCTGCCAGGAAAACACCCGAATTCTTGCCCCACCAGACTTCAACAGTGCCAGCTCCTCCCTCATTCTGCTGCATTGTTCCTGTCTTGCCCTTCCCCACATCCAGGGGACAGTTGTCCTGCCCTCTCAAGGACTGTTGGGGGCTCTTCTCCTAAGACAGCGTGGGGTTCAGAAGTCTCAAAACAGCCCTAACCCAACTGAGATGCAGTGGCCCTGATAGCAGACAATCGAAATTCTTCACTATGATTCTCTGGGGGCCTCTCATTTGGCCAGGCTTGAGGTACTGAGGAGGCCACAAAACTCTTTCTGTAATCGCTAAAGAAATTATTGCTTGTAAGGAACCGCTAGGCTTGTCTCATGTGGGTTGGAGGTGGGATGCAACTGTCTAAAGCTGTGCAAGTTGGAAATACTTGGCACCCGTTGGCCTCGGTGTGAAATGCTTGCCAACATTCTGAGAAAGAGCGATGCAGGCCATTGCAGATCAATTTAATTTTTAAATTTCCCACTAGAATTATTAGTCTAGTAAGGGCAGGGGATTGACTTGTTCACCTCTATGTTTCTTGTGACTAGAACAGTGTCCAGCACACCAAAAGTAGTTGTATTTTTAAAGGACTAAATGCATATGTCTCAACTTGGTAACTCTGAATAGAGGGAGAGCAGAAGAGATTGGCATGCCGCTCACACTGATTTCTGGCTCCTGCTGCTCACCACATTGTTTGGTAAACATCCATTTAGGAAGTGGCTTAGCTCTGGGGCATAGATGAGCAGCGGGCTGATGTCAGGCATGTAGTTAAAGGGCCAATTTAGTTCTAGGTGTGAGTGTGCAGAGGACTCAGGCTTTGAGTGACAGTGAAGGGGAGATGTGAATCTAAGATAAGTTTGGGATTCAGACTCAGGTCTGGGTGTGAGTGAGCAGCAGACTCAATTCCTGTGTGTCAGGAAAGAGCAGACTCAGACTTGCTTAGCTGTTGCACATAGCTAAGCAGTGCACTGTCGTATGAACCGAGAGGGGAGCCTCACTCAGGTCTGCAATTCCTGTGTGTCAGGAAAGAGCAGATTCAGACTTGCTTAGCTGTTGCACATAGCTAAGCAGTGCACTGTTGTATGAACTGAGACGGGAGCCTCACTCAGGTCTGCAATTCCAGTGGGAAGTTGCAGATCTCCCTCCAATCTGGGACTCAGCAGAGGCTTCTTTTAACCTAGTGGGCAGTGTTTTAATTGCTTTTGTTTGTGTTATGCAGGTACAACCTTATTGGGCTAATGGATCTGCACTGGTTCTTACGTCCCACAATTAATTAACCAGAAGCAGAGCCTCGTGATGTCCCCACAAATCCGGTTGCTCGCTGTGGTCTTTGTGCCTTCCCTGCTTCTGACAGAGCAGTGCCAGGGCTTGGCTTTTGCCATTTGCCTCTTGGTACCTCCATTTAAATTGGGGACCTCATTCTCCCTACAGCTCCCCCCATCTGCACCCTGTCCTCCAGAGAACAGCCTCTAATGTGCTTCTGACAGATTCCAATATTCTTCATCCCATTTGCCTTGGTGTTAGGAACATCTTCTGGCCTCTTTACAAAGATGGAGTTAGGATATAATCAAGAGGTCAATGTCAAGACTGGTGAGGTCTGAGTCTGAGATTTCATTCGATTCAAATATTGCTAACAAGTTAGTGTCATGAATGCCGTCAGAAAAAAACCACCTCCTGGACTGAAGATGAAAGATTATATTTCTCATAGTAAAAGTAGCAGCTGGAGCATCTGCATAGTTTTTTGGTTTCCTTGTCTCCAAGTCCCACGGAGGTGGTGCAATGGGCCCACATGTATGTCATGCAGGCAGTGGGTTTGTGCTGCAGCCGAGGAACCCAGGCCAAGGGCCATCACTTCTGTTTTGCTTTTTTGAGATGGGGTCTTGCTCTGCCATCCAGGCTAGAGTGCAGTGGCGTGATCGCGGCTCACTACAACCTCTGCATTCCAGGTTCAAGCAATTATCTTGTCTCAGCTTCCCGAGTAGCTGGGACTACAGCTACTACAGCCTGCCACCATGCATGGCGAATGTTTGTATTTTTAGTAGAGACGGGGTTTCAGCATATTGGTCAGGCTGGTCTTGAACTCCTGACCTCAGGTGATCCACTCGGGCTCCTCCTGACCTGGTGTGTGTTGGCCTCGGGCCTCCCCTGGGGTGATGCTGGCCCGCAGTGTTGCTGTCTGGTCTCTGGTGAACACTTTAGCCCTGACTCTGCGGTGCTGTGACATGCAGCATCCAGTGGCTGTCGGGCAGCGGGTGGGTCTCGCAGGGGTTGCCTCATTCATGCATTCAGAAGTGACTGTCCCACACGTGGCATGCTGGAGTGAAGGAGACAGACGGCCCTGCCCTCCCGGAGCTTCAGCTGTGGAGAGTGGAAAGTACTATAGAGTTAACTCGACAAATCATTCTTTATGTCCCCTTTTTTTCTTCCGCTTGGACCTCTCCCCAGGCATCTAGAAAGTTCCTCGCACGTTCCTTCTGTGGGGCTGCCTGCTCTCAGTAGAACTCCATGCCACAGGCTTTTGGCTTTCACACCTGCTGACCACCAAAGCGGCCCAAACCCAGTGCCCCATGCACAGAGCATAGGGCCTGAAAGCTGACCTGACTCCCGGATATGTTCTCAGATGCTACGGGCTGGTCAGAGCTTGATTACTTACTCCTCCTAAATAACATCTGTGTCCTAAGCATGTGGAAAGGACGTTGAAATAGAAGTTGGCAAATCAAAATTCAACTCCTAAATCTACTCTCTACCAACTGTGTATCTGTGTGTAAGTCTCTCTGAGCCTCACTTTTCTTGCCTGAAAAATGGAGCCACTAACATCTCCTCCAAATCCCTTTCCTAGGAACTCTAAGTAGAGAATAAGAGTGTGCATATAAAGTCACTTTTGCAAAAAGCAAACGGTGGCAATTCCTAATCTTTTGGCAGATGGATAGCCGTGCTTCGGGGTTTACCAGTCTCGCCACCTGTTATGAGTGTGGCTTGACAGAAACTCTTGGTTAGAATCCTGGCTTGTTCATAAGGTGAGATACTTAATCTTGTCAAGTCCTAGTTTTCTCATTGGCAGAAGAAAGGTAATTCCAGCAGAACAGATTCACAGTGAAGACAGCTCCTGCACTGTCCATGGCACATGGACTCTCTGGATAAAGGTTAGCTCCGCAAATGCACAGGGCTCTTCCCTTATTGCAGTCTCTTTAGGGTTTCCTTAAAGATTCCATGTCTTCTTATCCAGGCTTTTGCTAAGGAGGTATCCTCTGTCACTTTCTACCTGGAGGTGGCTTGAGAGCTGGCTGGGGGAGAAGACCCAAACAAATGGCACAGAGGAGAGGCTGCCTGGCCACCCTTGGCTCTGTGGCACCCACTTGCTTCCCAACATGGCTCCGACCTTGGGGATGATTCTGCACCACGAGTGGGGCAAGGAACAGTCACATTGGTAAACAGACGACTGAGCAGTGAAAGATGTTTCCAGCAAAGCATTCTGAATACAGTATTTATGGACTCGAGTTGTTCCTGGGATATTTATAGACGGGATGCAAATGGAAAGCATATGGTGTGCTCTTCCAGAAATACTCTTCCAATTAGGCTGTGCATGGTGCTCAGCCACACTGCTCTTTCCTCTGAAGATGCTCTTCAGCACATTTGTACGGAATGCTACTCAAAGTTGCAGAAAACGGGGTGAACGCGTGTCTCTCGGGGCGCCGTCTCTGCTGAAAGGCTGTTTCCCTCTGATAAACACTTTTCTGCCCCAGCTCCAGGGTCCACTCAGGGGTGCTCTGTGGTGAAGCATGTGGTTGATTTTTTCCTTCTGTTCCTGTTACTTGACATGTGGAGATCATTTTGGAGGCTGTGGCAGGAAACTCCAAGAACAGATTTTAGAATGATCTGGAAGAAGGGCCCTTTTGTCCCTTACCTTCAGTTTGTATGTGCTGTTCTGGGAGGAGCCGATATCAGGATATGCTTGGCACGCTGCCTCAAGCTACCCATGCCACTGGGAAAATGCATTCCTTGTTTAGAGCATAGCACTGGAAGCAGGTGTCCAAAACCAGCCACCGTAGAAGGCACATCACATCCTAGGAGTGACCATCTCTTCAGAAGCTGTGCAGTGTGGCGTGTGGTCAGTGTGAGCGGCAGAAGAGTGGACTCTGCCCTGAGCAGAGACAGGGTGGAAAGACGCAGACCATCTGCTGGTTACATACAGTGTAACACAGTGGTGCAGGTCTCCCTTGTAGGTTTCTTTAGACCAGCTAATTTTCTTGTCATTAAGAATATATGTGTATTTTCATTTTAAAAGGGTAATATTCAAAGCACTCAAGGTTTGGGGGAAATGGAGGATTTGGGGGAAATGGGGGAATTAATATAAGCCTTTTGGAAGGTAAGTTGTGTTAAGCATTGATAAAAATTCATATTTTAGCATCAGCATTTTCATTTCTAGTAATCTTTCTAGATAAATAAAATAAACATAGACATAGTTCCACGACAAGAGCGTTATTGCCATTGTTGGCGTATGTGTATGTGTGTGTGTGTAAGAGAAGACAATAAAATGCTTAGTATTAGAGAAATAATTCAGTAATCTGTTATATAATCATGAAAAGGCAGTTACATAGCAGTTAAAATTAAGCTTCTTTGAGATCACATACAAATTGGTGTTATGATCAACTGTTGTTTTTAAAATCAAGATGCAAAATTAAATATATAGGAGCACTACTACAAAGAAGCTTTAAACAAATCTATGACTATAGTATTTCAAATAGGAAAAAGAGTTTTAAATAACTTACTAACAGATACTTGGAAAAAATGTTCTAGCTCAAAAGCATAAAAGTTTTTTTCAAAAGTATTTTTCACCTATTAAGCTGGCATAGGTTTAAAAAACAACAATGAGGCCGGGCGCAGTGGCTCATGCCTGTAATCCTAGCACTTCGGGAGGCCAAGGCGGGCAGATCACGAGGTCAGGAGATCGAGACCATCCTGGAGAACATGGTGAAACCCAGTCTCTACTGAAAATACAAAAAAATTAGCTGGGCGTGGTGGCGGGTGCCTGTAGTCCCAGCTTCTAGGGAGGCTGAGGCAAGAGAATGGCGTGAACCCAGGAGGCGGAGCTTGCAGTGAGCTGAGATCTGGCCACTGCACTCCAGCCTGGGCCACTGAGCGAGACTCCATCTCAAAAAAATAAATAAAAAATTTTAAAAAACCCAGTAATGTAAAAAAGTAGATGGTACTGGTGAGATGTGAGATAAGTGATTATTGTCATTGATATTTATTTTATTCTATTCTTTTTTTTAAAATAACTTCAGCTTTTATTTTAGATTCAGGACGTACATATGCAGGTTGTTACATGAGCATATTGCATGATGTTGATGACTGATCCTATCACCCAGGTACTGAGCATAGTATTGTGTCTGGAATTTATTCCTTCCAGTGGGTTCTTGGTCTCTCTGACTTCAAGAATGAAGCCGTGGACTTTTGTGGTGAGTGTTACAGCTCTTAAAGATGGTGCATCCAGAGTTTGTTCCTTCCAATGTTCAGATGTGTCCAGAGTTTCTTCCTTCTGATGGGTTCATGCTCTCGCTGACTTCAGGAGTGAAGCTGTGGTCCTCGGCAGACCTTTGCTGCGAGGGTTATGGAGTGCTGATTGGTGCATTTATAATCCTTTAGCTAGACACAGAGCGCTGATTGGTGTGCTTTTACAGAGTGCTGATTGGTGCATTTACAATCCTTTAGCTAGACAGAAAAGTTCTCCAAGTCCGCATTCGACCCAGGAAGTCCAGCTGGCTTCACCTCTCAGTATCCAATAGGTAGTTTTTCAACCCTTACTCCCTTCCCTTCCTCTCTGCCGTAGTAGTTCTCAGTGGCTATTGTTGCTATCTTTACGTCCATAAGTACCCAATGTTTAGTTCCCATGTGTAAGCCAGAACATGAGGTATTTGGTTTTCTGTTTATGTGTTAATTTGCTTAGAATAGTAACCTCTAGCTGCATCCATGTTGCTGCAAGGGACATAAATTCATTTTTTTTTCCCTTTAAGACGGAGTCTTGCTCTGTCACCAGGCTGGAATGCAGTGGTGTGATCTCAGCTCACTGCAACCTCCACCTCCCAGTTCAAGCAACTCTCCACCTCCACCTCCCAGGTAGCTGGGACTACAGGCGCATGCTACCATGCCTGGCTAATTTTTTGTATTTTTTTTAGTAGAGACGGGGTTTCACCATGTTGGCCAGGATGGTCTCGAACTCCTGAGCTCAAGCAATCTGTCTGCCTGGGCCTCCCAAAGTGCTGGGATTACAGGCGTGAGCCACCGCACCTGGCTGACAAAACAATTTAACTCTGTTACAAATATATGAAACTACCTCTCTGTTTTGCTTTAGATTATCTGTAATATATAAATTTTTCACTTTCAGAGCTTAACTGTTATTTTTATACACATTGTATCTGAATAATTTCAAACATGTTAAGACAGATTAGTTCATTGATATACTGTAAACAGGGCAATTTTGCATAATAGTAAAAAAATTGTCCCACATGTGAATGGGCCAAAAATCGAACAGATAACCTCTGTATGTGTGTCTCATTAAAAAAAGCTTCCAGCATTTTTGAGATATAATTTGCATACTTATATAACAGGATGAAAACTGGAAAATTCATAAATACATGGAAATTAAACAATATACTCCTGAAAAACTAAAGGGTCAAAGAAGAAATCAAAAGGTAAATTGAAAAATACCTTGAGACAAAGTTAGCAGAAAGAAAGATATAATAAAGATTAGAGCAGAAGTAAATTAAAAATAGACTAAAAAGACAATGAAAAAGATCAATAAAACTAAAAGTTGATCATTTGACAGGATAAATAAAATTTACAAATGTGTAGCTAGACTAATAAATAAAAAGAAAGAATAGACTCAAATAAATAAAATTGTACATGAAAGAAGAGACATTACAACCGATACCACAGAAATCATAGTCTCATGAGAATACTATGAATAATTATGTGCCAACAAATTAGATAGCCTAGAAAAAGTTCCCAGAAACGTACAATCTACCAAGATTGAATCATGAAAATATAAAAATTTGAACAAATAGAAAACCTCCCAGCAAAGAAAATCCCAGGATGAGATAGCTTTCATAGTTGAATTCTACACACATTTAAAGAAGAATTCATGCCAATCATTTTCAAAGTCTTGCACAAAATTGAAGAGCAGACAACACTTACTCACTCATTTTATGAGGCCAGCTTTATCTTCATACTAAAGCCAGAAAAAGATGCTACAAGAAAAGAAATTACAGGGCAATATTTCTGGTGATCCTAGATACAAAATTCTCAACAAAGTATTAGTAACCCAAATTCAACAGCACATTAAAAAGATCATACACAATGATCAAGTGGGATTTATCTCTAAGTTGTTAGGGTGATTTAACATATGCAAATCAATAAACACCATATGCCGCATTAACAGAACGAGGAATAAAAACCATATGATCATTTCAATAGATGCAGAAAAATCATTTGAGAAAATGTAACATTCTTTTATAATAAAAACTCTCAATAAATTGGCTATAGAAGGAATACTCCTTATTGTAATAAAGGCCACATATAACAAGCTTACAGCTAACGTCATATTTAACCATAAAAAGGTGAAGCTATTTCTCTAAGATCAGGAACAAGACAAGGATGCCCACTTTCACCACTTCCATTCAACACAGTACTGGAAGTCTTAGCAAGAACAATCAGGAAACAAGATGAAACAGGTTACCTCCAAATTGGAAAGGAAGAAGTAAAATTGTTTCTGTTTGTGGAAAATGTGATCTTATGTACAGAACACCATAAGAATCTACCAAATAAGTGTTTAAAATAATAAATGCATTCCGTGAAGGTGTGAGACGCAAAATCAACATACAAAAATCAGTTGCATTTTCATATACTAATAGCAAATTATCTGAAAAATAAATTAAGAAAAACAATCCCATTTACAATTGCATCAAAATAATAAAATACTTTGAAATAAATTTAATCAAGGAGGTGAACAAATCTATACACTAAAATTATAACACATTGATGAAGAAATTGAAGACATAAATGGAAAGATATCCTGTGTTCATGCATTGGAAGAAACAGTGTTCTTAAAGTGTTCATACGTTCCAAAGTTATCCACAGATTCAGTGCAATCCCTATCAAAATTTCAATGTCATTTCTACAGAAATAGAAAAAACCATCCTAAAATTTGTAGGGAGCCTATAGAAGACCCCAAATAGCCAAAGCAATCTTGAGTAAGAAGAACAAAGTTGAAAGCATCACTTTTTCCAATTTCAAATAATATTACAAAGCTGTAGTGATGAAAACAGTACAGTATGATACTGGCATAAAAACGGATATGTAGACATATTAAATATAATAGACAGCCCAGAAATAAAGCAACACATATACAGTCATCTAATCTTTGACAAGAGCATCAAAGGTACACAATGGGGAAAGTACACTATCTTCAGTGGTGCTGAGAAAACTGGATATCCACATGCAAAAGAGCAAAATCGAACCCTTGTCCTACACAATACAGAGAAATTAACTCAGAATGGATTAAAGACTCAAAAGTAAGACCTGAAACCATAAAACTACTAGAAGAAAACACAGGGAAAGAGCTGTTTGACGGTGATCTTGGCAATGATTTTTAAAAATGACTCCAAAGCACAAGCAACAAAAACAAAAATAAATAAGTGGTACTACAGGATAAATAAAATTTACAAATGTGTAGCTAGGCTAATAAATAAAAAGAAAGAATAGACTCAAATAAATAAAATTGTAAATGAAAGAAGAGACATTACAACTGATACCACGGAAATCGTAGTCTCAAGAGAATACTATGAACAGCTTCTGCACAGCAAAGGATACAGTAAAAAAATGTAAAGGCAACCTACAGAATGGGGGAAAATATTTGTAAATCACATGTCTGATGAGGGGTTAATATCCAAAATGTATAAGGAACTCATACAAATCAGTAGCAAACAAAAAAACCTCCCCAAACAGGCAAAGGACTTGAATAGACATTTTTCAAAGACATACAAATGACCAAAAGGTATATGTAAAAGTGTTCATTATTACTATCATCAGGGAAATGCAAATCAAAACCATAATGAGATATTTCCCCACATCTGTTAGGATGGCTATTATCAAAAAATAAGAGATAAGAAGTGTTGATGTGAGTGTGGAGAAAAGGGAACCCTTGTACATTGTTGGTGTGAGTGTAAACTTGGTATCGCCATTATGGAAAACAGTATGCATGTTCCTGAAAAAATTGAAAATTGAACTACCATAAAATCCAGCTATCCCACTTCTCGGCATATATCCAAAGGAAATGAAATATACCCAGGAGTGGAATTTCTGGGTAATATTGTAACTCTACGTTTAACAGTTTTGGGAACTTCCAAGCTGTTTTTCAAAGTGGCTTCACCATTTTACATTCTCATTGACATGCATGAAAATTCCAGTTTCTTGATATCCCTGTTGACAATTGTTTTTTTTTTTTTTTTTTTTTTTTTTTAAATTAAAGCCTTTCTAGTGGGAGTGAAGTGTAATTTTGATTTTATTTCTCTGATGGCTAGTAATGCTGAACATGATTTTATGTGCTTACTCACTATTTGCATGTCTTCTTTGAAGAAATGTCTGTTCAGATCTTTTTCCTAGATTTTTGATTGGGATATTTGTGTTATATTATTGAATAATAAGAGTCCTTTATGTATTCTAGATACAAGTTCCTCATCAGATACATGATTTACAAAAAGTTTTTCCTATTATGTAGTTGTCCTTTCACTTCATTCACGGTGTCCTTTGAAGCATCAAAGTTAAATTTTGATGAAGTTCAGTTTATCTATTTTTTCTTTCTTTACTTGTGCTTCTGGTGTCATATCTAAGAAGGCTTTTCCTAACCAAGGTTTGTGAAGGTTTACTCCTGTATTTTTCCCAGATGTTTTTATAATTTTAGCTCTTACTTTTAAGTCTGTGATCCAGTTGACTTAGTTTTACTGTATGCTGTGAAAAATAACACTAAATTCATTCTTTTGCATGTGGATATCCAGCTGACCCAGTACCATTATTTGAAAAGTTTATTCTTTTTTCATTAAGTTATCTTGGCAACATTGTAAAAAATTGATTGATTTTAAGTGTAAAGGTTTATTTTTGGACTTTGAATTCTATTCCATTTATCTATATTTCTATCCTTATGCCAATATCATACTGTCTTCATTAGCTTTATAGTAAGTTTTGAAATAATAAAATGGGAGTCTACAATGTTCTTTTTTCTCCACGGATTGTTCTGAAAATTCTGGCTTTCTTGAATTTCTTTATGAATTTTAGGATCAGATTGTCAACTCTGCAAAAAACCTAACTTGTTGCTTTGAATTTAGATCAGTTCGGGAAGTATCGACATCTTAACAGTATTAGGTCTTCTGATTCATAAATGTGGGAAATCTTTCAATTTATTTAGGTCTTCTTTAACCTCTTTCAACAATGTTTCATAGTTTTGTGTTCACTCATTAAATTTATTCCTTAGTATTTTTGTCACTTTGATGCTATTATAAATGGAATATAATCTTAATTTCATTTCTGAATTGTTCATTGCCAGTACATAGAATTACAAATGATTTTTGTATATTGATCTTGTACTCTGCAACATTTGCCAAAATAATTTTATGGTTCTGTAGATCTGGAGAGAGAGTTCCTTAGGATTGTCTATATTCAAGGATGTGTCATTCAAAACCATAAATAGTTTCACTTCTGCCTTTATAATATGGATGACTTTTCTTTTTTCTTGTTTCTTTTTTTGGCTAATTGCCTTGCTGGACCTCCAGTACAATCTTGAATAGAAGTGGTGACAGCAGACATTTTTGTCTTGTTTCTGTCTTGTAGGAAAAATATTTAGTCTTTTACCATTAAGCATGATGTTAGCTTTGGAGTTTTAAAATACCCATTATCAGATTGAGGACGTTTTCTTCTATTCCTAGGTGGTAAGTGGTTTTATCATGAAAGGGTATGGGATTTTTGCCAAATTTTTTTTTTTCTTCATCTATGCAGATGATCAGATGATCATGAGTTTTTTTGTCCTTTAGTCTATTGATATCATGTATTACATTAACTAATTTTCACATGTTAAAACAACCTTACCTTCCTAGGATAAATTCCACTTAGTTATGGTGTATGATATTTTAAAAATATGTCTGGATTTAGGTTCCCAGTTTTGGTTAAGGATTCTTGTATGTAAATTCAAAAAAGAATTGGTCTGTTATTTTCTTTCCTTGTGATGACTTTATACAGTTGGGATACTATGGCACTACCATCTCATACAATGAGTTGGAAAACATTCTTTTCTTTTTATTTTTTGGAAAAGATTTTGTAAATAGTTGGTATTAATCTTTCTTTAAATGTTTGGTAGAATTCTCCAATAAAGCCTTGTAGGCTCAGGTTTTCCTTTGTGGAAATTTTTTCCAATAACTAATTTGATGTGTTTATGTATATCTACTCAGAACTTCTATTTTTTCTTTTTAGCTTCAGTAGTTTGTGTTTTTCTAGATACTCGTTCATTTCATCTAAGTTATATGATTTGTTGGTATACCATTGTTCACAATATTCCCTTACAGTCCTTTCTATTTCTGTAAGGTCAATAGTAATGCTGCCTTTTTTTTTTTTTTTTTTTTTTTTTGAGACGGAGTCTCGCTTTGTCGCCCAGGCTGGAGTGAGTGGTGCGATCTCGGCTCACTGCCAGCTCTGCCTCCCAGGTTCACGCCATTCTCCTGCCTCAGCCTCCAAGTAGCTGGGACTACAGGCACCTGCCACCACGCCCAGCTAATTTTTTGTATTTTTAGTAGAGACGGGGTTTCACCATGTTAGCCAGGATGGTCTCGATCTCCTGACCTCGTGATCCACCTGCCTCAGCCTCCCAAAGTGCTGGGATTACAGGCGTGAGCCACCGCACCCGGCCAATGCTGTCATTTTAATTCTTGACTTTTGCAATTTGAATCTTCTCTTTTTTCTTTTGATCAGTTCAGCTAAATATTCATCAATTTTGTTAATTTTTTCAAAGAATAAACTTTTGATTTTACTGATTTTGCCTGTTGTTTTTTATTCTGTATTTCAATATTTTCTACTATAATCTTTATGCTTCCTTCTGCTAGGTTTAGGTTTAGACTGCCTTTCATTTTCAAATATCTTAAAGGGTAAGGTTTGGTTGTTGATTTGAAGATCTTTATTTTTAATTGGTACATTTACACTTGCAACTTTCCAACTGAGCACTGCTTTAGCATCATCTCAGACATTTTTGGTAAATTATATCTTCATTTTCCTCTATATCAAAGCATTTTCTCATTTACTTTATGATTGCTTTTTTGACACACTGGTAATTTAGGAGTATGCTGTTTAATTTTCACATATTTGTAAATTTCCCAAATTTCTTTGTTTTTTATTTGAAATTTCATTTCATTGTAGTGAGCAAGAATAATTTATATGATTTCAATTCTTATAAATTGATTGAGGCTTGTATTCTAACCTAGCACTTGGTCTGTCCTGAAGAATGTTTCATTCTGAAAGTAATGTTTGTTTATTTTTGGGTGGAGTATTTTATAGATATCTGTTAATTGGTTCATAGTGTTGTTCATTTATTCTGTTTCTTAATCTGCCTAGTTGTTCTAATTATTATCAAAAGTTTGGTACTGGATTCTCCAACTACTATTGTAACTTGTCAATATTTTATGTAATTCTGTGAGCGTTTGCTTTGTGTGTTTTGGGGTTTTGTTGGTAGGTACACATATGTTTGTAATTATTGTGTGTGTGTGTATGTGTGTGTGTCTGTGTATTTAGTGTGGTAAAGAACTTGGCTTTGTCTGATAAAATATCTAGCCTTTGCCCTAAGCTTCTGGGAGATACTCTACGTAAAACTTGAAAGAACTGTCTTGGGAGCTAATTACTCCAAATCTTATAATAGGGCTGGCCACATCCATCAGTGTTAGGGTTGTGGCTGTCCAAAACAGAAAGACCAATCATTTGGCTTAGGTTAGGGGCTGACCGTGCTAGAACGACCAACCTTGTTATTTAGAGTGAGGGAGCATTTGGGTCATTTGGGCTATCTGTTGACCTGGAGACTGAATGTAACCTTATGGGCAAACAATCAATCAATTATACCTACATAATGAAGCCCCTATAAAAACTCTGAACACTGAAGCTCAGGTAAGAGTCCCTGGTTGGCAATACTTTGTGCACTGGTGTCATAAAAATAACATGTTATGACACCACAAGGAGCGGATAGCAGAAAGTTTGCATTTAGAACAGTCCCAGACCCTGCCCTATGTGTCTCTTCTTTTGACTGATTTTAATCTGTGTCTTTTCTATGTAATCAACCATGATTGGAATATAATAGCTTTCAGTGAGTTTTCTGATGTGTTATTGTGAGTTATTGAAGCTGAGGGTGATTTTAGGAACCTTGCAAATTTGTAGTAGATGTCAAAAGTGAGGGCAATCTTGTGGAGAACTGCTCTGCTATATTTTGTAGTTTGGTTAACTCTAGGTATATATACCCAGTTTGAAAATCTTTGCCTTTTGATTGAACTGTTTAATTTATTCTCATTTAATATTATTATTAACATAGATTTATATCTATCTTTTTTCTATATGTCTCATGTGTTTTGGTTTCCATATTTCTCCTTTAGTGCTGTCTGGTATTAAATGAAAATATTTGAGTGTAGTATTTTCATTTCTTTAATGACTTTTTCATAATGTAGTTGGTTTTAGGGCTAACCACATACATCTTAACTTATCAGAATCCCACTTCAGATTTATACTAACATACTCAGTTATGATGCAAAAATGTTACTTCTATATAAATCTAGCCTCTCTTCTTCCCTTTTGTTATATTATTGTTATATATTACATTAATATATGTTAGGAACCCAAAAAACCTGTTTATAATTTTAAATAATCTTATCTTTTGAAAAAAGCTGAGGAAAGTAGGAGAGAGAACATTTACTTGCAGAGTTTTTTTGTATTAACCCGCTTAGCTACCATTTGTGGTTCTTTTCATTTATTTCTGTGGATTTGAGTGACATATGGTGTTATTTTTTTACTTCAGTACAGCCCTGCTCACCTCCTTTGTGCTGTTATTTTCAAACACAATTACAGTTTTACATGTTATAGGTTCAACAATCTAATTATACACAATTTTTATACAATAGTATTTTGAATTATTTAGGAGAAGAACTATGCATTTCGATTGCATTTTATAATTACAAAATTTAACAGTGCTTTTCTTTGTGGGTGTGCATTTGAATTACCATCTGGGGTCACTTGCTTTCAATCTGAAAACCTTCCTTTAGTATTTTTTGTCAAGAGAGTCTGCAAGCAACTAATTCTCTCTAATTTTATCTGGGAATGTCTTTATTTCAACTTCAATGTTGAGGAAGAGTTTTATCAGACATGTGATTCTTGCTTGACAGTTTTTCTTGTTTTCTTTCATTACATCAGATGTTATTTGACTTTCTTCTGGCCTCTGTTGTTTCTGATGATAAATCAGTTATTGATATGATTGTGGTTCCCTTGTTAATTGATGAGTAATTTTTCTGTTGCTACTTTGTCTTTCAACATTTTGACTATGGTGTGCCTGGGTGTATTAGGCCATCTATGCATTGCTATAAAGAAATACCTGAGGCTGGGCAATTTATAAAGACAAGAGGTTTAACTGGCTCCCAATTCTGCAGGCTGTACAAGAAACATGGCACCAACATCTACTCAGCTTCTGGTAAGGGCCTCAGGAAGCTTATAATCATGGCAGAAGACAAAGGGGGAGCAGCCCCCGCCCACCACTTTGTCACCACATGGTCACAGCAGGGGTAAGAGAATGAGCAGGGAAGTGTCACATGCTTTTAAACAACCAGGTCTCACAAGAACTCAGTATCATGAGGATAGCACCAAGCTATTCATTAGTGATCTGCCACCATGATCCACTTCCCACCGGGCCCCACCTCCAATACAGGGGGTTACATTTTAACAAGAGATTTGGAGGGGACAAATATCCAAGCCATATCAATTTTTCCCTGGCCCCCCAAGTCTCATGCCCTTCTAACATTGCAAAATATAGTAATCTCTTCCCAATAGTCCTCAAAGTTTTAACTGGTTTAAGTATCAAGTCCAAAGTCCTAAGTCTCATCTGAGACTATCTCCTTCTACCTAGGAGCCCGTAACATCAAAATAAATGATTTACTTCCAATACACACCGGGAGTATAGGCTTTGGGTAAACATCTCAGTTCCAAAAGGGAGAAACTGGCCAAAAGAAAGGAGGTATAGGACCCATGTGAGTATGAAACCCAGTAGGAATGTCATTAAATCTTGAAGCTCCAAAATAATCTCCTTTGACCCCATGTCCTGCATCCTGGTGCAATGAGTAGGCTCCCAAGGCCTTGGGCAGCACTGCTTCTGTGGCTTCCCTGGGTGCAGCCCATGGAGTTGAGTGACTGTGACTTTTCTACACTGAGGTTGCAAACTGCTGGTAGCTCTACCATTTTTGGGTCTGGAGGGTGATGACCCCCTTACCCCAGCTCCACTAGGCAGTGACCTGGTGAGCACTCTATGTGGAGTCCCCTATCCCACATTTTGCCTCTGTACTTCCCTAGTAGAGGTTCTCTGTGGGGATTCTGCCCCTGCATCAATCTTCCGCCTGGAGACCCAGGTTTTCTCATACATTTTCTGAAATCTAAGAGGAAGCTGTCAAGCCTTCTTCACTCATGCATTCTGTGTGCCTGTAGGCTTAAGACCACACGGAAGCTGCCAAGGCTTGTGGCTTATACCCTCTGAAGTGGTGGCCCAAGGTGTACCTAGAGTTCTTTGTGCCAAGGATGGAGCTGGAGCAGCCTGTTTGCAATAAGAAGTGTCCCAAGGCTGCATAGGATGTGGGGCCCTGGACCTTATCCACAAATCTATTCTTTCCTGCTAGACCTCTGGGCTTGTGATGGGAGAGACTGCCTAGAAGATCTCTAAAATGTCTTCAGGACATATCTCTCATCATCTTGGCTGTTAGCACTTGGTTCTTTTTTAGTTGTGCTAATATCTCTGGTTGCTCCATAGTCTGCTTGGATTCTTCCCCTGAAAATGGGTTTTTCTTTCCTACCACATGGATAGGCTGCATATTTCCCAAACTTTTACACTCTGCTTCTCTTTTTAATGTAAGTTCCAGCTTTAAGTCATTTCTTTGCTCCTGAATCTGAGCATATGTTGTTAGAAGCACCCAGGCAACATTTGATTACTTTGCTTCTTAGAAATTTCTTAGGAAATTAAGCTCAACCTTCTGTAGATCTCTAGGGCATAAACACAATGCATCCAAGTTCTTTGCTAAGGCATAACAAGAGTGACATTTGCTCCCATTCCCAATAAATTCGTTATTTTCATCTGAGACCTGTCTGCCTGGACTTTACTGCTCATACCACTATCAACATTTTGATCACAACCATTAAACCAGTCTCTAAGAAGTTCCAGTCTTTCCATCATCTTCCTATCTTCTTTCAACACCTCTAAACTCTTCCAACCTCTGCTAGTTCCAAAGTTGCTTCCACATTTTCAGGTATCTTTTTTAGCAATACCCCACTCCTGGTACCAATTTTCTGTATTAGGCTGTTTTTGTATTGCTCTAAAGAAACACATGAGGCTGGGTAAATTATAAAGAGAAGAAGTTTAACTAGCTCACATTTCTGTAGGCTGTACAGGAAGCATGGTGTCTCAGCTTCTGGTGAGGGCCTCAAGAAGCTTCCAATCATGGTGGAAGGCAATGAGCTGGTACATCACATGGCAAGAGCAGGAGCAAGAGAACAAGGTGGAAGGTGCAAGACACTTTTAAACAACCAGGTCTCACAAGAACTCACTCATTATTGCAAGGATAGCACAAAATCATTCATGAGGAACCTGCCCCTGTAACACAAACACCTCCCACCAGACCCCACCTCCAACACTGGGTTATTTTGCTGACACCAGTGCATAAAGTATTGCCAATCAGGGAATCTTACCTGAGCTTTAGTGTTCAGAGTTTTTATAGGGGCTTCATTATGTAGGTATAATTGATTGTTTTTTTTTTTTTTTTTTTTTTTTTGAGACAGAGTCTCGCTCTGTCGCCCAGGCTGGAGTGCAGTGGCCGGATCTCAGCTCACTGCAAGCTCCGCCTCCCGGGTTCACGCCATTCTCCTGCCTCAGCCTCCTGAGTAGCTGGGACTACAGGCGCCTGCCACCTCAATTGATTGATTGTTTGCCCATAAGGTTAAATTCAGTCTCCAGGTCAACTGACAGCCCAAATGACCCAAATGCTCCCTCACTCTAAATAACATGAGATTTGAAGAGGATAAATATTCAAATCATATCACTGGGTGTATTTTTTTTTTTTTTGCGTTTATCCTACTTGGAGTTCTTTGAATTTCTTTGATGAGTAAATTAATGTTTTCCTTTAAATTTAGGAAATTTTTAATTTCAATTGTTATTCCTTAAAATTTTTTTCTGCTTATTTCTATCTTTCTTCTTCCTCTGTTTCTTCCATAATGTGTATGTAGGTTTTGTGTGCTTAATGTTCACCCACATTTCTTCAAGGTTCTGTTTATTTTTCTCCATTTTTTCATGTTTTTGGGATTACATAATTTTAATTGATCTATCTTTAAGTTCACTAATTTTTTATTCTTTCAATTAAACTATAGTGTTGAGTCCCTCTAATGAAAATTTTATCTCTTTTACTATACTTGATGATGGTGAATTTGGCAAGACTCTGTTTCTCTTATCTCTCTTTTCAGTTGCCTATCTCTGTTGATATTACACCCACCTATTAAACTCTACTACTTGCTGGTTGCCTTATTCTTTTCAACAATAGCCTTGCCATAAGTTGCTCCACATTTGTTTAAAATTAACTGTGGTCCCCTCTTTAGGGAGAGTTTCTGAGTCAGTCTGTAAATTTTATTCTGAAGAATAGGAGGGCTATTCTTAGCTGTCTCTTTTCTGGTTCTTTTGAGTATACTAACTGATCTACGGGTTAGCTTGTTGCTTTCATGGAGCTATCATACTTCTCTTAGTTGATTATCACCAAAATCTCCATTGTTTTAGAGAGTTCACTTAGCCTTAAGCTTTCTCATACTCTAAATAAAGTCAATTCTATTGAAGGGAATCTTTGGAGCTCTCTGTTCTTATAGCCTGTCTCTCCCACTGGGCAAAATCTCTATGCCACTATTTTGGTGCTGGAGGTGGGAACAGCAGCTCACTTCTCTTAGAATGACACCTCTGATTTACATTCAGGCTGTTGGGTAGCAGTGGCAGCTTCTGGTTTTCTTGGTTTGCATCTCCTGTAGGGCATGGAACCTCCACCCTACAAGTGAATTGGCATTAGGGCAATCAGGCCTCCACTATTGTTGGCCTACTTCATTGAGATAGAGCCCCTGCAAGTCGGGGCTGGGTAGCGGAAGAGAACCCCTGATCTACATTTGCCTGGGATTTAGGTTCTGGAGCACAGAGCTGGGGGTGACACAAGTGCTGCTGGCCTGCCCCCTTCAGGGAGATACTGTCATCCTGAATGTATTAGTCCCTTTTCACACTACTATACAGAACTGCCTGAGACAGGGTAATTTATAAAGAAAAGAGATTTAATTGACTCACAGTTCCACATGGCTGGGGAGGCCTCAGGAAACTTACAATCATGGCAGAACAGGTAGCAGGCAGGTCTTACAGCAGCAGGCGAGAGAGCCAATGAAGGAAATGAAGGGGAAAGAGCCCCTTATAAAACCATCACATCTCGTGAGAACTCACTAACGATTGTGAGAACATCATGGGGGAAATCACCAATCACCTACCACCAGGTCTCTCCCTCAACACCTGGGGATTACAATTCAAGATGAGATTTGGGTGGAGACACAAAGCCTAACAATATAACTGAAGTAATAGCTAGGGGGGAAAGGAGCCCTATGTTCTTCACAATGCCTACCCAGGGTGGAGCTTCTGTCATGCTGGGCTGATTGAGAAAGAAGAAGGGGACAGGCTGTGGCTCAACTACCACAGATTCTTGCTGTTCTTACCAAGATTTAGTCAATTTTATTGAATAAATATCTCTCAGTTTTCTGTATGTGCTCAGAACAATTACCAGTGACTTAATTTTTTTAAAAAAAGATTATATGTGTGTGTGTGTGTTTTGCATGTGGCTTTTAATATATATCAGAGGCCTCCATGTTTTTTGACCTAGTAAGTTATATATCAAGGAACTTATACTAAAGATATTAAAATACAAAGTTTATGAATAATATTATAAGATAATTATATTTAATAGAGAAAAATAAAACAACCTAAAGATAGCAATAGTAGAATGGACAAATAAATTATTACACATTTATAGAAGCTAAGAATCTTACTCCCCAAGCTCTTTGATACAGAAAAGATGTCATAATTCCTCCCTCCTCCCATTTTCTCATTGTGGTAAATATACATAACATAAACTTTATTATCTTAACTTTTTTTTTTTTTTTTTAAGACAGAGTCTTGCTCTGTCATCATGCTGGAGGGCAGTGGCACAGTTTCGGCGCACTGCAACCTCTGACTCCCTGGTTCAAGTGATTCTCCTGCCTCAGCCTGCACTCAGCCTTCATTTTTAAAGCTGAATAATTTTTCATTCTACGGATACACTACCTTTTATTTATCCATTCATGTATCAAAGGACACTTGGGTGACTTCACTTTTTGGCTATTGTGAATGATGCTCTTATAAACATTGTTGTACAAATGTGTTCCAGGCCCTGCTTTCAATTGTTTTAAGTAGATATATGAAAGTGGAATTGCTAGATCATGTGGTAATTCTAATTTCAACATTTTGAGGAACAACCAAACTGTTTTCCACAGTGGCTGCACCATTTTACATTCCAACTCCAAGAGTTCTAATTTCTCCACCTCACTAACACTTGTTATTTTATTGGTTTTGTTTGGTTTTGTAAATAATAGGCATCCTAATGGATACGAAATGGAAGTTTGTTGATTGTGGTTTGATTTGCATTTCTCTAATGACTAATGAGGTTTAACATATTTTTATGTGCTTATTTGTGTTTCTTTTTTGGACAAATGTCTATTTAAGTCTTTGCCAATTTTTGAATAATTTTACATAATTTTTTTCTGAAATTAATTTCAAGACCAGCATAAGGAGAGGCCATTTTTAAATAATTTTGTTTTTTGTTGTGTTTGTTGAGTTTTAAAAGTTTAAATATATATATGTTCTTAATATTAATCACTACCAGATATACAACTTGCAAATGTTTCCTCTCATTCTGTGGGTTGCCTCTTTACTCTGTCGACAGCATCTTTTGTTGCACAAAACTTTTTAATGTTCATGAAGTCCAGTTTGTCTATTTTTTTCTTTTGTTGCTGGTACCTTTGGAGACACATTCAAGAACTCCTTGTCAAGTCCAATTTCATGAAGATTCTGCCCTGTGTCTTCTCCTAAGAGTTTTATATTTTAGGTCTTATATTTAGGTCTTCAGTCCATTTTGAATAAATTTTTACGTATGGTGTTAGGTAAGGATCCAACTTCATTCTTTTGCGTGTGGGTATCCAGTTTTCCCAGGATGAATTTATTCGTTTTTTCTTTCTTAGTCAATCCAGCTAAAAGCTTGTCGATCTTGTTGATCTTATTAAAAAACCAACTTTTGGTTTTATTGTTTTTTCTCTCTTGTTTTTCTATTGTCTGTTCTATCTATCTCTGCTCTAAAGGCGTCACAATTCCTTATTTGTCTTAACTCAAATTCAAGTCTATTCAGTCCTTTTCCTGCCAGGAGGGCAGAAAATTCAATGGTTTTTCTTGCAGTGCCCTGCTCCCAGGGTATGCCGCGCAATCAGGAAAACCCTCCAGACTCCACCATGTGCTTAGCATGCTTATGACTTGCTCAGACTTAAGGGCCCCCTGAATTGTGGTGCCTCTCTAATTTCCTGCCCTGCACAGGACAAGAGAATTTTTGTTGAGGGCTGGGGACTCTATTCACAGGGTCCAACCTCTTTAGGACAGTATGTGGTACTCTCCTCAGAGGCCCCATCCTAGCCACAGGTTTGCGTTCCCAGCTCCAGCTCCAACCTGGGGGAATCTCTCTCCCCCAGTCTGTCTCTGTCTTGCTTTTACTCTCTCCTCCCTTCCTGGGGTACACACACACACACACACACACACACACACACACACACAGTCTCTGGAGATATCTGTGGCAGTACTGGAGGTGGGGGACACTGGGCATCCCCCTGCATCTGACAGCTGAGGGGCTTCCTGGTCTGTCTGTGCAGGGTGTCAGGAGTCCCAGGATACTTCTCCACCAGCCACATCCCAGCTTAGGATGTAGGGGTGAAGCTACCACCTCTGACTCCTGGTGTCCTCCATTCCCAGACTCTCTAGCCAAAGATCATTTGCAGACCATTCACATTCGTTCTTTGATTCACTTGTCCAATTTCCCATAGCATGCATCCTGGTTCATCCCCTTGTTCCCTGGCCTTGAAGTGTCTGTCCAGAGAGCCAGATGGAGTGACGTGGTAAACCATATGGGAGGCCCAGGAGCTGTAAGTCTCCTGGGTGGGTGACTCCACTGAGACCCGAGAGCCCTGAGTGGGGCAGGAAGTACTGATGAGGGACAGAGTTAGACAATGGCTGTAGCTGGGAGGAAGTTGGTGGGGAGAGCGGGAGGAGAGGAAGCCCAGGGGCTCTGGTGTGGGGAATACAGCCTGAGCTCAGAGGGCTTCTTTCTCCTGTGTGGTCTGTGGGGCTGCAAGGGAAGGAATGAGCCTGGAGTGTGAAATCTCTTCTCCATAGCCTCATGTGACCCAGCTGGGCGTCGGCTCCTTCTCCCTGCCCCGCCTGGTGCACCACGAGCTTGTGCCTATTTAATATCAATAGGCATAAATGATTTCTTATTGAATGTCATTTGCAAATCACTAGTTTGCTGCTCCTAACAGCACTTAATGTCAATTACTTTTTAAAATATCAATTGAAAATCACTAGTTTGCAGTTCCAAGCCTCTCTTAATGCCAATTACTGCTGGGAGTGCCGGCGATGCTGTCTCTGGATGCTGGATTTCTAAGCAGTGACTTGCTCTCATGTTCTCCATCTGGCTCCAGTTTCCTGGGGGGAATTGCCATCGTCTTGCATTAACCTTCATGCCCTCTCTCACACGAGGGGGCCACATTCTCTCAGGAGAGGGTTCTTTGGGGGCTGAGAGAACCGGGGTTATGTGATCAGCACTGTGACATGCCTGGCAGACCCCAGGTTACCTGGGAAGGGAGGCAGACGTTGGAGTCCTGCCTGCCCATCCCCACTGCTGCCTCAGGTCCTGGCTCTCCGGGATCAGTGCCCTCAGCTTGCAGAGGGTGAGGCCGACCAGCACACCTGGTGTCACCTGGCTGCCAGGTCAGCGCTTTGGGCTGGAAGCTGATTGGGCCTCTCACCAACACGTGAATTTGGGCCAACGACGGGCTCTCACCTGTAAAGTGGAGAGTTTTCGCCTTGCCCTGGGTGGCTTTGAGGACTGTGTATGAAGGACCTAGGGAATTATCTGGTACAAAGGAAGTGGTGCATTGTGCTCTGAGGAGCAGCAGGAACAGGAGGCTAGGCAGTGGCAGGCGTCGCGGTCCTTATCGTGGCTGCGGTTGTTCTTTCTCAGCATGTGAGGCTTCCCCTGGGCTGTCGGGACAGGACCGAAGAGGAGCCCGGGTTCCTGAGAGAGAAGGGGATGCCCCCGCACAACCGGGTACGCAGCCCAGAGCACTCGCTGTCAGCTAGGATCTAATCCCCACTCCGTCCTGTGAGTTAATGGAGACGACCCAGAGGGAAAGCCTTTTCCCCAGAGAAAAGCAGTGGCAGGTGGTGGAGAGGAGCAGCTGGAGCAGGAGGTGGAGGATAAACAGGGAGAGAGGAGGATGGGAAGAGAAATTGGGGAAGACAGGGAGAGGGAGGAGGTGCGAATATTCTCCTTTCTCTGATGCCTCGCCATGTCCCATCCAAGGTATATGTCTTATGTTGGCAGGCAGATGAATAATGATGTGTTTTGGGGACAAAGATCTAATTTTCATCCTCAGAGAGAGGTGACACATTGGGGACAGTGACCCAATTGGAAATTCTACGTTGTGATTAATATGGAAATGTGTTTTCTATTATTAGCACATGGTGGACCGAGGAGTGTGCAATGAGAGGCTGACAGATAGCCCTGCCGGCTGTGTGCTCTGGGGCTTCCAATGAGCTTTTCTGTCCTGCGAGTTTTGATGCCCAGCTCTCCAGGGCAGACGTTCTGGTTTGCCACCAAGCCTCTTTTCTAGCCAGGAATGATAGCAGGTCTGAGGCTAAGGAGGATTGACCAGGCACTGGGACAAGAGGGAGAAGGTGGCTGTTCATTGAATCCTACTCAGTGGGCTGTGTGTAGCATTATCTCACTCAACCCTCGTAGAAGCCAGGAAGGCAGAAAAGGTGGTTACCAGGAGATACATCTGAAGCTCAGAAAGGTTAACTCAGTGCTTCTCGAACTTGTGCATCCAAAGCACCTGGAGATCACGTTATGCTGCAGATTCTGCATCAGAGTGTCTGTGCGGGGCTGAGACTCTGCATCTACCCAGCGTCCCGGCAACGTAGGGGTTGCTGGTTTGCCAACACACTTACACTAGTGGGGACTTGGAAGATCCACCTGGGTCACACTCCTGCTTGCGGGGCAGAGCTGAGAAGGACCAGCTGTTGGCATGGGGAGGTGGGCATGGCTGGCTGTGGAGGCCATGCTGTGCTGCTGAGATATTGGACTTTAATCCATTGGCAATTTGGCCCCTGGGAGACCGTTAAGCCATGAGCTGACTGTAAAACCCACAAGGAAACCATGACTCCAGGTGCACAGGAAGGAGATACCCACGAGGCTGCATGCTGTGAACAGATCGAAGCGAAAGTTTTGAATGAGGGGTGGGAGGATGGAGATGAGAAGTGCTCTAATTCTCAAATGCCCTTTTAAAATTAGTTTTGAATGAAATTCATTGAGGCCCTAAAATGTACCCAAATTAAGGATATACTCAGTACCTTCGGCAAGTGTACACACTGCACAGCCAGGAACACAAGTCGAGACGGAGCATTTCCAGCCTCCTAGCAGGGCCCTTTTCCTCCCGCCCCTTCTAGTCATCAGACTAATGAACGACCTGCCTGCTTCATTCAGTTGTTTTCCTTTTTGATTGCTGTGTAGTGTTTCATTGTTTGGCTACACCACAGCATGTTGATCATTTTCCTATGGATGGCTATTTGGATCTCTTCTAGTTTTTGCCTATTTAAAATAAGCTTGCTATGAAGATTCACATAAAACTACTTTCATGGACATATATTTTCATTCCTCTTGGTTAAAATTGCTAGAAATGCAATTGTTGTGTGGTGTGGTAAGCAAATGCTCCATTTTCCTTTTTGAATTTCTTCAATTCTAATTTTCCTGTAATTCACTCATTCACTCACTCACTCAGTAAATACACAGGGCAGCTACTATTTGTCAGGCACTGTTAACAAAACAGAAAAAACAAAGCCAACCCCCCTGCCTGCATGAGGCTTACTTAAGGGAAACAGAAAACAGACAAACACAGGCTGGGCACGGTTGCTCATACCCATAATCCTAGCACTTTGGGAGGCCAAGGTGGGTGGATTGCCTGAGTTCAGAAGTTCGGGACCAGCTGGACAACATGGTGAAACCCGTGTCTCTACTAAAATACAAAAAAAATTAGCCGGGCCTGGTGGTGTACGCCTGTAGTCCCAGCTACTTGGGAGGCTGAGGCAGGAGAATTGCTTGAACCCGGGAGGCAGAGGTTGCAATGAGCCAAGATCGCACAACTGCACTCCAGCCTGAGCTGCAGAGTGAGACTCCGTCTCTAAAAACAAACAAACAAACAACAAACAACAACAACAACAAAAAAAACCAGACAAACACATTCACAAGAAAGATATCTGAGAGTTTGAAGTTTTGTGTAAGAATGGAAAGGGCATACTGTGCTTGACTGTGACTGGCTGTGTGGTCAAGGAGGTCCTTCAGAGGAGGCGAAGTCTAAGCTGAGATCTGAGTAATGAAAAAGAGACAGTCACACGCAGGTCTGGGGGAGGGAGAAGCTTTCATGCCAACGAAGAGCCAGAGCAGGGCCCTGGGACAGAGCTGAGGGACAGAGGAGGTCCCAATGGCTGGGCGGGGAGAAAGGAGATTGCTGCTGGAGGAGGGTGAAGGGCTGGACACGGAGGCCGTCTGCACACTCTTCATCATTCTGGTTGTTGATGATCTCTTTCTCTGTTTATCTGCGTACCCCTCCTCACTCACTGGAATGCAAGCCTGTGAGAATAGAAATGTTCTCTCATTGCCTCATCATAGCCATCCCTTTGCTTAGAACAGACTCAGGCACATGACCGACTCTTATTAAATATTTGTTAAAGAATGAATACTTGAATGAGTGAATGAATTCAATAACCTCTGGTTCAGTGCCCTGTCCCTGGCACTAGGATGGTTATTACTGTTACAAAATGAAATAAGACACAGTTGTTCCTCCCAATGACCTTCCAGGCATTGAGGAAGAGAGACAGGTAATCATGCCATGGCAAGTTCCATGACAGAAGAAAGCCAAGGTTGGAGGTGGACTACAGAGGAGCCCCCCACCAGGCACTCTGCGAGGAAGGTTCTTCAGGAGTGACCCTGGATGGTGGTGGAGGACTTAGTGAGGTTGTGAAAGCTGGGGAGAGCAATTTCAGAAGCAGCAGCAGTCAGTGCAATTGCCTGGATGCCTAAGAGAGCACCACACGCTTGGTAAGTTACAAAATGTGGGGAGCTCTGCAGAGACAGCTCATGACAGGGACTAAGGAGAGACTTTGAAATTTATCCTGGTAACCAGTGGAGGGTTTTTAGCGAAGCCGAAAGACTTGACCACATTAGTGCTTTAGGAAAACAAAACCTCGGTTGGCTTTCCATTAAATATGGCAGCATCAACACCCCAACAAAACTCTGCTGCCTTTTCTATCTCCTCTACATGAACAGTGACAGAGTTTTAAAAATAACAAACTAGGCTGTGCGCTGTGGTTCATGCCTGTAATTCCAGCACTTTGGGAGGCCGAGGCGGGCAGATCACCTCAAGTCAGGAGTTCGAGACTAGCCTGGCCAATACGGCGAAACCCTGTCTCTACTAAAAATACAAAAAAAAATTAGCTGGTCTTGGTGGCGGGTGCCTGTAATCCCAGCTACTTGGGAGGCTGAGAGAGGAGAATCACTTGAACCCGGGAGGTGGAGCTTGCAGTGATCCTGCCTGGGTTACAGAGCAAGTCTCCATCTCAAAAAAAAAAAAAAATCACAAACCAACATTCCTTAGGAAGTTTGCAATGGAAAAGATGTGGTTAATCAAAGAGAGCAGCCAGAACTCTCACACAAGCTTGGAGGAGTGTAAATTGACACAAACAATTTAGAAAACAATGTGGTGGAACCTGCTGGAGCTGAATATACACATATCCTGTGACGTGACAGTTGCAGTCCTGAGCATACCCCACAGAGATGCACACACATGTTCACCAAAGAGCAGGCACAGGAACAGTTATACCAACGCGATTCACCATAGTCTCCAAATTGGAAACTCCAAGTGTTCACCAAAAATAGATAAAGAAGTTTTGGTATACTCATACAGTGAGAAGATTACACAGCAATGAGCATGATCTACCACAGCACGCAACATTGAGAACGAATGCCACATGCAAAATGTTGAGTGAAAGAAGCAGGTACAAGAGAGGCCAAACTGTGTAATTGTGTTTATATAGAGCTCAAAGAAAGGAGAGAAACTGCATCTGTGCTGTTAGAGGTCAGGATAGCGGGCACCATTGTGGGGAGGAGATGAGAATGGCCAGGGGACCCTTGTCCTTCTAGGATCCTGGTAACGTTCTGTTTTGTTATCTGGGTCCTGCTTACACGATTATGCTCTGTTTTCAACATTGAGATCTACCCTTGTAACATATGTAATTTTCTGCCTGTATATCATACTTCCATAAGAAACATTCTAAAAAGGCATAAACCCACAGGGACAAAAATAACAAAATTTGGGGGACTGGAAAGCAGATGGTGAGTGGCAAGTGATGCTGCTCAGCTGAGAAAGCTGAATTTTTCACTGCAGAAGTAAAAGCCAAAAAGTAACTTGGTTTACATAGTAGGATCTCCAAGAGGCCAAGGAAAAGTACAAGGCACCTCTGGAAATTTACAAAAGCAGGAGAAGCTTCTAAAAATTTATAATACTAGGAAATTTATAAACCCAAGAGAAGCTTCTAAAAAGGGGGAAAAGCAACCTTACAGATTTCATGCAGAGAATCAATATATAGAATGCATCAGACATAGAAGCCAGAAGACAATAGAACAATAATTTCAAGAGCCAGAGGAAACCAGTTTCCAACCTAGAATTCTGTACCCAGCTAAACCATCAGTCAAGTTCACACTTGAATAAATACATCAAAATATTATATCCATGCGCCTTCTCTCAGGAAGCTACTGGAGGTTGTGTAAAGAACTACACCAAAAAAGATGACAGTAATCCAGGAAGCAGGGATCCCCAGAATAATGGCTAAGGGAGAACCTGACATTACAACTTCACAGCAGGCATAGAGAACAACCAGTTCAGGTTGGAGCAAGTCCCAGCAGACACTGGAAACCTACTAGACCTACCCAGATTCTCAAGCAGATAACATAAGCACACAGAGAAAAGACTTCCTCCAACTGACTTTAAAATACAGTGTGTTGACTCTATGTTCTAAAGATAAAAAGAACACAGAAATTTTAAAGAGTGATTCAGTATCAATTGTTCATAGTGTATTGTGATTTGAAAGCTATTGTATTAGACTGCTTATGCTGCCATAACAGACGACCACCGACTAGGTTAAAACGATAGGAATTTTTTTCTCATAGTTCTGGAGGCTGCAAGTCCAAGCTCAAGGTGCTGGTAGTTAGTTTCTCTGGAAGCCTCTCTCCTTGGTTTTCAGATGGCTGCCTTTTCATCGCATTCTCACCTGGACTTTCCTCTGTGTATGTCCACTCCTGGTGTCTCTCTCTTTTCTTATAAGACTGCCAGTCTGATTGAGTAAGGGCCACTCGATTACCTTATTTAACCTTAATTACTTCCTTAAAAGCCCTATCTCCGAATGCCATCACACTGAAGGTTCTGGCGTATGGATTTTGGGTGGGGTGGGGAGAACACAATTAAATCCCTAACACTATTATAAGTATACTGTGTAAAACAGCAAATAGGTAAATATGCCAGTGTAATTAAGACTCAAGATTTTGGTATAAGAGAAATATAAAATCAAAGTAACTGAATAAAATTCTGTAGTACTAAATTAAAATTGGAAATACCAGTTTGGACTCATGATTTCTTTTTCTAAAAAATGTTTTCTTCTCTGTCCACTGAAAAGGTCTAGAAACAATGACAAATCAGTAGCAACGAGCATACTTAGTGCTCAGACTGTGGCCTCTGATCATTGTATTCCACTGAAAGAAACCAGAGTTCTAGGAGAAATGTCTGATTCCAGGTCTGGGAGAGGAAATTTACAAGATGAGCCCAGGACTTCTTATCGTGTTAGAAAGCAGGGTAGTGATTCCAGGGGTCATGTCAAAGGGGCACAGGAGGCAGCTGGAAGGGTTTCCCTTAACCAAATCTGGAGCAATGAGAATATTGAAAATATAATAATTGTAATATATTAAATCACATCCAATAGATACAATCTATAATTTCATAATCAACACAGGAAAAAACTCACCTGTGTCTTTGAGAGTTTATTAGGACATCAACTCATTACTCTAAGAGCAGACAATGAGAAAGAAACTGGCATTTATACCACCTTTCTTGTATGAACTGTATGTTAGGATAACAAAACAATTGAAGAGGAGCAGTTCTTTATAGAAAGGTCTCATGCAAAAGGAATGATGACTCTTTAAAAGTTGCTATTTTATCACATCTAATAGAAGAATCTAGGCAACGATCATCAAAAAGATGATGGAGATTATGAGGAAGGATCAGGCTTGAGCTCACCAGGGAATCTTAGCACCACAAAAGGTGGGTACCTTAGCACTGCACACTTCATGAATGACACATCAGGACAATGTTCCTAATATTCCTGGTGAGTTTTTAAAAACATAGGCCTTGGAGCCCCACTCTCAGGTATTTGGATTCAATTGGCCTGGCATGGTGTCTGAATCCTGGTGAACAGGAGCTCTGCAGGTGACTCCAACGTATAGCCAGGATATGGAAAATATGCAGAAAATAGAAAATAGAAAAGAAATAGAAAATATGCAGCCCAACCTATGAGGTCTTTATGCTTAATAAATGGAATTGAATAAAATCAAACCTCTACAGCAGTGGTTCTCAGATGTTAGTATGCATCAGAATCCCTGGAGGGCTTGTTAAAACAGATTGCTGGGCCCCACCCCTGGGGTTTCTGATTCAGCTGATCTTTACTGGGGCCAGGGGTCTGCAACTCACAAGTGTGCAGCTGCTGCAGGTGCTGCAGGTCCTGGACCACATGCTGAGAAGGGCTGCTCAGAGAGGCATGGGTTTTCAGTGTGAGTGCCCCTTGGGATCCCCTGGGGCACTTTATAAGACTGATGTTTGGGTCTCATCTGGGGTGTTCATTTAATTGGCCTGGAGTGTGGCCTAGGCACTGGGATTTTAAGAAACTCTCCAAGTGATTCTGATGTACATCCTGGGCTGAGACTCATGGCTCTGAATCTAACTGCCAGTGCACAAGGCATAGGAAGAAGTAAGAAACAAGCTAGACAAGAGCTAGAGGAAGCAATCAGCCATATGTAGAGCATAAGATACTTTTCAAGCTGACCGACTTGGGTTCTCCAGTGAATCAAGGCTGTTGAGAAAAATACTTAAGGGACTGTTACAGAATAAGAGACTTAAAAGACAAGGAGAGTCAATGCTTGCACTTCATTTGGCTTCTAATTCACACAACCAACAACAAAAGACATATGGAATGCTCATAACATTCAGATTTATATTAGTTATCAGGTGATATTGAGAAATTATAAATTTTACTAGGTTTGATATTAACATGGTGGTTACACTTCTTACACGTACCTAAAAGTTAGAGATACATATTGAAGCATTTACAGATGAAACAACATGATATCTGGGAAGCTCTTTAAAATATTCCATCAAAAATGTAAGTTTGCTGGGTTTGTTATAATATTCGCTCTACTTTTATGTACATTTAAAATTTTTCATAATAAAAAGTTAAAACAAAAATAAAATAGCAATGAAACTACTAAACAGATAGAAAGCTTTAGTAGAGATTCTTCATGATGATACGCTTGAATATATTGAGAGGAGATTTATAAAACAGGACAAGAATGCAAAGAAAACTACATAAATGAAGTGACAAATTATTAACTTCAGGGACAGCAAAGTATTTTACAGGAAATGAAAGTTAATCATACTATACTACATGGCTTAGCAGCACAGAATATTTAGCTAGTAGTAATGATATTAAAGTCAAATACTGATCTAATGAAAACTATAAGGAAACCACATTGGACCAAGTCAAGAATGGAAAATCCACATGTAATGGGTGGAGATCGGGAGCAACAAACATCATCTTCCAGTCTAAGCAGTCAATTAATAATGACCATATTGAAAAATCAGTAATTAGCAATGTGAGCATGGTAATTAGTTATATAGAGTTAAGTACCAAAGGAATTGTAAAATAAAGTAGAACCTAATGGTAATGTAAGAGTCAGTCACGTAAAATGGGAAGGTCACATTATTGAGAGGTTAGTGAAAAATCTCGTGTTGTTGCGGGAAGTCAGGGACCCTGAACGGAGGCACTGGCTGAAGCTGCGGCAGAAGAACATAAATTGTGAAGATTTCATGGACATTTATTAGTTCCCCAAATTAATACTTTTATACTTTCTTATGTCTGTCTTTACTGCAATCTCTGAGCATAAATTGTGAAGATTTCATGGACACTTATCACTTCCCTAATCAATACCCTTGTGATTTCCTATGCCTGCCTTTACTTTAATCTCTTAATCCCGTCATCTTCTTCGTAAGCTGAAGAGGATGAATGTCACCTCAGGACCCTGTGATGATTGTGTCAACTGCACAAACTGTTTGTAGAGCATGTGTGTTTGAACAATATGAAATCTGGGCATCTTGAAAAAACAGGATAACAGCAACGTTCAGGGAACACCAGAGATAAGACTTCTGGCCACCGGTGAGCCGGACAGAACAGAGCCATATTTCTCCTCTTTCAAAAACAAATTGGAGAACTATCACTGAATTCTTTTTCTCAGCAAGGAACATCCCTGAGAAAGAGAATGAGCCCTGAGGGTAGGCCTATAAACGGCCCCCTTGGAAGCATGCATCTTTTATGGTCCAAGCCAAAGGGATGAAATAAACCCTGGTTTCCTGTAGCACTCCCAGGCTTATTAGGATAAGGAAAATTCCTGCCTAATAAATTTTGGTCAGACAGGTTGTCTGCTCTGAAACCCTGTCTCCTGATAAGATGTTATCAATGACAATGCGTGCCCGAAACTTCATTAGCAATTTTAATTTCGCCCCATCTTGTGGTCCTGTGATCTCGCCCTGCCTCCATTTGCTTTGTGCTATTTTATTACCTTGTCAAGTATGTGATCTCTGTGATCCACACCCTATTCGTGTACTCCCTCCCCTTTTGAAAATTGCCAATAAAAACTTGCTGGTTTTACAGCTCGGAGAGCATCATGGCTCCTGCTGACACATGATGTCTCCCCTGGACACCCAGCTTTAAATTTCTCTCTCTTGTGTTCTTTCCCTTTATTTCTCATACTAGCCGAGACACCTAGGAAATAGGAAAGAACCCAAGTAACCACTGGGAGCAGGTTCTCCCGGTACCCGTGTGATCCTGTGTGTCAGCTGGCTGGGAATTCGGAGGTCTGAAAGCCAATGACTGGCCATGTTATATGCAAAGCTACATGACTGTAGGGCCTACCTTTTGGGGTTTTGCCTCAGTTTCTCACCAGAGGAGGAAAATGGAGCAGTGGAGAGGGCTGTTGCACTTGTACTCTTGGACAAACTTATGCTGTGTTCAAGTATTCCTCTTATACTTGCACTCATCCTTATGCATGCATAGTTTTGATAAAGATAAAAATTAAATTAAAAAACCCCCACAAAGACTCCTTGGCGGACAGATGGATTAGCGACGAGAGGATAGAGACAGAAAGATTGAGTAAGAGGTCACTATGGTCATCCAGATGAGAGGGTGAAGGTCCACACAGAAGGGGAGATTGAGAGACTGGGTTTCCACGCTGTAGTAGACTTCTAGGACACACAGAGTTGATGGCAGTCCCACGTGTCCTACTCTCAAACTCTTATTTTTTCAATAATGCTGGAAAGGTGTGGTGCATACTCACACACATACATGCAGTCTAGTCAGCCTTCTAGAATATTTGCATACTTGCTTCTTTGGAAATGAATCTTGAAGCCACCTTCTTGGAGAGTATTAAAGTCAAGTCTGGATGACGTGCAGACAGAGGTGCTGTAAAGGGGGTCTCCTGTATTTGCTGTAGATCCTGTGTTTCTTTATAATACCATGTGGAATTCCTGAATATTTGGAGGTGCTAGTTGGCTTACTGACTTTTCAGTTTTCCATCCATCGTCTGCATGTTTGGCACCAGCCTTGAGTACCGTTGGCAGTGATTTTCCAAGGCCGAGGCTTCTTTGTGGCCACGGTGAGAATGCATGCAGGCTGTCCCTGGGCAGGCCCGGCATGGAGCAGAGAGGCTGGGCTGTGCTTCGGAAGCTTGTCAGGGTAATTCCCATGATGGAAATGGCCTAAGCTCTGGGAGCGGTGCGAATTTGTTGCCATAGGATTGCTGGTGAGTTTTCAGTTTGAATATACATGTTTTGTGAGGAAAACTCCCACTCAGGATTCTCTGAGCATGTTAATGAGGTTGGTTTTCTAGTCAGTTCTCAACTGACCTTTGTAAGAAGTACTATCCAGGGATCAAACCCAGTCTTCCTTCAAATGGAGACCACTGAGCAGGGAGCGTCTCCTTGTGGCAGCCATGCCTGATGGCCTCAGGGATTTGTAAGTGCAGGCCTTTCCTAACCAGGTCTTGGGTGAACAGCATTGCCTCGGGTATCCACACCACAAACACCACACCCACCATCTGGTTCTCAGTTGCGTTTTTACCTTTATTTCCCATCACCTCCCAAGCCTGTGTGCATTCGGCTCTCAGAGGCCCAGGCCCCATGTGACAGCCAGAGTCTCCCCCTCCTATGCAGGTGGGATATTGAAGTCATCTGCTGAACAGAAAAAGTCAGGTCAGCACATGTTTAAGGAAGGCCCCCTACATACAGGTTCTTCTCTAAGCTCTGGAAATACAGCGAGGCCCTGGAAATGTCAAGGTCCCTGTCCCCAGCAGCTCACTTGCTAGTTGGGGACAGAAACTAGTAAATAAATGATTTATGAGGTGGTGACAAGGGCTCTGAAGAAATAAGCAGGCTATGGAGATAGACAGGGCTTGTGATTTTAGCTGTCTCCAAGGTGATTTTTGAGCTGAGATGTAGACGAAATGAGGAAGATTTACTGTAAATGTCCTGGACAGAATACTCCAGTGGAGAGTGTGACATGTGCAAATGTCCTGAGACTGGGGACAACGATATGTTTGAGGAACAGAAAGCAGACCCCAGGACTGGAAGAGTTCCATGAGATGAGATGAGGAGGTGGACAGGGAAGGCAGGGAGGGCCTGTCCAAGGTCGCCTAGACCATGGGAGGAAACATTTTTGGGTAGAAAACAGGTTGCAGTGCAAAAGTGAAAGCAGGGAGGCTGGTGAGAATGTGATCACATTTGCAAAGTCGAGAGAGAAGCTGGAAAGAATACTGGATAGATTACATATATTTTGATATAGATATGTTTTGAAGGTGGAGGTGACAGGATTAGCTGTTGGGTTGAACGTGAAATAAGGAAACGTGGCTACAAGATTGACTCTAGAATCTTTGCCTTCTGTTACTAGTTGAATGTTGACATCATTTATTAAATTGGGGAAAACACGGAGGCCAGGTGCTAGAGGTGGAGAGATTGAGGTGTTTGTTAGAAATCCAAATAGACAGATCAAGTCTTTAGGTGGATTAGTGAAGCTGGTGTTAAAGAGTGGGAATCCGAGCAGATAAATAGGCTGTGGAACCAGAAGTTACCCAAGTCTTTGTGATATCACAGGCTGTAAAATTGGATGCAAACACCAATGGAGACTGCAGAGAGAGAGAAGAAAACAGGTCTGAGGTTTGAGCCCTGGGCACTCTCAGCTCAGGGTCTGGGTGGTGAAGAGGAGCCAAGAAAGACTCAGAAGGAGCCTGGGTAGGAGGAGGCTATTCTGAGACTGATTCATGTGGGCTGAAAGGGAACTGATATAATCCAGGATAAATGCCACAGCATGGCACAAGTCTGGAATAAGATCCTAAGGAAGGCAAAAGATCAGAAGGAGTTCATAAATGAAAAAACAACTGTTAAAAATATTTTTTGAAGGATTTTGTAAGTTGTGTTGACAGAGTCCAACTGTTGATGGCATATGGTATAATGTTAAAAGGTGACAGAGAGAAAGTACAATGTCTCACTTTCTGTTTTACTGCCATGATTTTTCTAAAAAAACTAAACCTACAAAATGGAAAGGGTGGATGCAACATGGTTAGGAGACAGGGGACCCAGCCTAAGGGAGAAGGCAAAAGAAAGCATTAGCAGGGCTGAGCGCACGGCAGATTGTGGCCCAGCATGTAAACATCAAAAGGATCATGAAGCCCATTGCTAACGTATGATAAAGCTTGGAGCAATGGAGAGTCCAGAAGATGTCAAGAGGATTCATATTGCATAAATCTTTAAGAAGGTAAAATATATTTTAGAAATTAGAGATCCAAGAGTTGGGTGATTTCTAGTGAAATTAAATAAATGGCTGTGATAACATAGTAGGAACGGACAGGAGTTTCTAGAGGTTAAAGGGTGCCATATTCATCTTGTTTCTTTTTCTGAACGACCAGTCTGTGACCACTGACATGTGTGGAGCTCAGACTTCTGGTCAAGGTATTAAACCAAACAGAGCTGAATACTCATCATTGCCTGTTGCTCCAAGTAACTGGCTGGTCATTGGTGTTATTTGCTATAACAAGAAAAACTGACAGAACCAGGTTGTGGCTGGGGGAGGAATTGAGATGTCTGTTAGACGTTTTAGTGGACATGTCAGCTTACTGCCTTGACTAGAAGTCTGAGTTCATTTATCCAAAATAGATGCAATGAAGCAATTAAGAAAAAAGCCCAGCTTCAATGCAAGACAGAGAAATCACTAGAAGCCATCAACAAAGAGGGAATGCAAAGCCATGAGAGAGAGCCAGTGTTGAAGCTGCAGAGCCCTCAGGGGCTGGATTCACTCCTTATGGCAGGGTTTTTGTTCTGTGTAAAGAGGGACATCAAGGGCTCCATGTGAAAGCTTGGAAAGAGAAGGACTGTGTACACCAGCCAGGGCTGGGGCACATGAAGGAGCTTGCCCCTGCAGACTGTGGCAGGGAGAGCTTCCCATGTAAGACTGAAGCCCCAGCCTCTGCCACACAAAGATGTGGGGCTCCAAGTTACACTGCCTATGCCATAGTGTCAAAATAAACAAACAGAAAATGATAACTATTGTAGAATTTGATCTCATGGCACTTGTCCAATTTGAAATAGGAATATATAGAGACAGAACTCCAAGAAAAAGGGATTTATTTGGGAATGAACAGAGAAATAGGATTGAGATCTGGGACATATGCATAGACTGGGATGATCTCTGGCATGTCTGGAGAACAAAGGAAAATTAAGGTTTTACTGGGCAGAGAGAAGGTGACGCAAGTTGTTTTGAAAATTCTTTGTCAAGTGTCAGTAGCTGCTAGGTGGGACTCAGCATCTTGGAGTTACGGTCAGGCCTTTGCAGTTTTGGACTGACCTTGTGAGAGTTGCGAAACAGGCCAGTGTTCCTCTAGAAGTGGCTAGCTGTTCTTGTGCTGCTAGCTGTTCTTGTGTGACTCATGTAGTAAGCTGCAGTTTGGAAAAAAAATTTGAGATGGGTCCTATCATCAGATAAATTATGAGTGAGAGCCCTCCCTTTATGGCCTTCCTTGGCTCTATTTTGCTATGGTTTGAAAAAGCGACTCCACTTTGATTCTGACACCTTTCACACATTCTAGGGCTCTGGCAGATGCAATGTTAAGTCCCCTACAAGGACATACCCACAGCTCAGGGCACATCCTGGTTTCTTACAGAAGGTAAGTCTTGTTGAAGATGAGCTCCCAGATGAAACCTCAGAGTAACTGGGAACCTAACACTATGAAAGAGCATCAGCAGATGGAAGAAATGGGAGTATTTACTTCTGAGGAACTAGCAGCCATAGAGTGTTTAAATGATAAATGAGACAAAAAAAAAAAAAAAAGGAGAGAATCTATAGGCACTAGAGAAAGCTGCTATGGAAAAGTACCGAATAATTCGAGAAACTAAATAGTCATTGAAATTAAGGAAAACAATGTCTTCAATGGATACATAATACAATAGTCCAAATACAACTGACAACTGAAGGGAAAATTAGTGAATAGGAAGAAAGAGCTAATGTAATCTATCAAAATTCTGTACAGAACAAATAAGACAAACATAATTTGAGAGGTGCAGAGGCTAAAATTAGAATCTCAAGTATATATCTAATAGAAACTCTTGAAACAATAATTAGTGAGATTGAGAATGTGACAGTATTTGAAGAAGTTAGACACAAGTCTTGATATTAAAGGAGTACATCAAATATTATATAGAAAAATTAAAAATAAACTTATCTAGAAGCATCATAATGAAACTTTAGAACACAAAATAAAAAGTCAAAATTTTAAAAGCTATGATAAAAGAAATACATTAAACACAATGGAAAACTTTCAGAGTGGCACCTACTCTATCAGATACAAAAGTCTCCAGAAGACAACAGAATAAAATGTTTAAGATGCAAAGGAAATAATTTTTAACAATAATGCTATATCCAAGTAAACTATCATCCAGGGAAAGATTTCCATACACACAAAGACTGTGATAATTTGCCACAAATAGATCTTTTGTGAAAGAAGTATTTAAGGATGTGCTTCAGCAAGAAGATCATTGAATATGCAAAAAAGTATGTGAATGCAAGGTGCAATATTCAGTGATCAAAGAAGTATGTATGTAAATCCAAATAAGATTGATGGGAAATAATGATTTCTTTTCATGGCTTTAAGTATAACACATAGATACTAAACAAGACTAATTGGGGAATGAAAGGGGTTATATTTAAAAGACAGTGAAAGCATACTGATTCCCTTTTCAGGAGAGAGAAAGCAAATTAGAATTACTATAGCATTTGTAAGAAAAATATAAATTAGGCATGCATGTTAAAATTTTAAGTTAAAATTAATGATGGAAAAATGTGTCAGTAAAGCAACAGAAAATATAGCAATAGAAAAGCTGATATAGCAATAAGCAATATTTATAACAGAAAAAATGAAATGCAAGCTTAGAAACATTATTATGGTGCAATATATAAAGAGGTGCAATGATAAAAAGACCAATGCTCCAAGGAGCCAAAACAAACATGAATTTTATGTAACGAATGAAATATATAACTATATAAGGTCCTATTTCACAGACGTGCAAGGAAAAGCATCAAATATTGACTAAAAATATAAGATGCAACACATATTTTTGAGAAAATAACAGTTATTGATCATTTGTATCAGGCACTGTGCTCACAGCCGTATTTTACATTTGAGAAAATAGAGCCTTGAAAATGTCAAATAGAGTGCCAAGTCATGGGGTGGGGCTGGTTGGGCCTGCAGTGAGACTGGAAGCCATGGAGTGTTATTCTGAAGTCATGCTTAAAACCCGTACACAGCGCCTCCCTGAATGTTAACACTGGGGCCAGAAGACATGCTAAGTTGAATTCCTCTATTCTCTTCGGGAAGGCAGGGATATTAAGGGTTTAACAAATATTTCTTGAGGGTTTTCTTTGGGCCAAATGATGTGCTAGGCACTAGGGATTCAGCAGTGGAGGAAACAATAAAATGGAATTCCTGCAACATGTTGCTGAGATTCTAACATGTGTGTAGGAGAGGGAGAGGAACAACAACAAACGTGAAGACATATTATATTTCTTCACGTTTGTTGTTGTTCCTCTCCCTCTCCTACCGGGCGTGGTGGCTCAAGTCTGTAATCCCAGCACTTTGGGAGGCCGAGACGGGCAGATCACGAGGTCAGGAGATCAAGACCATCCTGGCGAACCTGGTGAAACCCCGTCTCTACTAAAAAATACAAAAAACTAGCCGGGCGTGGTGGCGGCGTCTGTAGTCCCAGCTACTCGGGAGGCTGAGGCCGGAGAATGGCGGGAACCCGGGAGGCGGAGCTTGCAGTGAGCTGAGATCCGGCCACTGCACTCCAGCCTGGGGACAGAGCGAGACTCCGTCTCAAAAAAAAAAAAAAAAAAAGAAATATAATATGTCAAGTGATGTTCACTGCAATAAAGAAGAAAGCACGGTAAGGGTAAAGAAGTAGCAGAGGGTGGGGTGGGATTTTATGGAGGGGTCCCTCTATGATCAGAGATGGGAGGCAGGAAGTGAGGGAGTCAGGAATGTGTATTTCCAGGTAGAGTGAGAAGTCCTTGTCAAGTCCCAACAGGGAGCTGGCTGGCTGTGCCAAGGACAGTAAGGAGGCTGATGTGGCTGAATTTCCAGGAGCCAGAGCGGACATGCAAGAAGGGGTCAAGAGGCAGCAGTGTAACACATTTTTGAATTATCTGTATAAACAATGGACACGGTTTGATGGGGCAATGTTTGTCCTACTGGAATGGAATGTCCCAGCATTTCATTGACAGAATGTGGAAGCTCCTGGGCTTCCACATTCCTCGAGGGGTCTCTCGGGGATTTCTTTTATAAGAGAATAAATCTCATTCACAAGGGCTCCACATTCTTAACTTAATCCCTACAAACGCCCACCTCTAAATAGCCTCACATGGGGATTAGCACTTCAACATATGAAATTGGGGGTGACATAAACTCTCAGTCTATAGCAAGGTCCAATCCTCCAGGGTACCCTTTTCCTCCACACAAGGAAGGACAAATGCAGAGACAAGCTGCAGGTGAAGACACTCAGACACACGGGGTCTCCTGCAACTTCTCCTTCTAGAGAAAGAGGTGCCCTCAGGAGCCCATGATATGGTAGGGGCCCTGGATGGATATCTGTTAGGGTGTGGTCAGGATTCTCACCACAGAGGACCTGCGGCTGTCCATCAGAGGAGATGCTGCAGTGTGGATGTGCTGAGGGTCAGCAAACAAATCAGAGGATTGGGTCCCAGGAGGACCTGGAGGATACTGGGGATCCCCCAACACCGTGTGCCTGGCAAGATATTAGGATGCATTTAGTGAAGAAGGTGACGCTGTTAGGTGGTCTGCCTTTCAGCAGAGCCCTCTGTGGGCCTCACGCAGGCCTTGGAGCTTAGTTGTCAAGGGCAGATCCAAACACATTCCCAACTAGACTTCCTTCTTCTAAATGGGATGGCACTCTTTTTCTTTTTTTTTTTTTTTTGAGACTGAGTCTTGCTCTATTGCCCAGGCTGGAGTGCACTGGCACAATCTCCACTCACTGCAAGCTCCGCCTCCCAGGTTCACGCCATTCTCCTGTCTCAGCCTTCCAAGTAGCTGGGACTACAGGTGCCCACCATCACACCCATCTAATTTTTTGTATTTTTAGTAGAGACAGGGTTTCACCATGTTAGCCAGGATGGTCTCAATCTCCTGATCTCGTGATCTGCCAGGCTTGGCCTCCCAAAGTGCTGGGATGGCTTCTTGATGGATATGCCCGACAATGTGGGCTGTGGTTTTAGATCTTCTTATCTCTTCCTTATTGGTCTTGACAGATTCTGATGTGATTACGGTCTTTGAAGGGAGGAGGCTTGGTTTGGGAGTGTGGATGTAGGGATGGATGTGTGTATGGCCACTGGAGACAGAGAAGGACAGGAGGTAACAATTCTGACATGGATCCTGTGTGGGAGAGGGCCCTGGAAGTCCCCTGGGAGGGTGCAGAGGGGCCAGTGCCAGCTCTCCATTTGCTATCACAGGGCCGCGCAGCCCCCCAGCACACCCCACACTCCACAGATCAAGTAGGCTGTGTGGGTACCTGGCAACTACCTAGTCTGACACAAGCACCTGAAGAAGAAAGGGCTAGGCTTGGAAAGGAGGTCAGAGGGATGGCAAATGGTCCTCAAAACCAGGCCTTTGGGATCAGCCACTCAGAAACCATTTGAGACAGATGGAATCTGCCATATTTCTGGGGCTTCCAGTTTCAACACAGAAAATGCCCAGGGCGATGCTAGAACTCCATCAGCCTACCTGAGGCTTCCACTATACACTTGACGTCGGCATCCAGCAGACCCAGCTGCGCCTGAATCACACACCCCTTCTCTCTCTCCCAATCTGTCCCGGTGGTGAGCACAAATGAGCCTCCATGGAAGACAGGGGAGGACCTTGCTCCATTCAGAGATCAGACCTCAGGGCTCCTAAGCAAATCCTATCCACACCTTCTCCAGTCACTGACATTTTCATTTCTGGATATTGTCATTTCTGATCAATGTCCCAGGAATAGTGGCTGCTCACCCTTCACCTTCTTTTTCATCTTCACAGACATATGAACAAACGCTTAAGTTCTGGTGAACTTAAGGTAGCATTTCCCAAAGTGGGTTTCCTAAAAAAACACTAGTTCTTTAGGCTTGTTGTTGATGTTGTGCTAACAAAAAGATCTGTGGTCAAGTTAATTTGGCACAGGTTTGGTTAGAAAATGTTGAGCAGGCTCACCTTCTGCCCTTGCCCCTCCGTGTGAGTCTCCAGCACTGCTTCTGTCTCCAGAGTAACCACTGCTAACTGCCCTCCCGTGAGCAGGTTTCTTACAGCAGGATGTCTCAGGGCCTTTAATAGGCACTATGATTCTGCAAGAGGGAGATCATACCTGGTATCCTCAAGCTCATGATGCCGCAGACCCTTATTTTCCTCCAGGGCCCTCTGTGGGACGTGCTGCACGAGCGGCGGCTCTGCGTATGAACAGCTTCTGTTGGGTCCCTTCCACACACTGTTGGCCAGTGGGGACTGGCTGAAAACACTCCCTCCACTTGCCATCCTATTAGGAAATATCTCACTTAAGTGTCTCAATGTCTGGAATTGGACCATTAGATGTCCATTTCTCTGTGTAAGCCTTTTCTTATTGCAAAATGCAAAAGCCCCTGGGAAGTAACACATGCAATAAGGACTAATCATTCACAATTTTGTGCTGAGTAAAGAACACGGCTGTGACCGACAGCTGGACTTGGGTCAGAATCCTGATTTCACCCTTCCTTTGCTGCATTACCTTGCTTGACAGGAGGGCTGCTGGTCACATACAGTGAGATACATTTGCCGCTACCTCCCAGAGTTCTTGTGAGAATTAAAATGATGAACAAACCAATGTAAAGACAGTCAGCAAGGGAGCGTCTCCCAAAGGGGTGCTTTGCTAAGGATTTTAGAGAATCTAGTGTGTTGCCTTGATGCTGGTGTCCAGGGGCTTGTTACCCACTGCCCTGGTGTGGTTCCTGCCCCGGATCTGCCCTGACGGTAGAGCCTGGCCCTGCCACCCTCAGTGGATGTCTGTTGCAGACCCCACGGACCCAGAAGCATGCCTGGATGATACGGTGGGCTGGTGTGTGACAAAAAGCATTTGCCAGGCACAATTAAGCCGGCTGAAAACTGTGGAAGGGGCAACTAACCTAATTAACAAAGCAGCATTAGTCTGAGAGCTTTACGGAAATTAATTGTTGTTATACAAATGCTGAGCTAATTGAGAATAGGTCTGATTAATTTATCACAGCAGGTCCTGGTGGACCCGCCTTAGAAACACTCTCTTGCAGGCAGCTCCAGCCACTGCGATGTTTACATCACCAGCACTGGTTTCCCCTTCCAAAGCTTAATATAGTAGCTGCCGTTCCAGGCTTGCCTTATTTCCACCTTGCCTGTTAGTCTGATGCAGGTCTCTTGGGCTCTTGGCTGTGACGGGAAGAAGGTTCTGGAAGCAGCACTGCAACTCTGAGTTGGCTAGATCTCAGAGTCAAAACCAGATGACACTGATGGTGTCTTTTTCACTTCGCCACAGTGGTCTTCCTTAGATTTAAAAGCCACACAAGTCAGAACTAGTTTATGATGGAATCAACTCATCCAGTTGGAAAAATTATAATTTAACCTTACATGGAATTTAAAGTCTCTATCACACATAGCGGATGCACAATGAAACCCGGTTCCTGATCGCCCCGCTCCGCCCCCATGCCAGCTCCCCCGCCTGAGTGATGGGGCAGACAGCACACCGGGTTCTTCCCTTCTGAATGTCTGGAGTGTGTCTGGAAACCCTGTTTTGTTTGCAGCAGTCGTGGCCTCGTGGGTTATTTCTGGGTGCACGAATGGCCTAGTGCGCCCAGGCGCAGGGCTCCGCCCCGGGGCGCTCCTGTGACCGTGCCCACGGGAGTGGTGGGGTGCGGGGCACTGCCAGCTGTGGTCTGTCCCGGGGACTGGTTTCTTCTGAGTGTCTCAATTCTGCAAGCCATCGTAGCAATGGGTCCTGACGGTGTCTCTGAACGGTCTGGCAGGCGGGCAGCGTGCCACTCCCTTCCCTGGGTGGTAAGAGTGGCCGGGAGGACGCGGCCTGTGGATCCTCTCCGGACGTGTGAGCAGCAAGCCTGGGACTGAATCCGTCTGCACCGCCAATCACCGATTTGCTATCTCTTCCTCCACAGCAGATCACTCCCTTTCCTCTGGAGGAAAATAGCCTCATGATCTAAATCTGAAGGCGTCTTTCATAATGAAGTGTTTCCTGTGCTGATGCATGCCTCCCCTTTGCCCTTGAGGGTCCCCTTTGACCTCCTCAGCACACAGAGCGCGACAGGAAACGCGTGTCCTCTGGTTAAGGGTTTGGTACCACAGTTGGCACTTTTCGGATGAGGAAGATGAGACTGAGAAGGGTGCCCAAACCGACCTCCCGGCTGCAGGAGTGTGCGGCCAGCAGGGAAGCCCGGGGCACCGCGCAGGCTTTGGGAACCACGCAGGCCGGGTCCAGATGCAGCTGCCCTGTCGAATAGCACATGCTCCTGGGAGAAAGATTGCCCTGGGGGAGACGCACCCATGTCTCCCATGTGAAGGGACCAGGCCACCAGGCCAGCGGGGCTGAGGGTGAGGAGCTCCGCGGAGGAGAAACCCCGGGATCAGATCTGCATTTTGGGACTTCGTGGCGGGGAGGGGCATGGCTGAAGACCCACGGGGTGAGGTGGCTGCTGAATGACGGTCCTGGAGGTTGACACAGAGAGGCAGGGATGGGAGCAGGGGCTGGAACTGACAGACTGGGATTGCGCAAGGAGAATGAGGATGAGGGTGACTCATTTGAGGGTGTCCTCGGACCCCGCAACATGAAATCCAAGGGCAGGGCTTCCACAGACAGCACGTGGGTGTTTCATGCAGCGAGACTTTCAGGTCGGAGCCCAGGTGTGGGCGTGGTGGGACAGCAAGGCCCTGGGGACCCGGCCCTCCCTATCCTCACATGCTGTGGCCCCCAGAAGCCTTTTGCTTCACGCCAGCTGCACCAGGGTGCAGGATGGCCCCTGCCTTCTAAGGTCTTAGGTTTGGGAGGACACAGAACGGAAGGGGAAGGAGGGTCTCCTTCTGGGGGGACTCTTCCTTTTATTCTAGAAGCAGCACCCTCCTCAGGGGCATTGGCTTAAATGTCACTGGCTAGGCTATTTCACGGCCACCTCACTCGGCCAAGCACTAAGCAAACGGGAATCTTTACCTGGCCATATTGTGACCCCGAAGCAGCTTGGAGTTCTGTCATTAAAGAAACACAAGGAATTCTGTATAACTGGCCATGTGGGCACCTGGGGAGGCCACGTTGGCTCGGGCTAGGTGTTCAAGATGGTGTGGTGCAGTGAGTCAGGGACCCTGACCAGGACCACCAGTAAGTTCAGTGGGGCGTGTGGTCTTCAGGGCACACAGGTGGAGATGCCGCTACATGGTCACATGTGGGTGTCCACAGTGCAAGAGAGGCCCTGGGCCAGAAACCCAGCCCTAGGCTGTGTCTGTCCCCTGGACATCTCTGGCTCGCCCTCTTGCCTTTTCTCTGTCCCTGGGGATGGTTTGCAGGCTCAGACCGCATGTCTGGATTGGCAGTCTCTTTCTGCAGGCTCTGCAGACCTAGAAGAACAAAATGCTACCAAAGGAAGGATGCAATTTATCCATACAGAGGCTGGTTGGGACATATGGGAGGAAGTCTGTAAGGGAAATTGCTTGTCTCTTTTGGATTCCAAGGGCGAATGGAGCCTGGATGCTGGCAGCCCCTCTTGCCCAGCGCCTTGGTTCCCGGGGAATTGTGTCTGGGCTGCAGGCTCAGCCTCCTCTGAAACCAGAAGCCCAGGGTTGCCTTAGAAACATAGCCTGGTGTGGCAAAGCATACCCCGGGGTCTTTCGTGTTTGTGTCCTTTGAAGCCTAATTTAATTTGTTCTAAATTCTAGAACAAGAGTTCTCTCGGGGTAGCTGTAGACGTGCTCCACCCTCGTCCCCCCACCAGGAGCCCAGGAGAACCGGCGAGCTCCGGAGAGCCGCCTGCAGTTCCCCGCGGTGCCACAAGATGGCGCCAGGCCGAACGTCAGGGCCGTGGGGCCAGGGAAAGGGGAGGCCGGCCTCCCGGGGAAACGCGGGATTCTGGAGTCCGCAGCCCTTGGGCGAATCGGCCTCCGGCGCGGCCGCGTTCAGGGCCTCGGCTCCACGCCCTCGGGCCGGCAGCAGCCGTCATCATGGGGGACGTGAGCAGGCCGAGTGAGCGCTGCCGGTTTTCTGGGTGTGGGCGAACAGCCGTGCAGGCCCATGTTACAGACAGAAAGACTGAGGGTGGGGGGCGCTGCCGGCCCGGGGAGCCGACCACCAAGTGCAGAGCCGCGGCCCCCCGAGGTCTCCGCGCGGCGCCTCCGTGGGGGGCGGTCCCCGGGCGCCTTCAGGCCGGGCCTGCTGCGATGTGGCGCCACCCGCGCGCGGTGCCTGCGGCCTGCAGACCTCCGGGGCCGCTCCTGGAACCGCGCCGAGACCCGGGCCGGGGCGCCGAGAGCCGCGTATCAGCAGCAGGCGGCCGCCAGGGGTGTTGCTGAGGCCTCCCCCGGGCGTCAGGCGGGGACGTGCGGATGAGCGCATGTGGAGGCCGGGGCTGGCCGGGCAGGGACTGGGAGCACCGGGAGTGCACACAAAGCAGACAGCGTCAGGACAGATCTGGGGAGCCACGTCGCTGTCGCCGTGTGGACAGGACACCGACGTCAGCGTGGCAGCGCTGGGATGCGGTGCCTCCTGGCGAAGGGAGGAGGGTCCGTGGTGGACGGAGCCCCCAGCCCAGGGGGGCCCTGGACACCGCTGGGAGGCTCAGCCTGAGGACAGTGTGGAGTGGCCAGAGGCTTTCGGCTGGGAGCAGGGGATACCTGGGCTTCTGTTTCAATACTGTGCTAACCTCAAGCCCTGAAGCCTCTGGGGGCCGTCCCTGGAAATCCCGGTCCATGCCCACACCTCCCTTTCTGACTGTTCATTTGCCTGTGCTAGGCACGCAGGATACTAGTCACAATTGTGTGTGTCCCTGCACTTTCTCTGCAGAAATAAGGTAGGCTCCTGGAAGCAGGGAGTCAAATGTGTCCTGTGCCTCTCTTAGACTTCTGGGAACCCAAGTTGCCACATACAGTAGGTGTTTAGTGTTTACGGAAACAGATGCTAGATGCTGTTTGAATCCACCATGTTGGCCCACAGTTTTCCAAAGCTCATCCCTTATGGCTGCACTGCCCTGAAATGCAGCAGAGGAGACGCAGAGAGCTTAACTGGCGCAGCTCCCATCTTGAGCACTGCCTTTGTAATTAAATGTCAATTATGATTCATTCAGAGAAAAATCAATTGTGTTACTTTCATAAACTTTTATTTCGTTATTGAAAGTCAAGATTTCTCTAATCAGTTTTTCATTAAGTCAGAGCTTGATTTGCAACTGGAAGCTTCCAAAGCCCTCACGCCCTATGACTGTCCCCCTTTGGCCTGAAAAATGTGACCATTTGGGGTGTGACCCTGGGTTCATATTGCATCCGTGGGTTTTCACACAAACCCATGGAGCATCCAGACCCACTGCTGCCTCTTTCAGAGCCAGTGTGGACAAGGTCATCTTCAGAGCACTGAGCCTCAGTTTCCTCATCTGCTAAATGAAGGAAGTCTTTAAATGAGGTGGTGGATATGAAGATAAAAATGCCTGATTCTGGGTCTCACAAATAGATGCACGTAGAACTTTGGTGCAGCAAGGCTGGGAGTCACACACCACTTCCCCAGCCCCAGCTTGTCCCTCACAGAGCAGGGCTGCATTTCTCCATGGACCTCAGAGCATTTCCTGGAATCTGGTCCCCAGCTTATTGTGATTGCTGAACACTTTAATGCTTGGTATGTGTGTGTACACAGGCCTGCGAGTATGTGTGTGTACACACAGGCACGCCTACTGCATGTTGATGCCCTGCCTCTGGAGAAAGTCTGGGGCACACACCAATGCACATCAGGCAGGGGAGAATTGCCTGAAGGAGAGATGCCCGTTGCACCAGTGCAGGAGGACTTGGTGGCAGCGCTACTCCCTCTACTTGCTCCTGCTACATACGAGTTCGCAGTACGTTTTAGCCAGCAGTCTGCTTTGCCACCATCGCTTGTTCCCTGTAGCCTGGGAAGTGTTCGTGGCTGATTTCCAGCTGAATGGCAGACTCTGAAGAGGATGACTATGCTACTCAGTAGGAATATAGTCTCAAAAAGAGGGGGAGTAGGGCTGCCAGAGTGGGCTGAGGTCTTGCCAGACAAAGGAAAGAAATGTGCACAGGAAGAAATCTGTGCAGCGGCTTTCCTTCAGGTAAGCCAGGCTGATCCCCAAGATCTCAGGCTGAGGGAACCAGCACTTTAGAAAAAAAACTTGCAAGAGCTTAGTAATGGTTTAATGTTGGCTTGTCCCACATTAGCTTGCAGAAGATGGGCATGTGTGTACCTCCTCTCCTTGCCTACCCGGGACACCCCCAGCCCTGGACTCCCAGATTGCCTCTCTCCACCCCTCCAGTTTGCAGTCTCCACCACCTCCTACTTGTGTCTGTTCCATTCTTGCAAGAGAAGTTTCTGAAAAGCCAGCTCTATAGCTACTCACTATTCATCACCAAATGTACTTCCCAAGAATAATAACTGCACTTGTTGAGTGTGTTAGGCAATTCTTGCATTGCTATAAAGAAATACTTGGCTGGATAAATTATAAAGAAAAAAGGTTGAATTGGCTCATGGTTCTGCAGACAGTACAAGAAGCATGGGACTGGCATCTGCTTCTGGTGAGGGCCTCAGTAAGCTTACAGTCATGGTGGAAGGTGAAGGGGAAGCAGGTGTCTCACATGGGAGAGTGGAAGCAAGACAAAGAGACGGGGAGGTGCCACACACTTTTAAGTAATCAGATCTCACGAGAACTCACTTGCTATTGTGAGGACAGCACGAAGCCATTCATGGGGGATCTCTCCCTGTGACCCAAACACCTCCCCCTAGGCCCCATCTCCAACACCGAGGATTCCATTTCACATGAGATATAGAGGGGCACACATCTAAACCATATCACTGAGACTCTACTTACATTTTTATGTACCCAAGAATTCTCTCCAGTTACAGAGACCGCATGGCATGTCTGAAAGGACATAGGCTCTGACATCATAGACATGCAGGTACCATCCCATCTGTCATTGCCAGTGGGAGAGATCTTGAAGAAAATACACAACTTCCTCATTGCTTATTTTCTTCTTCTCCAAGCCAAGGATTTAGACCAAGGTGAATAACCATAGGCACTAAGCTCCCCTCCTACATCCAATGCTCGGAAATTATAAAACGTATTTTGCAAAGAGACTAACTACATGACATTGATGGGTAACCAAAGGATGTCATCAGTGATACAGATGTTTTGATGAATGCCTAGTGTGACAGAAGATAGTTACAGCCAGATTATGGAAGAAAACTATGCATAATAAGGTCCTAGTGTATACTTCTGAGATCTGAAGCAAAGGTAGAGAATGTCTAGGAGCCCTTCAGGAGTTCAAACAACAGATGCAAGAAAGAGGAGAGAGTCTGGGAGTGCCATTGTGGTGAGCAGGCGAGGAAATTGTGAAAGAAGCGTTTAGGGGGTTGGAGAATAATCTCTTTTCCCACCAGTTCTTGCCAAGTGGTGACAAGTCAGTCATTTGGCTCCCAGCTGGTCCATGAGTGTGGGGGCTCTATCTTAAGAGGCAGGAGCTTTCCTGGAAGGCTGGTGACACTGGTACATCCTACTTAGAGGCATACCCCGTTGCTGCCTTCATCCTCACCCTTCGACACCCTCCATGATACTCTCCAAAGACAAGAGGGGAAAACTTACTAGACTACAAACAAGTCAGACCTCAAGAGAAGTATGACTAATAACACTAGAGAGAGCAGAGGAAATACTGCTTCCATCAAACAAGAACAGATACATACAAAAATAAATGGTAAACTGAAACAAAAGAGAAAAACTTAGTAGATGGGATGAATAGTGGAGTGGACACAGCTGAAGAGCATTGGAATGATCTGGAGACTCAGCATAAGAAGTTTTGGAGACCTTCTCCAAAGTTTTGAAAGCACAAAAGGACAGAAGGATGAAATATAATTTTTTAAAAATTTAAGAGCTGAGGAGAATGGATATAAATTTTCCAATTGTAAAACATGGCTCAAAAAAAGGGCAAATGTTTTATGACCTGTGCTCTGAGTGTGAAAGGGTGTGCAAAAAGGGTAAGCAGGAAGAAAAATCCCCACACTTGGAGACATCAATGCAGAAATTCAAACATGAAAAGAAAACCTTTAAAAAACATCAGAAAACTTAATCTCTAAAGGAATAAGAAATGAATTGGGGTATCCAATTTGTCCTTGGCAGTATTGGATTCAAGAAGATATTGGAACAGTATCTCTAGAGTTTGAGCTGAGGACACTTATAACACTATCCTTAGCCAAACTCTCATTCAGTTGGAAGGACAAAATCAAAACAGTTTGACATGCAACTATGTGGAAAGTTTACCAGATTAAATTCTCTAGTAAAACTATCTGACTGGAGTTTACAAACAACATACCTAACACAAAATAACATGGCAAAAGTTGGAAATAATAAATTAGAAAAACTGTAGCAGAGAAATATTAACAAAAATAAAGGTGATATAACAATATCAGAGGAAAAATAATTCAAATTCCTAAGCATGAAGATCCCTCTACTCCCTCTGTGCTCGGTGGTAGCCAGGGAGAGGACAGGGAGCCAGGTCAGCTGCCATGAGGTGACCAGACAGCAGCTCAGAGAAGCCACTGAGACGTAGCCTCATCACCCCCGACCCCAGGGCATCCCAGGTAACAGGTGTAATTTTACAAGAAGAAATAGGTGTCAGCAATTTATGCATTAAAAGCATAGCCTCGAGGTACATTCAGCACAATGAACTAGAAATACAAACTGTAAAACTGTAATTACAAGGTATGACATTAATATATTTCACTCAGAAATGGACAAAAGTATCAAAGACTGTTGAGGATTTATAAGAATACGGTAAGTTTTATCACACTTGTGTTTGTGTATTTGTGTAAACGGGGTGTGTATACATATATATTTTTCCAATAGATAATATACAGTATATCCTAAACCCACAGGCCATTCACAAAATCGAACATGTCATAAGGCTGAACACTAAGAAAATCTCAATATTTTCCAAAAATCAAAATCCAATAGGTTATTTTCCTTTACCATAATTTAATAAAATAAAACATTAACTGCAGAAAATGTCTAAAACTATATCTATTCTTGTGTTAAGGAAGACATCAAAATTAAAATTACAAATCAAATTTAGAGTACATCCCATATCAAAATTCCTGGAATGTAACTAAAGAAGAACTTAGAGGAAAAGATATTGCTTTAACTATATTTATTAGAAAATAAGAAATACTGAAAATACAGTGTGCACTCAACCAAAAAAAACTTGAAAAGTGAATAACAAATGAAACCAATTATAGTAGAAAAAATAAAATAATATAAAACAGAAATTAATAACATGGAAACAAATAAAAATTCTAATGTTAATTACAAACACAAAAGTAAAGCTGGTATGTTATTTTAATTTTTGTTGTTTGTTTTAATTTTTAAGTTTGGGGGTACATGTGCAGGATATGCAAGTTTGTTACAAAGGTAAGTGCGTGTCATGGGGGTTGCTTGTATAGATTATTATTAAGTCTAGTATCCACTAGTTATTTGTCCTGATCGTCTCTCTCCTCCCAACCTCTACCCTCCAATAGGCCCCAGTGTGTGTTGTTCCCCTCTATGTGTTCATGTGTTCTCACCATTCAGCTCCCACTTATAAGTAAGAACACATGATATTTGGTCTTCTGTCCCAGCATTAGTTTGCTAAGGATAATGGCCTCCAGGTCCATCCATGTCCCTGCAAAGGACATGTTCTCATTCTGTTTTATGACTGCATAGAATTCCATGGTGTATATGCACCACATTTACTTTATCCAGTCTATCATTGATAGGCATTTGGGTTGATTCCATGTCTGTACTCTTATGAATAGTGCTGCAGTGAACATACACATGCATGTGTCTTTATGACAGAATGATTTATATTCCTTTGGGTATATACCCAGTAATGGGATTACAGGTTTCAATGGCATTTCTGTCTTTAGGTCTTTGAGGAATCACTACACTACCTTCCACAATGGTTGAACTAATTTACACTCCCATTGACAGTGTATAAGCATTCCTTTTTCTCCACAACCTTGTCAGCATCTGTTATTTTTTGACTTTTTAATAAGTTTTTGAGATTTTAATAATAAGCCATTCTGACTGGCACGAGATGGTATCTCACTGTGGTTTTGATTTGCATTTCTCTAATGTTCAGTGATGTTGAGCTTTTTTTCATATGCTTGTTGGCCTCTTGTACGTCTTCTTTTGAAAAGTGTCTGTTCATATCCTTTGCCTGCTTTTTAATGGTTTTTTTTCTTATAAATTTGTTTAAGTTCCTTATAGATGCTGGATATTAGACCTTTGTCAGATGTATAGTTTGCAAAAATTTTCTCCCATTCTGTAGGTTGTCTGTTTACTCTGTTGATATTTTATTTTGCTGTGCAAATGCTCTTTAGTTTAATTAGATCCTATTTGTCAATTTTTGTTTTTGTTGCAATTGCTTTTGGTATCTTTGTCAAGAAATCTTTGCCCGTGCAGATATCCTGAATGATATTGCCTAGGTTGTCTTCCAGGGTTTTTAAGTCTTTAATCCATCTTGAGTTAATTTTTGTATATGGTGTAAGGAAGGGGTCCAGTTTCAATCTTCTATACATATATGGCTAGCTAGTCATCCCAGCATCATTTATTGAATAGGGCATCCTTTCCCCATTGCTTGTTTTTGTCAGGTTTGTTGAAGATCAGATAGTTGTAGGTGTGTAGTCTTATTTCTGGGTTTTCTATTCTGTTCCATTAGTTCATGTATCTGTTCTTGTGCCAGTACCATGCTGTTTTGTTTACTGTAGCCCTGTAGTATATTTTGAAGTTAGGAAGTGTGATGCCTCCAGCTTTGTTCTTTTTGCTTAGAATTGTCTTGGCTATTCAGGTTCTTTTTTTGTTCATGTGAATTTTAAAATAATTTTTTCTAGTTCTGTGAAGAGTGTTAATGGTATTTTATTGGGAATAGCATTGAATCTATAAACTGCTTTGGGAAGTGTGGCCAGTTTCACAATATTGACTCTTATCCATAAGCATGGAATGTTTCTCCATTTGTTTGTGTCATTTCTGATTTCTTTGAGCAGTAGTTTGCAGTTCTCCTTGTAGAGATCTTTTACTTGCCTTGTTAGCTGTATTCCTAGGTATTTTATTCTTTGTGTGGCAATTGTGAATGGGATTTTTTTCATGATTTGGCTCTCAGCTTGCCTGTTGTTGGTGTGTAGGAATGCTAGTGAATTTTGCACATTGATTTTGTATCCTGAGATTTTGCTGAAGTTGCTTATCAGCTTAAGAAGCATTTGGGCTGAGAGGATGGGGTTTTCTAGATATAGGATCATGTCATCTGCAAACAGGGATAGTTTGACTTCCTGTCTTCCTTTTTGGATGTGCTTTATTTCTTTCTCTTGCCTGATTGCTCTGGCCAGAACTTCCAATACTATGTTGAATAGGAGTGGTGAGAGAGGGCATCCTTGTCTTGTGCTGGTTTTCAAGGGAATGCTTCCAATAGCTGGTATTTTAACAAGAATAGTTCAACTTCTTGGTTCTGATGAAAACAAAAAGAAACTCTAAGGACGAATAATCTTCTTTATAAATGAGATAGGTGGCAGACTATAGACACAGGGGAGATTTAAAAACTTTCAGACATGTAAATCTCTATAGATTTACTTGAAAATAATGTAATAGATAAAATAAACAGTTTTCCAGGAATATGAAATGACCAAAATTGAATTTAGCAACAATAGAAAACCCATCGATGAAATTTTCAAAGCAGTAAAAAATGTATCCTTAAAAAAGCCAACATGTCTAGACAGTTTTATAGGGTATTTAAAAAAACCAAACCTATAAAAAGACAAACTGCATATTAATAAAAAGTCCCAGAGCATACAGCATAGAAAATGATTGAGAAGCTGCTCAATTTATTCCATGAGGCTGGAAAAACTCCTCCAATGAGGACAGGGAAAAAAAAAACTCACTACGTTAGAACATAGAGGTAAAGGTCTCCAATAACATATTAACAAGTTAGATCTGGCAGTGCATCCAGAGTGTATGTCACGACCAGGAAATAAATACCATGATATGTAATGTGTGGTGTTTATGAAAGTCACTCGCTGAAAGTAATCAAGTCAGGTATTAGCATTCTAATTCTGAATAGATGGTTTTATATTGATGATAATTTTTAGATAATTCACCGCATTAACTATTAATGGAGAAACAAGATATATGATCACCTACATATTTGGCTGAAATATTGGGATTCCAAAGAAAGAAGCACTAAACATCAGTCCAAAGCATTTATTAGGGGAGCTTACAGAGAGCTTCAGCGTCCCTGGGATGGATAGTTAGAAAAGTTCATCCTGGGTATGTCCGTAGTGAGGGTGAGGTTGTGGAGTCTATATGAGGGCTTAAGGCATTTGGCTCAGGGCCAGGGCTAGTTTCTACATGTATAACAGCAACAAGGTTAGCCTCAGTGTTTTCGAGCACGGACCTAAACAGTGTTATCAGTGTCTGGGAATGTTCAAGGTCCCAGCTTGGGTGAAGCCTGCAGGGAAAACATGCAGCTGGCTGGGTCACAGAGCGGTCAAGGCACTCTGTGTTTCTCGGTTAGGACAGAGAAAAAGTAGGGAAACTGGGGGAGCCTACCGCTACCTTCAGTGCTATGACAGTATTACTAAGGACAGGAGGTGGGCAAGAATTCCCACTATCAACATTATACTGGATGTAGCTAAAGAACAAATCAAGAGTTAAAAAGACGAATTACAGTGTTGGAAAGGGAAAACCGCATTTGCAACATGTATGTACTGAGAAGATCCAAGGAAACAAATCTAAAAATGTGGTGATCAGCGAAATATAAATGAACACACAAGAATCGAATGCTTTCCTGTAAATCAGGATTGCCCAATTAGAAAATGGGAACGACAAATGTGACATGCATTCAGCAACCCAAAACATAAAAAAATTGAAGTATAAACTTTTTGTAAGAAATATGCAAGATGTGTAACAAGAAAATTAGAAATTAGAAAACATAAATGAATGTCATTAACAGAGATCTAAATAAACAAACATCTCGTGTCTGAATGGAAAATCCAGTATTTAAAGACATGAACTCTCTTCCTATGAACTTGCCGAATATCTCCACAAAGTCTCTGCTGGATTTTTAATGGAAATCCAAATGGAAGAGAAAATGCGCAAGAATAACCAGAGAACATTTGACATAGAAGATCAAGAAATAATATAAGGTAAACCATTAAGCCAATGAATTATTGAAAACTTATGGTACATGCACAGGGCTCAACCAAAAGATGAACTCAACAGAATAGTAAATTTTACAGTAAACTTAAGGATTGCTGGTAATTTATACCTGTATCTGTGTTTCTCAAATCCATGGGGAAATATGGCATTCTCATAAGCAGTGTTGGAAAAATTGACCACACATTTGGAAAAATGAAATGAGATATCTAATTCTTGCTCTGCAATAAATAAATCAGCTGTATTAAAGAGCCACATTTTAAAAAACATAAGCGTTAGGATAAAATTTAAGACAACATATAAAACTTATTTTGGGGGGAGCACATACAATCCAGACACTTTTAATAAAACATTTATAGGTAATTTGACCAAAAACTAAAAATAACTTGTAGAAGAGAAAAATACCACTAATAAATTAAATGACAAACAATCAACTTTTGGAAAACAATATTCAAAAAGTTAGGGGCTACTTACTGTCCATCTTTCTATATAAAGAGCTTCTAAAAGTCAGTAAAGAAAATGAAAATAATTTAAAAGAAAAATGGGCAAAGGATGCCAACGGAGAATTCACAGATTCAGAATCTGCGTGTAAAAAGATGCTCAACTCCAAAGGAAATGTAATTTTAGCCATAATACTGTGTTTTGTTTTGTCTCTCTGGTTTGCAAAAATGAAAAAGACTGATAATACCCACTGCTGGCAAGCATGTGGAGAAACAGGTCTTCCTGTCTGCAGTGTGAGAGAGGGCAGCTTGGTGAAAATCAAGCTTCTTGAATGCAAGTTGCCAATCTGTTCAATTGTAAAATGCACATACTCTTGACGAAGAAATTTTATCTCTAGGGCTTTAGCCTTAAAAAAAAAAAAAAAAAAAAAGCTTGTTATATGCACGTTAGGATGTCTACATAAGATGCTAAGGATGCTCAATCTAGACTTTTTTATAAAGAGAAAATTTGAAGCAGTATCCATGTACATCTACTCTAGAGTGTAATGCAGCCATTACACAGAATGAGGAAGACCTATGCGGCTGACAGGAAAAGAGTATTTCCAAAATGTTGGTGCATAAAGCAAAGAAAAGTATATGTAGTATGGTTCTGATGTTTAAACCTGTAAAGGCGACATTTACAATGATACATGTTTATACAAGTAAGGGTGTGTGTGTGTGTGTGTGTGTTTGCACAGAAAAGGGCCTGGGAGTGGCATCCTCCCAGCTGACAGGGGTGAGCCCAGATGCGGGGGCCACCCCTGATGGGTGAGTTGTCTGGAGTCCTTCGGCGAGAATACATCTGCTCAGGCTGCTGTGAGCTTGCCGAAGTGAACTTTCCAGAGCTCCAGTCCCAGAGCCATGGTCATTGCAGAAGTTATTTTCGCAGTTGGAGTTCCAAATGCTCACATGATTAAGCCACCATCCTCAGTCCATTGGCCTTGGTCTCTAAGCCATCATCTTGGAAAGCCCTCAGCCCAGCAGCTGGGAGTTCAGCTCTGGGAATGGAGGGGACGGGGCACTGAGGGGAATCCCCCATCAGAATAAGGCGGCGCTCTGGGGCGTCATAATGGTAACTCACTGACGTTGGACCGTCATTTTCGCTGGGAAAGACCCCAGAGCGGGGGGAATTCAGATGCTGCAGGTCTCCCAGCCCTGTCTCTTTTCGTAGGGCGAGTCATTAATATGTGTAATCTGTTCAACCATGTTGTAGTAATTACGTCTCCAGCCAGTACTCAATGTGACAAGATTAGCAGAGAGCATGTTTATTCATCAGTGAGTTGTCACAGCCTAATTGTCCTTTAAATGCATCAGAATACAGTGGAGGTTGAAGAATGTGGGGAGAGATCCCCATAGCTTCCCTGAGAACCAGTGCAGGTCGACACTGACAAAATGAAATACAGTTTCTGAGCAAACAGTGGATCCCAAATGAGGGCGTATCAGCACACATTGCCCTTCCCAGTTTTGCTGTATTCTTCCTCGCACCCCTGACATCTACTTAATAGTCATGGGAGCTGTCATCAGTGAGGGCTACCCCTATACCAGACAGCTTAGGAACAGCATCTTTGAGATGTGCAGTAACTCTGTGAAGTGGCTCCTGCGTGATGCCCATTTTACAGATGAGGAAACCGAGGGTCACAGGAGTTACGTGAACGTTCAAGATTCTGTGGCAAATAAACAGCAAAACTGAGAATGAAACTCGATCTAAAACTCTCTCTCTCTGTGTGTGTCTCTCTGTGTTGTGTGTGTGCTGGAGAAGTTGCTGGACATCCCCCCACGTCGGGAATTCTCTCCAGCTTATGTGTGTTTGTCGTCAGAACTCTTGAGAGATGCTCCCCTTGACTATTGTAGCCCAAAGGAATTACCTCTACTGCCTTAATTCTCCAGTTGATGAGAATTCGCTCCCGCACCCAGCCTCCCATTGGTTTGCTGACATGTGGGTTTAAAGAGGCCTTCAAGCTAGTGGGGACAGGAGGCACAGTGCTGTCCCTTGAAATGGCGGTCCCAGCTGGAGCCCTGCGCCTGTTCCCCTCCAAGCTGTCTGACGCACGCTGCCTTCACAACCAGCCTTTGAGAGAGCCTCATCTGCATGACGGTTGTCCTGGCTTCTTTTATTTGAAGCCAGAATCTTCCTGGAATCTTTTGATCCTTTACCTGAGCCTGGGGTCACTGCTTGTGGAAACGAATCTCAAGTTTACTTTTCTGAACTAGAGAAACTGGTAACTTCTTGCTAAACTTGCTCAAATAAAAGCTTGTGCACTTTCCCTCCTTGAGTAAATGGATTAGGGAGTTGTTGGGGTCCTCTCTCAATATTAAGGGAGCTCGGCTGGGCACGGTGGCTCACACCTGTAATCCCAGCGCTTTGGGAGGCCGAGGCGGGCCGATCACCTGAGGTCAGGAGTTCGAGGCCAGCCTGGCCAACATGGTGAAACCCCGTCTCTACTAAAAATGCAAAATCAGCCAGGTGTGGTGGTGGGCACCTGTAATCCCAGCTACTCGAGGCAGGAGAAACGCTTGAACTCAGGAGGCAGAGGTTGCAGTGAGCCGAGCTCGCCATTGCACTCCAGCCTGGGCAACAAGAGTGAGATTCCATCTCAAAAAAGAAAAAGAAATATTAAGGGGGCTTCCTGAAAGGAAGGTTTGTGAGCTAAAACTGACTGACTTTGTGATTTCAGTGACACAAGTACACAGAATCAACCAACTCCCCCGCCCTCCTGGTCGTGTGGTTTTCACCACGTGACTTTTGCAGCTCCCCACACCGAGCAGGCAGAGGCGGTTCTCCCACGTGGCTCTGAATTGAACCCTCTTGGCCTCTTTGGTCAGTGGACACAGTAGAGGCCTGAGAAAGCCTGAGCTGGTCAGGTTCCTTGTCCCACTGCTGCCACCTCTGCCTGGGCACATGCCTGGGAGGGTACACGGCAGGCTAGGGGCAGTGATTACTACAGCCAGGCCACTAAGTCGGCCCAGAGCCAGTCCTGGGCCGGGGCCCATGCCCCACCTGACTACTCCACACACCCCAGGAAGAAATGCCTGCTGAGGGCTTGGTAATTGTTAGGCAGTATAATTCTGGAAATCACTGATTCGTCAGCTTTCAAGGGTGTTTGCTTGGAGGTCAAGACTCAAACTTGAGCTCCAGCTTGTTTTTTTTGGCTGCTGACCTCCGGTCATGCCACGCGGCCTCAGGACTCTGAGTTCCTTCCTCTGGGAGGCAAACCAGGGTGGGCCTCGAGGAGTTCATCAACAGCTCTCAAGAGCAGGCTTCGTCACTTGTGAGAAGGGAATCACCACCGTGGGAGTGGACCCGAGAGGGGAAGTTTCCCTCACTCACCAGAACCCAAACCACAATGTTAAAAAACATTATCTGACTTTAAGTCTTTATTTCTTTATTCATTTTTCTCAAATTGCATTGATTTGGTAAAAATGAAGCCTGTTCATGACAAGGAATGGAAATAATGCAGAAAGAAAGAGAGAAAGAAAAAAAATATATGTTTTGAACTACCCTGGATTCAACTGCTCTCCAATAACCACCCCAGCCCCAGTGGCCCTCACTTCAGCCATGTAGACTACAAAACGGTGCAGGCAGGGCTGAACAAAGAAATTCCCTTCAATAAAAAGGGGATTTGTGATACCTCCTATTTTCAATATAAAAGTATTTTATTAAATTTTACTTCAATTTGAGAGAAGAAAATGAAGTGGTATTTAAATGAAGAGCATTGCTGATCTTCAAATAAATGTTGCTTTGCCACAAAAGATATTATTTTGTAAAAGAGCCTTGCAAGGCTAACAACAAGATATGAAAAACGCGAAGAAATTGGAGCCTTTATGTTTTTAACTCATGTCTCAATTTCAGAAGGTCTTAATTATACTCGATTATAAAAGATGAGGAAATCAGCATTCTTAAAATTTCTCTTACTACTTCTCTTGATTTTTTGTTAGTGATATGTATAATACTGACTTTTCCAAGGTTAGAAGCATTTGCATTCTATTTTGTAACAATTATTCCCACTGGTTTTACCTTTTTTTCTATATTTAAGTGGATTTGATATTCACGAGTCTTTTTTATATAGAAACTTTTACTTTCCTGGCAGGGTTTGTATTTTGCTTTGTTTGTTTACTTGGCTGCATTTCCTCCCCAAGTCATTCTACCTCTCCCCTCTCGCCGCTAAAGATCTCGTAGACGTTGTATTCTCGAATTCCCGCCAGTCGTGACAGTCTGCCACCTATATAATCAAGGGGAAACTTGGCTGGGTAAACAGTTTCTTTTTCTTTTTCTTGGAACTTTTAAATCCACACTCCACTGTCCTTTTTTTTCCTGCATTTAAAAAATGATTTTCTTTATTGTGGTAAGATACGCATAACACACAATGTACGGTTTTAACCATTTGTCCCCTGGTTTAGGTGTTGCCCTGGGCCTACCCCTTCCCAATTTTTTTCTAAATGTCTCCTGGGTGCAGCCTACTTTTTGGTATGTTTATCTGTGACCTTTTTTTTTTTTTTTTTTTTTTTGAGATGGTGTCTCTATCTGTCACCCAGGCTGGAGTGCAGTGGCGTGATCTCGACTCACTGCAACCTCCGCCTCCCGGGTTCAAGTGATTCTTCTGCCTCAGCCTCCCAAGTAGCTGGGACTACAGGCGTGTAGCATCACGCCTGGCTAAGTTTTGTAATTTTAGTAGAGACGGGGTTTCACCATGTTGGCCAGGCTGGTCTCAAACTCCTGACCTCGTGATCCACCTACCTCGGCCTCCCAAAGTGCTGGGATTACAGGGTGAGCCACTGTGCCTGGTCTTATGTGTGACTCTTATTTCTGAACCCAGCTGGCTAGGTTCTCCAGTAAGACTTTCTTGCCCTCTGAATTTTCCCTCAATGTCATTGCTATCGTCCTCCATCACTGTTCCAGAGTGGTGGGAGACGAAAGGACTGAGCCCGGGTGATCCGCCCCTGCCCAGTCATCTCTTGGCCTGGTTGACTAGCTGAATGCTTGAAGCAGTCTTTTCTTATCCTTCCTGTCCATTACTTTAACCAGGAAACTTCCCATGGCTATGGTTCTGTATTAACCTTTTTCTGAACAGCGCACTCCTTTTGGATTGGTTTCAGTTCTTCCGTCTTTGTTCATGAAAATAATCGTATATTTGCAAAGACATCCTGTCGCCTTCTGTGGGGTTTCCACGTCAGGGACACGTGTGTGTCAGGTCGCGGCTCCCCGGGTCTGTTCTGCATTCCTGTCATCCTTTCCCTGACTGCCGTCCTCTCTGGGTCCTTTCTCGGGCGTTCACCACCACCGTCGCCATCTCAAGCCTGTCTGCCTGCGTGTCGGGAACTCACTGGCCATTTTGTCCCCTGCTGTTTTTGTTAATCTACTAGTTCTGTTAGGAGTGTTGCTTTAGCACTGGATGTTTCTAAAGGTTCTCTTTTAAAGCTGTTCTCTCAATTTTAGTCTCATTCACATTTCTATCCAGACTTCCTCTGGAGTGAGGGACTCACAGGGTCACACTCTTCTCCAGGCCTTTGTGTGCCCTGCGCCCTCCTCCTTTGCGTATTTTCCCTGGAATATGTGTGTCTCATCGCTACGCAGTTACCGTATCTCTCTCTCACCCTTAACTTCCCTTGCTCAAATATCACTGGGTGAATTTTCCTTGACAGCCTCTCTGCCCCGTTTGACATGATTGCCTTCCTCTGGGGCTCAGTTCCGGGCCTGCATATTGTGTTTTACGCACCTGTGTGCTCCTTCCGTCTTGGAAGGAGCGGGAAGGAGAACATCCTCGGGATATCCAGGGGGAGGCCCTCAACCTGCCGGAGCCCAGATTTCTTCCTGCCTCTCCCAGAGCCAGAGGAAGCCAGCTGGGCTTCCTTCCCCTCTCTCGGGTTGATCTTTCTATTTTCCAGGGTGGCCCATTTACTTTGTAGTCACCACATGTGGGGGCATTGAGAGAATGCTTAGAACTTTTTTTTTTTTTTTTTTTACCTCCTTTGCCAGTTTGACCTCTGGTTGGCGGAGAAGAGTAAGTGCCGTGCTGAGCTAGAATACTCTGATTTTTTTTGAACTCAGGCTCCTTGTCTGCAGCTGTAGGATGCAGTCCCTTTTCCCTTGCTTGGAGGCAGTTGGGAAGGTTTTTGCTGACTTTTGTCCTTATCTGTTGGAGAGAAGATTTGTGATCCAGCGTCACTCTCCTCCTGTCGTTATCCCATTTCATTTAACATCAAAGCCCTCACTAGTCAGAACTGGGCCGAACGCATGTATATTTAGAAGCGCCTGACATCCTTCCAGGACTGCGCTCTCCCGCATTATCATATCAATTGCAGCCCTGCTCCTGCACAGGTGAGGGGGGTTATCTTTTGAGATCAGAGACATAACATCTTTATTTTGTGCTATATATAAAATCTCAGTTAGGAAATTAAATTTTGCACGGGGGAAAGATGTCGAGGTCGCTTTGATCACATGGAAAAGCAGCAGAGGCGCAGCAAGAGAGAGAGAACCAAAGGAGGAAGCTGGCGGGCGCCTCCTCCCAGGCCAGCTGCAGGATGTGGGCAGGAGAGTCTGGGCTCTCAGTCCCGGTGGAGACAGGCCCTGTGTACAGTGAGTGCTGCAGGAGACGGTCTGCTTACAAGCATGTGCTTCCTGTCGTCAGTGCAAGCTGCTAAGTTTAAGAAAAAATGACAGGCAGTGAAGCAGAAACTCACTAAAAGTATTAATAGCCAGTGGTTGTCACCACTTGCCTGCTGTGCTTTACGCCAACACTCCACCAGCCCTCTCCCTAACGCCCAGGCTCTTTTACTCCCCTGTACAGGACCCCACAGGATGCTGTGGTGGGCCCTGCTTCTCCTCTGGTCTGAACTGTACCTGCACACAAGGCAAGTCCCAAGAGAACCAGAAGCCACCTGGAACAGGAAGCAATTAATAGCAACGTCACCACCACCATGATAGCTGACATCAATTACTGATTGTCTACTAGGAGTCAAGAACTGTGTTATGGGTGTTACAGATATTATTTCCTGTAAGTTGATCTCATAGTACAGATAAAGAAATGGAAGAAAAAAGATGTTAGGCTTTGTATGCACATCATATGGCTAGAAAATGCCAGAGAATTTTTTCCTAAGTTTGTTTCTGAAATGCAGCATATATTAACTTTTTCCATCTCTTCACCTGACCCCCAAAGATACAAAGACCTAGAAATCAATCCCGCAGTCAGTGTGGGTGTAGACCGTTTCCCTGTGACGGGAAAGCTTACTGATGGGACAGGTACAGCTGAGGTCCTGCAGTTCAACCTACATCCCTGACCCTTGGTCCTGTAGGCTCTGGGAGGCAGGCAGTGAGCTGTGCACCCCAAAAAGACAGAGCTCCTCTGCTTCCACCAGACCTCACTTTTTCTCTCCAAAAATACACATGCGTGCCTTTGTCCCCACTTTGACGACTGACTTAGTCATTTATTCATTCACTCAATATTAACCGAGAGTCCAAAAGCCCCAGCCAGCCAAGACCCCGCCCTCATGGAGCACGCCCTCTAGTGGGGCGAGGCGGAAAACAACAAAGATAGATAAGAAGGAGTATTGTAGGGTTTGTTATCATGGTAAATCTCAAGCAGAAAAATCAAGCAGGAAAATGGAAAAAGAGCCTTCACGTTGGCCTCGTGTCTGTCCTCACCCCGCAGCTTTCCGAGTGTCGAGGACCCCTCTGAAGACTTTTTTTTCAGAACTGGCTGTTTGGGGTTTCATATGTACCCTGCTAGTGCTAGAGGATTTTAAACATCTCTGGGGCTGTGTCTTGTGTGGATTATGCATGACCACGGATAATCCAAAAGCTCTGTGCCCCGGTGGGAGCTCCCTGGGAGCGTGCTGGCTGATAGGTGACAGGAATTGTGACTCTGCATAAAAGTTGCAGGGGCTGCTTGCCTACAGAGGACGCATGGATGCTCCATCCTGTGGGCTGTGGGGAGAGAAGGGCAGGGACAGGAGAACTAGCAGGTCCCACAGGGCCACCTGCCAGGCAGTGACTGTGGACATGTTTTCTGAGACAAGCCTCACTCTCGTGGTTAAATAGGGGTTATCTACATTTTGAGAAACTCAGAGACGTGAGGAGGGGCACCTGCTCGAGGTTCTAAAACTAGTGAGTTGAAGACCTGAGATCCAAAGTCCAGGCTGTCTGATGTCATTCTTTGAGGCTAGAAAAACAAAGTTAGTCATCTCTGAAATCAAATTACCTACATGAATTTGAGCAAATCTTATATATTAAAACTTGTGACAACCACTGCATGATTTATTATAGGGACTAGTAAATGAGCAACAGCAACACTGAAATAGAGATGAAAGAAGGGGCAAAAGAGTCATGCAGAAGTTGGTTGGATACACTGAGATCTGGCATTGAGCTCCGATTATGCTGAACTGAAGCTGGGAGGTGTCCAGGCTCTCAGATATGTTCTCTTGCACTCTCTAGGGTACAGCTGGGGCCCATGTGTGATGCTTAACGGGAGGCCCTTTTTCCAGTGCCTTCACAGGGATAGAATGACTCTGTCAGGAGGGCTGGGCAACTCCTAGCACTGGATGGAGAGAGAAATGAGGAGAACCTTCCGGTTTATGGTGTGTGGGTGTGGTGTGGATGGGGCAGGTGCAGACCAATCTTTCTGAAAAACACTTGGTGATATATACGAAGAGCTTTAAAAAACTATCTTTTGGCCAGGTGTGGTGTCTCATGCTTGTAGTCCCAGCACTAGGAAGGCTGAGGCTAGCGGATCACCTGAGGACAGGAGTTCAAGACCACCCTGGCCAACATCGCGAACCCCCGTCTCTACTAAAAAAACACAAAAATTAGCTGGGCATGGTGGCACGCACCTGTAGTCCCACCTACTCGGGAGGCTGAGGCAGGGAGAATTGCTCCAACCTGGGAGGCAGAGGTTGCAGTGAGCTGAGATTGCGCCACTGCACTCCAGCCTGGGCAACAGAGTGAGACTCCATCTCAAAACAAAAACAAAAACAGCTATCTTTTGACTGGGTAATTACTTTGATAGGAATTTATCCTTAAGCTGTAATGAGGACTATGGATATCACATAAAGGAGTTTCTTGAAGCAGTATATAGAATAGAAAAAGAATGGAAACAAACACCTGCCCATTGTTCAGGGATGGTGAGACACAACCACAAGCAGTGGATGATGCAGACGTAAAAACGATGTGCATAATGAATTTTTAACTTTGGGAAAATGCTTATAATATGCTGTGAAGTGAAAAAAAGAGGAGGACATGCCACTGAGTCACCTTCTAAGGAAACCTTTCCCCCATCTCCCAGGCAAGGACATAGTCCCCTGCTCTTCTCTCTTAGTGCATATCACAATTGCAGTTAATTCTACTGAATTAATTATGTGCACAAGTATCCTTCTCAAATCTGTCTTGCAATAGAATGAACGCCTCAGGAGGATAGCCATCAAGTCTACTGTGTTCAGCAATTAATCCCCAGGGCCAAGAACAGCACCTGGCACATGGAAGCCACTCAATAAACATGAGGCAATGATATGGACCCAGGCAATATGTGGCTCTTTGTGCCTGGCTTCTTGCATTTAGCAGAATGTTTTCATGGTTCACCCATGTCACGTATTGGTACCTCCCTTCTCATTGCTAGATAATATTCCATTGCACGGAGATACCACATTTTGTAAAATCACTTATTCACGGGCATGTGGGTTGCTTCTGCTTTTTCATGCTGCTATGAATATTTGTGTGTAAGTTTTTTGAGTGGACGTATGTTTCCATTTCTCTTGAACATATACCTAGGAGTGGAATTGTTGGGTCATGTCATAACTCTCTGTTTAACTGAAGAATTGGCAAACTGTTTTGAAAAGTGGCATTTTCACTTTTGTCCCCATGTTGCATTTTCACCAGTGGTGAATGAGGGTTCAGATTTATCCACATCCTCACCAGCACTTGTTCGTCTTTTTGACTTTACCCATCCTAGTGAGTGCAAAGTGGTATCTCACTGTGCTTTTGCTTTGCGTTTCCATGATAAGTAATGATGTAGGACCTCTTTTCATGTGATTGGTGACTATTTGCATATCTTCTTTTCTTTTTCTTTTTTTTTGAGACACAGTCTTGCTCTGTTGCCCAGGCTGGAGTGCAGTGGCAGGATCTTGGCTCACCACAACCTTCACCTCCCGGGTTCAAGTGATCGTCGTGCCTCAGCCTCCCCAGTAGCTGAGACTACAGGTACATACCACCACTCCTGGCTAATCTGTTCTTTTTTTTTTTGAGATAGAGTTTTGCTCTTTTTGCCCAGGCTGGAGTGCAATTGGCGTGATTTTGGCTCACTGCAACCTCTGCCTCCCGGGTTCAAGTGATTCTCCTGCTTCAGCCTCCTGAGTAGCTGGGATTATAGGCATGTGCCTATAGCCACGCCTGGCTAATTTTGTATTTTCAGTAGAGATGGGTTTTCTCCACTGTTGGTCAGGGTGGTCTTGAACTCCCGACCTGTCAGGTGATCTGCCCGCCTCAGCCTCCCAAAGTGCTGGGATTATAGGCATAAGCCACCGTGCCCGGCCAATTTTTTGTATTTTTAGTACAGACTGGGTTTTACCATATTGGTCAGGCTGGTCTCGAACTCCTGAGTTCAGGCAATCCGCCCGCCTCAGCCTCCCAAAGCGCTGGGATTACAGGCTTGAGCCACTGTGCCCGGCCTCATTTGCCTATCTCCTTTAGAGAAATATTTACTGGAATATAGTTCCCTTTTTTAATGGGAACTTTTTATTTATATTTTTATTGTAGAGTTGTAAGAATTCTTTATATAGCCTACATATAAGTTAAGTTCCTTATCAGATATATGGTTTGCAAATATTTTCTCCCATTCTGTAGGCTGTCTTTTGTCTTCTTAATGATGTCCTTTGAAGCTCAAAAACATTTAATTTTGATAAAGTTCAATTTACGTATTTATTTTTTTTGCTTGTGCTATTGGTGTTTTATCTAGTAACCAATGCTCAGTACAAGGTAAGCAATATTTACTCCTGTGCTTCCTCCTAGAGTCTGTTAGTTTCTGCTCTTACATTTAGGCCTATGATCCATTTTAAGTTAATTTTTGTATATGGTGTGAGGAAATCCAGTTGTCCCAACACTATTTGCTGAGGAGACTATTCTTTTCCGTTGAATGATCTTGGCACTCTTGGCAAAAATCAATGGACTTTAAAGGTGTGGGTTTATTTCTGGACTTGTGATTCTATTTCATTACTCTACCCGTTCATCTTCATGCCAGTACCTTGCCCTGATTAGTGTAGCTCTGCAGTACAATATGACCCATCCAACTTTGTTCTAGTTCAAAATGGTTTTGGTTATTATGGATCCCTTGCATGTTCATATAAATTTTAGGACCAGCTTGCTTATTTCTGCAAATAGTGAACTGGGAATTTGACAGGGATTGTGTTGAATCTGCAAATCAGTTTGGAGAAAATTGCTATCTTAATAATATTGAATCTTCCAATTCATGAACACGGGATGTCTTTCCATTTATTTAGATTTTCTTTAGTTTCTATTACAATATTTTGTAGTTTTGATGTACACATCTTATATTTCTGTTAACTGAGTGCTTGAGTATTTTATTTTTTGATACTATTATGATGTGATTATTTTATTTTCGTATTGTTCAATACTAGTGTATAGAAATATGACGGATTCTTTTAAGTTTATTTTGTAGCTTGCCCTATGGCTAAATTCATTTATTAGTTTTAATAGCTTTTGTGTGTGTGTGTGTGTGTGGTTACCTTAGGCTTCCCATGTAAAAGATCATGTCATCTGCAAATAGAAGTCCTTTTACTTTCTTTCCAATCTATTTCTTTTTTTTCTTGTCTTGGCTAGAAGCTCCAGTACAATGCTGAGTAGAATTAGTAAAAGATGTCTTTGTCTTGTTTCTAATCTTAGGGGTAAAATATCCAGTATTTCACCATTATGTGTAATATTAGCTGTAGGTTTTTCTTTTTCTTTTTTTTTTTAACCATCGTAGCATTTATTTGCTTTCTTCAACTTTTAGTTTGAGTTCAGGGGTACATGTGTGGGAGGTGCAGGTTTGTTACGTAGGTAAATTTCTGCCATGGTGGTTTGCTGCACAGATCATCCTATCATCTAGCTGTTCTTCCTGATGCTCTCCCTCCCCCCACCCCACTCCACCGCACCATCTGACAGGCCCCAGTGTGTGTTGTTCCTCTCAATGTGTCCAAGTGTTCTCATTATTCAGCTCCCACTTATAAGTGAGAACATGTGGTGTTTGCTTTTCTGTTCCTGCATGACTTTTCTGAGGATAATGGCTTCCAACTCCATCCATGTTCCTGCAAAGGACATGATCTCATTCTTTTGTATGGCTGTATAGTATTCCACGGTGTATACGTACCCCCATTTGCTTTATCCAATCTATCATTGATGGGCATTTACGTTGATTCCATGTCTTTTCCCTTGTGAGTAGGGCTGCAATCAACATCTGCGTGCATGTATCTTCATAACAGAATGATTTGTAGTCCTTTGGATAGATACCCAGTAGTGGAATTGCTGGGTCAATTGGTATTGATGTCTCTAAGTCTTTGAGGAATTACCACACTGTCTTCCACAATGGTTGAACTAATTTACACTCCCATTAACAGTGTGAAAGCATTCCTTTTTTTCTGCAACCTTGTCGGCGTCTGTTATTTTTCTGACTTTTTGATAATAGCCATTCTGACTGGTGCAAGAGGGTATCTCACTGTGGTTTTGATTTGCATTTCTCTAAGGATCAGTGATGTTGAGCTATTCTTCATATGTTTGTTGGCCACTTGTATGTCTTCTTTTGAGAAGTGTCTGCTCATGTCCTCTGCTCACTTTTTAATGAAGTTCTTTTTTTTTTTTTAAATTCTTTTATTTAAGAATACAAGTTCCTTGTAGACTCTGGATATTAGAACTTTGTCAGATGGATAGATTGCAAAAATTTTCTCCCATTCTGTAGGTTGTTCACCCTGATGATACTTTCTTTTGCTGTACAGAAGCTCTTTAGTTTAATAGATCCCATTTGTCAATCTTTGCTTCTGTTGCAACTGCTTTTGGTGTTTTCATTATGAAATTTTTGCTGTGCCTATGTCCTGAATGGTATTGCCTAGGTTTTCTTCTAGGGTTTTTATGCTTTTGGGTTTTACATTTAAGTCTTTAATCCATTTTGAGTTAATTTTTGTATAAGGTGTAAGGAAGGGGTCCAGTTTCTGTTTTATGCATATGGTTAGCCAGTTTTTCCAGCACCATTTACTGAATAGGAGATCCTTTCACCATTGTTTGTTTTCTGTCAGGTTTGCCTGACAGATGCCGAAGATGGTTGTAGATGTGTGGTGTTATTTCTGAGGTCTCTGTTCTGCTCCATTGTTCTATATGTCTGTTTTGGTACTAGTACCATGCTGCTTTGGTTACTGTTGCCTTGTAGTATAGTTTGAAATCAGGTAGCATGATGCCTCCAGCCTTGTTATTTTTGCTTAGGATTATCTTGGCTATATGGGGTCTTCTTTGATCCCATATGAAATTTAAAATAGTTTTTCTAATTCTGTGAAGAATGTCAGTGGTAGTTTGATGGGAATAGCATTGAATCTATACATTACTTTGGGCAGTATAGCCATTTTTGTTCTTCCTATCTGTGAGGATGGAATATTTTTCCATTTGTTTGTGTCCTCTCTTATTTCCTTGAGCAGTGATTTGTCATTCTCCTTGAAGAGGTCCTTGTTAGGTGTATTCCTAGGTATTTTATTCTCTTTGCAGCATTTGTGAATGGGAGTTCATTCATGATTTGGCTCTCTGTTTGCCTATTGTTGGTGTAAAGGAATGCTTGTGATTTTTGTACATTGAATTTGTGTCCTGAGACTTAGCTGAAGTTGCTTATCAGTTCAAGACATTTTTGGGCTGAGGTGATGGGGTTTTCTAAATATAAAATCGTGTCATCTGCAAACAGAGACAACTTGACTACCTCTCTTCCCATTCAAATACCCTTTATTTCTTTCTCATGGCCAGAACTTCCAATATTATGTTGAATAGGAGTAGTGAGAGAGGGCATCCTTGTCTTGTACTGGTTTTCAACGGGAATGCTTCCAGCTTTTGCCCATTCAGTATAATATTGGCTGTGGGTTTACCATAAATAGCTCTTATTACTTTGAGATATGTTGCATCAATACCTAGTTTACTGAGAGGTTTTAGATGTTGAATTTTATCTAAGGCCTTTTGTGCATCTATCAAGCTAATTGTGTGGTTTTTGCCTTTGGTTCTGTTTATGTGATGGATTACATTTACTGATTATGTTTATGGATTACATTTATTGATTATGTATGTTGAACCAGCCTTACATTCCAGAGATGAAGCCGACTTGATCATGGTGGATGAGTTTTTTGATGTAGTGCTGGATTCAGTTTGCCAGTATTTTATTGAGGATTTTCACATCGATGTTCATCAGGGAATATTGGCCTGAAGTTTTCTTTTTTTGTTGTTGTGTCTCTTCCCAGTTTTGATATCAGGATGACACTGGCTTCTTAAAATGAGTTAGGGAGGAGTCCCTCCTTTTCAATTGTTTGTAATAATTTCTGAAGGAATGGCACCAGCTCCTCTGGTCTGGGCATTTTTTTTGTTTGGTAGGCTATTAATTACTGCCTCAATTTCAGAACTTGTTATTGGTCCATTTAGGGATTCAACATCTTTGTGGTTTAGTATTGATAGAGTGTCTGTGTCCAGGAATTTATCCATTTCTTCTAGGTTTTCTAGTTTATTTGCATAGAGGTGTTTATAGTATTCTCTGATGGTCATTTGTATTTCTGTGGGGTCAGTGGTGCTATCCCTTTATCATTTGGGGTTGATGCTCTCACAGAGTATCTTAATGGTATTCTCTATATTTCCTGAATTTGCATGTCAGCCTGTCTTGCTAGGTGGGGGAAGTTTTCTTGGACAATATCCTGAAATGTGTTTTCCAGCTTGTTTCCATTCTCCCTATCTCCTTCTGCTTCTGGTACTACAATAAATTTTCAGTTCAGTCTTTTTATGAAGTCCCATATTTCTTGGACTTAGACAGCGGGCAGCTGCAGCTGGTGCTGGTCGCTCTTCCCTCAGGAGTTCAGTAGGCTTAAGCAGATTCCAGCTGAGAGGCTGTAAGAATCTGTGGATTCCAGAGTTGGCACACTTGGCCCGGGTGGCATGGGTTTGAGGGTGGGAACTTCCGATCCATGGGTTGCACAGTTCTGTGGAAAGAGCATAGTTTCCTTGGCTGGGTAGCGCGCTCATCACTGCCTCCCGGTCAATTTTGATGAGAGAACCTGGATACCGTGGTTGCCAGTGAAGACTTCACATGCTTATTATGGTTTTTTTCGATGGGAGCCTCTGACTGCCACTGCTTTTAGTCGGCCATCTTGAACCTGTCCCCTAAGTTTTAAAATTACTACTTTGATCTCCTTACTTGTTATAGTAGACTACCTGTTCCTTTTTGTGTGTTTCTTGAAAGTTGTCCATTTCATCTAGGTTATATAATTTGTTGCCTTATGATTGTTTACAGTGTTCCCTTAAATTCTTTTTTTTTTATTATTTCTATAAAGTCTTAATTTGAGTTATTTGAATCTTCTCTCTCTTTTTCCTGATCACTCCAGCTAAAGGTTTGTCCGTAATGTTGAGAACCAGCTTTTGATTTTATTGATTTTCTGTTGTTTGCCTCTTTTATCTACATTCTGATCTTTATGTGCTTCCATTTGCCTTGCATGTGGTTTGCTCTTCTTTGTCTAGTTTCTTAAAGTGAAAACAAAGATTGTTGATTTGCTTTCTTTTTTAAAAAAATAGGTTTACCTATTAAAAATGTAGCTACAAATTTCCTTCTGAGCACTGCTTTAGTTGCATTCCATAAATTTTGGTGTGTTGTGTTTCTGTTATTATTCATCTCAGATTATTTTCTAATTGCCTTTTTGATTTTTTTTCTTTGATCCAATGATTATTGGGAATATATTTCTTTAGCTTGCTCATACTTACGAGTTTCAAAAATTTCCTTTTACTATTGATTTATAACTCAATTCCACTATGATAGGAGGACACACTTTTTACAATTTCAATTCCTTTATGTTTATGGATGTTTGTTCTATGGTTTCACATGTGGCCTATTCTGGAGAATGCTCCATGTGCACTTAAAGAGAATGTACGTTTGGTGTTATTGGGTGTAATGTTTTCTAAATGTCTGCTAGGCCTGGCTGGCTCACAGTGTTGCTGAAGTCTTCTATTCCTTGCTGATCTTTGCCTATTTGTTCCATCCACTGTTAAAGGTGGGGCACTGAAGTTTCCAATTATTATTTTTGAGTTGTCTGTTTGTCTATTGCTCCCTTCATTCTTTAGTTTTTTAATGTATTTGGGGCTCTGTGTGGGTGTTGAGGCATACCTTCATCGTGATAATTTGCAACTCTGTCTTGGAGTGCGGGGCCTCAAGTTCTGCCGGAGGTGAGAAGTTAGGGCCTTTTCAGGGTACTTCCCCGTATATGTACACGTCCTTCTAGACCCTTAGGAATATGTTAAAGCTTTTCAAAGTCATCATGGATATCTTTTCCCCAGGTCTTCCTTTTAAGTTTTTGGCCAGATTCTTGTTTGCCCCAACTGTCATCACTACTTCCGTGACAATGTTAAACAACTACCACTGATTGTTTTTGACAGATGCCCTGGGGACAGGGTTCCTTGCACAGAGTGAGCTCCAGAGTCAGGTCAGAAAATGATAGGCCCTCCAGATGGGACTTTCTGAAGCCCTTCAAACTCTGGCTCACCCCTTTGGTTGCTGCTGTGATGATGTTTTTTGCAACTACTGATATTGCAAGGCTGCTGATTTTCAAGGCTCCTGGGGAGCTGGGGAGAGGAGGCAGGGAATAGAGCAAGTTAAAACCACAATGCTCACTCTTCTTACTGAGATGCCACCAGTTTTCTTGGATTGATACTTCTTGAATTGTTGTTAGCTTTTGGTTAGTTTTAAGAGTCTTGAAAAAGTTTATTTTGTCAGATTCTTATTGATTTTATGAAGGAGTAGATTTTGGAGGCCCTTTGCTACCATTCGGTAAGTTCCTTATATCACTTTTATAAACATATTGCTAAATATCAGGGTATGTTGCATTCTTGAGCAGGAATGCATGCTTAACTCCGGAGGCCTGGAAGATTATCCTAGGCTATAGATTCTAGAATATAGGAAAACCTTCCAGGCCTCTGGAGTTAAGTGTGCATTCCTGCTGAAGAAAGATCTGGCTTTCATCTCTTTTTGATCCAAGCATCAGCAGATTGGCTGCCTGCCTCAGGGTTTATGGAGGTTTGCTCTACTGTTGGACATATGTTCCTATGAGATCCATTAGTGGAATATGAGTATTGGTTTAATGTGGACACTTTGCAGCCTTGGTTGGACCTCTGGAGTTTCATGTTTACTGTTCAAGGCACTATAGTAAGGTCAGAACGAGCAGGGTTGGGTTCACAAAGAAGGAGAAGAAGTAGGAGGAAGAGGAGGGGAAGGGGGAATGGAGAAGGAGGAGCAAGAGATAAAAACCACACAGCTGTCTTTGATTCTGGAAATTATTTATGGAAGGATTAGATGTGATAAAGTGCAAAACGAAATCTTGAAACCATTGTGTCCTATATAAGTAATACAACTTACTACATTAATCCTAGTCTTAATGGGAAGTCCGGGGCTCCAGAGGTAAGAATGTGTGTGTGGGGTCCCTGGAGAAGACAGCCATCCCGAACAAGCCATCTAACAGTTATTCTTCCCCTAGAGAGACTTTTAGGAGAAATCAACCAGGTACAATGATCAAAGCAAGAGAAAGAATACAGAGCCATGTGATGGAAAGAAAGCCAGCAGCATCTTAAGGCCTTCTGTTGGTGTTTTCTTTCATTGGCTGAGCAGGAGCCAGACACTGTGTCAGATGAGGACTCAGAGTGGCAGCAAGCAGCCTGAAGCAGTCTTGATGAGGATGTGGTCATCAAAGCCACTGTGGCCAGGCATAGAGCAGGGGCTCCTGGGGCAGTGCAGGGCAGGCGCTGGGTCTGTGGCAGGAGAGCTTTGTGTTAAGACCTGAAGGCCAAGAAGGAGATATTGAGATGGAGCTTGGTGGGTGGGGAGAGGCAGCGGGGAGCACACGGAGATAGGGAGCCAGCACATGCTTCGATTGTTTGAGGAATGCAGGTGTCCCAGGGTGACTGGGCACAGGGTTGGACAAGGCTCCTGGAAGCTACAAAGACATAGGCCACCATGTTGGCGAGTTCAGACTATGGTGAGTGACTGGAGATCATGAGTAGGGGAGTGATGTGGCCAACACACACTTACGGATTACCCTGTCCTGGAGCCGGCACGAAGGAGAGGTGGAAATCAGGGACAGTGAGTGCAAGGGTGCCCTAAGAGTGTGCCACCATGGGGGCTTACAAGAGCAAGACACAGCCCAGGCCCAAAGGGCTGTGGGACAGTGAGAGTGGGCGGAGGGGCTGGTGTGGAGGAAGAGACCATGGGGCACTGGCTGCTGGAGGTAAGGGGAAGCAAAGGGAAAAATGTAGGCTCACATCTAGAACTCCAGCATGGACAGCTGGGTGGGTGAGGTGCCAAGCTTCAAGACCAGGAATCAGAGGGAAATGCAGCGTTGGCGGGAACATCAGGAAATACAAACACTCTGTGCCATTTCAGTGGCTGGCACGTGCAGCCCATGCTGGGCCCTGAAAACGTGGTGGCACCCCCAGGACCCAATGGGATCCTGCACAGGGGAGACAAGCACACCGTGTCAGGGGTGCCTGGTCGGGAGAGCCCTGGTGGTGTGCCCAGGCTCGGAGAAGTGACTCTGCTCAACTCTCCAGTTTGGCTGGGGTGAAGAGTGAGTACAGCCTGTGGGCCTGTAGGCCAGGCCAGAGCTGTGGCAAGGCCAGCAGGAAGAGCATGGCACTTGGGCAGACCAGGCCAGAGTGCTGGGCTTGGTCCCGAGGGTGTGCAGTGTGGGCGTGGCTGGAACCCCACAGCTGTAGCGTTCAGGTGAAAATGCTCTGCAAGCTTTAGAAGATACAGGGGGCAACTTGGGGAAGACCCCTCAGCAGAGGATTGAGATCTGGGATTTATCCATCCAGAGGTGCTTGCAGTCCTGGCAGGGGTGAGACGAGGGGAATGTGGTGTGAAGAGGGTGCCCCAGGGAGGCTGTGCCAGGTGCAGGTTTGAGTCAGCCCAGGCGTGCACAGCCTGCAGGAAGGCAGGAGGTGCAGCGGTGAGGCCTGTACTTGTGCTCTGCTCTCTGCCTCCACCATCATCCCCCGCACCCCTTTCCCACTGCCTGAGACCTCGGCACCCCCAGCATCCTCTAACGCCCAGCCCTGGTGACTTGCCCTGATCCTCAGTTCCCAGCTGGATTCAGGGGCTCCTGCTCAGGGGTTCCCACAGCCCTCTGAACACACGTCACTCTCAGGCCACAGCTGTTCGTCCACACAGGCCATCTTGCAGGGCTGTGACCTTCTCGCCAGCAGGGCCGGTGTCCAGGCTGAGTGCTGAGGAAACCAAAATATTTCACCTCAAAATATGCTTCTTTGATATATTTCAAGACGGCTATTCAGAAGGGCTGAGAATGCGAGAAGGATAGAAAAGCTGTCTGTTGAGGGGAGATTGGCCTCTGTACAGACTCTGCATCGATGCAGCCATGCTTTTCTCGGAGGCCTCCGTTATCCTGTCTACGAGAGATTAACCAGGACTCTGACAGCCACAAAGGTCCGAAAGAAACATTCACCATCTATTCTGTCTGAGGGCTGCTACCAGTGAGCTTTCACCCACACAACAAGACCACTTTGTCAGCTAGATACCCCCTCGTCCCCCTCCAGTAACATGATTTACCACCATAACCCATTTGTGGCCATGCTTGAAGCCCCCATTTTCTTCCTGTTAAATTAAGTTTAGCCCACAGCTGCCTCCTTACTATTTTAATTTTGGCCTAAAGGTTTCTCTGTACGTGTGAACTGTACCCTAACTGGATGTGTGAACAGACATAACCTAGTCTTGTACTCATCACTGAGTTTCAGCCAATCACAGGTGGCCAACTATTCAAACTGCATTTAAATAAGGCAAAGCCAAGATGGGACCCATCTGGCAGTTTCTGTACCTCACTTCTGTTTCCCGCACATCCTTTTCCTTTTTCTGTCCATGAATCTCTGACCACATGGCAGGGCTGGAGTCTCTCTGAATCTATTCTAGTTTGGAGGTGAGGGGCTGCCCAATTTGCAAATAGTCTTTGCTCAGTTAAAGTCTGTTAAATTTAATTTGCCTAATGTTTTTCTTTTAACATTCTGTAACCTCAAGATGGTAAAAAAGCATTAACCATCTTGTCTTTCTTTGAGATGTTTGTGTGACTGCCAGGCACACGAATAAATGTGTGTACGCCATTTCTCCTGTTAATCTACCTTTTGTCAGTTGGTTTTCAGTGAACCTGCCAAGGGTAAAAGGAATGTTCTTCCTTGGCCCCTACAGCGTGGTATCCACGAGCAATAGGTGACTGAGGAGTGTCTGAGCTGGATATTTGCCACCTGCACCGTTAGGCAAGAAACATATAAGCTGTCTAACAAACACACCTTTTTCCTTTCTCTTATGTCTGTTGCAGAAATGTATTTTTTAAGGATGGGTACAAATTATATCTTAAATATACCAAGGTAAGGGAGCAGGGAGGGACATTTGTTGGTATCTACCATGATGCAAACATTGTTTTAGGTACTTGTCTTAAGGGCTGAATGTAGGCTTGGCTGTAAAATTTGCAGGGCCCAGTGCAATGTGACAAACAGAGCTCTTCAGGAATTACTACAGATTTCAAAACAGGAATAGTAGAGCATTAAACCATATTGGGCCCTTCTGAGCACTAGGCCCTATGGCAGCACAGGCTGCAGGCCCATAGAGCTGGCTCTGGCTCACCTGCAAGGACATAGTTATCTTTTTTTATGGACTCAGAGAAGGTAAGTTGACCGTCATTGCCCAGCAAATGAACCATGTAGCCAGGATTCAAACTTAGAAATTCAAACTCCAGAGTCCTTGTTTTTCTCTCAAATTCTGTGTGATGAATATTTTTCATAACCAGCATTAGTTGTAACTGTATGAAATTTCCATTTCTGAAGATAAAAATGATAGATTATTGGAAATTTCATATGGTTCTATTTAACACATTCCCTCTGACCACACTCCTCTCTGTGGGTGGGTCAGTTCAGCTTACTTAGAGGGAAGCTGACGAGGCTGCCGGCTGCATCATTCCGCCTGTGCTGGCGTGCGGCTGACCACAGCCTCTCAGCCATGTGCTGGGACTATGTGCAATGTTGGGGGTCTCTATCCCTGTCATGTCCACAGTGGCCTGTGCCGATTTGTCCCCTTGGGGCTCAGTGGAAGGCTGGGCAGGGACCAACACTGCTGCTTTTGGGTAGGACATGGCTGTCTGTGACTGAGGGTCTAGTGTATAGAAAGTGCTCAGAAAATGTTGTTGGATGTTTCTAATCAGTGACTTAAAGGCTCAAGAACAGAATATGCACTGCTGAAATACATGGAAATCACTCACCTAGAGATTATAGAAAGCAATCTGGCCATACGTACTGCAGGCCTTAAAGTCTTACTGAGCTTCTGTCTAGACATCACCATCCTGAGAAGTTAATCTGAAATGAGGACAAAGTTTTAAGAATATCTGTGTGTCTTCAGTTCTTATTGATAATGGTAAGAATGGAGGACAAACTCGATGTCCATCCGTAAGTGAACCACCAAGGAAATCAGGGCATCCATTTGACGGAACATCTTGGAACTTACATTGGATGATGACCACCGGTTATTTTATAAGATGGAAAAACACTTACGTGATGTTGTCAGGAAAAAGCAGAATGGGGTAAATTTGTGAAAAATTAAGTAGCATTATTATTATGTAATAACCCAGTCTTAGAAGACAACTTATCAAAGATCAACATTAATATTGACTTGGCCTTGGGACTATGAGCAATTTTCTTCCTTTACTTTTAGATTTTCTGATGCTCTAAATCATACAATGAGGCTGAATGGCTCATGTCATTCACACAGGGAAAGAAGGGGACTTCGTGGGCCCCTCTCTCCCTGAACCTGCTCTGTCCCTGCATTGCTGTCCTGGGACCTGGGGCCTCCTCATCTGTCTTGGCGGATCCTCTGTGCGCCCCATGTGTACCCGCTGCTCATCTGACCGCTGAGTCCCTGAGGCCTGGATCATGGGTGGTGGCCTCTCTTCCTGGGCCCTGGAACTTGACCCCATCTGCCCAGGCTGACCATGTGGCCAAGCATCCCCAAGCCACAGTGTCAGTGACTCTGGACTCTGGTGATCCTTGTCCAGGATTTTCCTTGGATCTAGCCAACTTTTGATTACGACCATGCGGCAAGCCTTCACACCACAGTCTGGCCCCATCAAATGTCATCCAATCCAACCCAGCGGCTCCCTTCTGCACGGATCAGGAGGGATGTAGCAGGAGTGCCCTGGCAGAGAGCAGGCTTTGGGAGAAAACTGCTGACTTAAGGAGAAGATGGATGAGCTCGGCTGGGAAACGTTGAGCTTGGTATGGTTTTGAAACAGAAGGAAAAACTGCATCATCGGATTTTAATGACATCAATAGGAGGCTGCAGGGACTGGGGAGGACGTTGGGCTCTCCAGCTGCGTGGACTCGGAGAGCTAATGAGCTGCTCCTATACCCAGGCATTGCATCTTTAACAGCCGGCCACAATTCTTAATTTGCAGAGCTTTTGTAATGAATAGAAACAGCATTGGTGAGAGATGAGCTAGTGGTCTTCCGGATGAACTGGTAGTTATCCCATGGCTGGCTCCCAGGGCCTTTGCAGGCACCTGTGCTGATACACTAGCCCTTGAGGCCATGAACACCTAGGAATGGTGCATTTCTTACTCATTAGGTCTGTCGTTCTGTAATTCCTATTGCAAAGTGCACAGCCTTTCAAATCAGTTAGGCCATCCCTGCCCCTCCCAACTCCTTGATGAATAAAACACATGTCCCAGCTTACCTGTCTCAATGCACACCTATTGCCCCAGTAGATTTATTAATAGCACCTCACAATTATTACTAGTGCTCCAGTTTGGATAATAAGTTATATGAGTTACATGGCCACCCTACATATAAACGCAGGAGGCCATGGAGCCAAGGACCCCCTTCTGGAGCACAGCCAAGATGGAACACACCCATCCCTACAACAAGCGAAGCTCACTTTGGGATGGAGGGAGGCTGGGCTGTGTGCACCCTGCCAGCCTGGGCCTCTGCGTTCCTGCTGGATGGTTCTCTGAGGGCTATCCACATCTCACCTTGCCCCTTGCTAACAGTTGGCAGACTATGCTGGGACCCTGGAGGTGGGAGAGCCCCCTCCAGGTGTTCTGGTTGAGTGGAGGGGTTGAGATGCAGTGGTCAGTGGGGGGCTGGAGGGGAGGCTATATTCTCAGTCGGCTGCAGCCCTAGAGGGTCTACTGTGAAAGGAAACGTGGACGCGTCAGGCTGCCCATGCCCTGTGTCGTCCCCCAGCTCTGGCCTGGTGGCCTGTGCAATATGGGACAGGCTCGCTGGTCCTGCAAGGCTGGCCGGTGTCCTTTCAGGGGAGGGAGATGTTGTGCAGGCTCAAGCCTCTATTCCAGACAGAAAGAAGCGGGAGCAAAGAAGGGTACCCGTCATCTGATGGGGCTCCCTCAGGCAGAGCCATTTATAGTTCTTAGAAAAGGGGACGGAGGAGATGGAAAGTCTGCCAAATTTCCCACCATGGGAGAGACACAGGGAAGGGGCTGGCCGGATCTGAGAGCCAATAAAGAAATGACAGGCAGAGCAACTGTGGGAGGTGAAAGCGGGGAGCGGCGGTGAGGCCTGGGGAGAGGCTTGTGCGGTGAGCTTTTGCTCTGGTCCCTGTGTGCACCTCATAAAAAGAGCCAGGGGACGGGCAAAAAAGTGTGCCCACGGTAGCATGGACGCTAGGCAAGGACGCTGTCAGTCCTTCAGCACGTTTTGCAAGGGATTCTGTGCCCTGAGGTAAGACCCTTTGAAATAAAGAAGACGGGAGCGAGGCTTGGTCCCCGTCCTGCCCATCCACGCCAGGGCCATCGCTGTCCCTGTGCTCCGGTGCCTGTGTGCTGGGAAGACGCAGGTCTGTGGCTCACATGCACTAGCTGACAGTGGCAGCTGAATGACATCTCTTTCATGCTTCTAGACTGTTAGACAGCCCAAAACCTTCCTTTTGTTTGTGCCCCTGACAGGACACCTGTGATCAATGAGATGGAGGAAGGCTGTGCCAACAATCAGCTCCCCTGGCCACTGTTGGGACAGGAGGTTTCTCGGTGAGGCAGGAGGCCTGGTTGCAGGGGTGCAGAGCACACTCCCTGCCAGGCTTTCCAGGGGGAGTTTCTGCTTTAAGCCCATGTTGTCTGAGTCGTTGTCGCTCCTTGGGCAACAAATGTGCTCACCGCTGGTGGGTGCACAGAAAGAGCATGGCCATGGTGCTAGCTCCTGGAGGGATGAGTCATAGGTAAATGAGAAAATAGAGGTGAATGGGCAGGGTACTGTGGCACAGGGGGTGGGGCCTCTGCATGGCTGAACATAGTGCAGTGTGCACAGGTGACTTTGTCTGCTCTCCACTGTGTGTGTCCTGGTTCCCCCAGCGGAGTCCCCCAGAAGTCCCTCTCAGAGCTGGGCCCCTGGAACATGCCTTCTAAACATCATTTCCTTCTCCTTGCAAGAAGTGCCATCATAATCATGCTCTTGCTCAGAAGAATGTCTTTCTAGCTCAGGTCGAGCACGTGAGACCTGACTGCCTCACAAGGGAAGCCCCAGGGAGCTTCCTGGGAACAGCAGGGCGTTTGCAAACATGCGGTGTCTACCGAGGGGTCTTGGCATCACTATACCCATCTGAAGAGCCCATCCCGACAACATTCCATCCCCTCAGACCTGGGATTTGCAGGTCCATCTGGGGGCACTGGCGTCCTCCAGGCATCGGTGCCATTAACTCAGACCAGCCTGTCTCCACAGGCCACCTGTGTAACCACTTACCTTCTTCCTGAAACACCTCCCATCCATTCTCACCGCAGTCAGTGATGCTAGCACCACTGGCTTCTGGGGCACTTCTGTTACCATCCACTCTTCGCGTGGCTTCTATAAAATGGACATGTGACCTTGTCAATGCCTACTTAAGACTCTCCCTGAGCTCACCTGGCTTGCAGCCCCCAGCTCCTGCGAGTTCCCCGTCCCATACCTCCAGTTTCTAGCCCTGTGTCAGGGGCCTGTGCCAGGAGGGCTCAGTAAATGTTTTCTGTGTGCACTAGCCGCCGAGCGGGGCCTGCGGGCACTGTAAATGTGTGTCTGTTGATGTAAATGCTCACTGCCTTCCTGTGGCCTCCATGCCGACGTTTACGCTATTTAGATGAATGGAGACTGTGCCTCCGTGCCTGCGAGGGCCTCTCCCCTACAGAGCCAGCTCCTGTGGAGCAAACAAGGGCTTTGTTCTTTGCAGACAAGCAAGAGGACACTCTGCCAATAGGCTCTGGAAGAAAACATGGCCAGGTCTCTGGGCATGAGATGGATGAGGCTTGGCTGTCCTGGAGCGCCTTCGGAATGGCCTCGTTGCCAGCTGAGTTGGTGTCATGTCGGCAGCTGCTCTTCAGGCCCAGCAGACAGAGGGTGGAGGCACAGGATGGGGGTGCAGGGAATGGGGGTGCAGGGAATGGGGGTGCAGGGAATGGGGGTGCAGGGAATGGGGGTGCAGAGATGGTCCTCAGGGGTCCACAGACTTGCTCCAGGCTCCTGTGCTTGGGCCTCTCCTCCCTGCTCCATGTACTTCCTGCATCAGGGCCTCCTCCACCAGCTCCTCTCCTCCATCTTTTTCACAAATCCAGCTCAGGCTTCTGTCCTCTTGGATGCCCTGGCCTTTTCGCACGAGGGGTTACTCCCTCCTGTGAGTGCCCATAGCCCATAGTCTGTGCTTGGTTTTGGCAGGAGCAGAGCATTTACTCTTCCTCCCCTTCCTCCCTCCCTCCAGCAAGCTGAGCACCTACTCTGTGTCAGACACTGAAGTACAGAAGTGAAGATGTGCACCTGCCTCTGCTAACCAAGAACTGTGAGAACACAGAGTTGGGATCCCCACCTACGCCTGCAGCGCAGGAATGCCAGGGAGGTGCCTGGAGGATGAGAGGTCTGAACTGCGTATCTTACATGAACAAAGGGCAGTGAGGCACCAAGGCACTGTGGTCCATGAGCAGCACATGCTCTGAGATGCAAACACACCTGGTTCGGTGTGGCAGGGCCAAGCTGAGGGAAAATCTGCAGGGGCCCAAGCATCTGGACTGGGCCCCGGAGTCCCTGAACACCCTGATGAGCATGGCGTCTCACACTTAAACATCTCTCACAGCACCATGCACATTGCGGATGTGCCATAAATACCTCTGGAGGGACAGGAAGTCACGTTCTGGCTCGGGAGGGCGGAGTCCACATTCTCGAGGGGGAATTGTGTAGTTATGAGGCACGTTTCACACTGTTTAAAATAACTTGTATCTTAAACAAGTCATACTTTGTATCGCAGGAGTCAGACAGTAAGAGAATATAAAAACCAACTATAATTCTACAACTTCCCAATCATTGACTAAAAAATATGCGAGAATTGGAGGTAAAGAGTAGCAATCCATTGTTTCTCTAACCAGGATTCGTTTGACTATTAGGGAGTTGAAGGCTTCTCATTGTTTTCTGTGACACACAGAAATTTCTTCTTTGATAAGCTAAGCATTTGCTTCTTGTCTTTTTCTTGTTGATTTGCAGAAAGTCTGTACTTTGGGCAATATTAACAATTTTATGAACATAGCAAATATTTCCCTAAATGATGTTTGTCTTTTGACTTTATAATTTTGCATTTTTGCTACTCAAATGTATTCACTCTCAATGCAGTTGAATCTGTCATGCTTTATGGCTTTGTCTTTGGTATCAGGTTTAAAAATATATCCCAGCACTATAGAGTTGCCTATGTACCTGTTAAGTCATTCTGTGGCTCTGTTTTTACCTTTAATTATTTAGTGCCTCTGTAATTTGTTTAATGCATGCCAAAAGGGTGAAATCTAATCTAATTTATTTGCTAAGTCAATTGTTCGGATAAGACAGTACCTTTTTCCCCTCAATATTGTACTGTTTCTTATTTTTTTTTCTCCTTCTTTGTTTACAGGTGGAATTTAGTACTATTTTGTTGAATTCTGAAACTCCTCATTGCTAGTTGCCTATCTAATTTCCTTTCTCTTTTTCTAGCATCCCTCACGGCATAGAAGGACATGTTGACTCAGTTCTTAGCAATGAGATGAAGTGAAAATTTTCCTGCTAGGCTACCAGAAAAAAACTTTGTTTTCTGATAAAAAGGGACATATTTATCTGGTGTACACCTTCTCCCCTTCCGTCCTGCCTGGAATGTGGCTGAGATGTCTGGAGCAGCAGCAGCTACCTTGTGCATGTGGAACAGCTGATGTAACAGGATACAGAAAGACAGCAAAGATACACGGGAACAGACGGTTCCCTTTGGCATTATATGGTGTTTGTACCAGTCCTTGATTGTCTAACTTCGAACTTTCCCCTAAAAGAAAAAATAAATGTGTTTATGTTAAGTTACTGCTATAGTTAGATTTCTCTTATGTTTAGCCAGACTCAATCCTAGTAGTTCAAATTCTTTTGCACTTTTAATTGGATTTGTTTTACATTAATGGGTGAATTGGAAGAGGTGTGGGTCCATTCCAGTCTCACAGCTTTCCATCCAGCCTCCACATGCATGTCACCGAATTCCATTTCAGTCACCTTGCTGTTGCCATCAGACCACTCGCATGGGGAACACCATTCCTGTCCTCGCTGCCAATCTGGGTCCTGGCCACCTGCCTCTTCCAGAGCCTTTCAGAAATACTCCCACTAGGGGCTCCCCTTTCCTCCTGTGGGTGTCTCCCCTTGATCTGGTGCTCCCCTGTGGCTGGGGGCAGGAGAGGGACTGGCTTTAAGAAAAAACAGACCCCACCAGCTCACCAGGGTAACAATCTCACTATTTGAAAGCCATGCCTTAAACACAGGGAAAGGGAGCTGGTGCTGTTTTGAGTATCTGGAGTGTTCCAGGCTGCACTAGAGCCAGGCTCTTGGTTTCCTTAGGGCTCTCCCCAAAGATTGGCTTCTCTCTCTTTTCCAGAACTACACCCCTCCACCCCGCTGACCCAGGGCACAGCTGAGAGTGTGCTGTGCTCAGGAGGAGACTGTGAGTTGGAGACCATGCTCCCTGCTCTGCGGCACTCTTTTTCCATCTGCCTCTGCAACCACATTCCTAGGGTGACAGCCGCTCTGCCTGCCTGGGACCTGGGAGAAGGGCACCTGCTGCAGGGTCCCCAGTGGACTGCAGAGGATGTGACAGTGTGAATGAGTGAGTGGCTGGCTATGTCTCCCGCAGCTTATCTTGCCTGATGCGGGTGCCTCATCTCATTTTGCTCTCAGAAGAGCCCCTGACACGGATTTAACAATTTCCAGTTCATCAGCAAGAACATCAAAACCAAGTGGAAAGCTTAAGCACTGGCATCCAGGAAGTAACCCCAGACCAGTGCTTTAAACAGAAGGTGCCTGACTAGAGGGCCGGGCTTGTTCCCTTGAAGCTATCTGCTCTTAGTTCACCCCTTGGTCTTCTCTCTAAAATTTCAGGTGCTCCCATGACATTTCCAAATGAGATATAGATATCCTGCTTCCTTTCTGTTGTTCCCAGTGCCACTACACAGGGACCACAACAGGACTTAGAGAATGCTGGTGGCGGTTCCCAGGAGGACAACTCTGCCTAGTTCAGCAAGTCTATATTGAATGCCACTCTGTGCCTAGTACACTAACTCTGGGCACATGGAGATGGGTGCAAGGCCCTTGGCCTGAGCTCTCCCGCAATAGCTGAACCCAAAGCCTGGACACTCAGACCAGGCTGCCAGGGCTCTGTGGCCCCTTTGGTGCCATGGCAGCTGGGGTAGAAAGGGATTTTGCAAGTGGGTCCCAGCTGTGCTGTCAGGAAGGGTTGTCTGCAGCAGACGCAAGGTTGTATCTCCTTGCTCTAGGCACATGGCCTCTGGCTGCTTGTGCGGCCATGCAGGTTCACCTGACTCCTTCTCCATCACAGAGCCTCACCCGATTCCAGGGCCCCTGCTTGACTGTGGTGATGAGTCTGGATGTCTGGGCCTTAGCTGGGAGATGGATGTGGGCCAAGGTACTAGCAGCTTCATTTGAGAAAACATCAGTCTCAGGTATGTGAGGAAGGACGTGGCCCCTGGTGAATGGGCCAGCATGAAACCATGGTGGATCAGTGCCAGTCCTCCTCAAGGTTGGGAACCACCCAGTGTCTGGGGACCCTGGCACTCTTGATAAATCCTTTGTGAACACACAGTAAAACTGATGAGACCATTTCCAGGTCTGGCTGTTATCAACGCGTCTTTCAGTAATTGGGATGACTTGTTCTACTACCGAAGAGCACCTCAAGAAAAGAGTCCTCCCTGGGGGGCATCTCTTGGGACTTTGGTGGGTAAGTGACCATTGGGGTCAAAGGTACAGAGGTGTGAGTGTGTGTGGACAGGTGGGTGGGTGCACACATATCCCCTTGATCTGTGTGAACCTGTTTCTGAGTGTGCACACTGTGTTACATCCAGGAAGTAACCCGAGACCAGTGCTTTAAACAGAAGGTGCCTGACTAGAAGGCCGGGCTTGTTCCCTTGAAGCTATCTGCTCTTAGTTCACCCCTTGGTCTTCTCTCTAAAATGTTAGGTGCTCCTATGACATTTCCAAATGAAATATAGATATCCTGCTTCCTTTCTGTTGTTCCCAGTGCCACTACACAGGGACCACAACAGGACTTAGAGAATGCTGGTGGCAGGTCCTCATCTGTGTCTCTGCTCTATTCATGTAGATGTCATAGTCGTGTCTTCCATGCAGGCCACTGTGACACACGTGTGTGGCAAGGCTTCCTAGACACCCTGGGCGGGTGCATGGAAGGTAGTGCCCTGGACGTGTGCCCTGGGTGGATGTGCGGAAGGTCGTGGTTTCAGGCCACTGACTCTCAAGGGCCCCTTCCAAGGTGCTGCAGAGGCCATAGCAATGTGTTCCCACGGCCCAAGTGCTTACCGACAGGTTCTGAAGCAGGATATTTCTGCTGTGCTCCCCGAAGACCTCTGTCTTAGAGGAAAGTGCAGCTGAAGGGTGTGTTTGTCCTCCTTTGCATAAGGACTTGCCTAGATGCCTTCCGATTCCTCTGTTCAGCCAGCACAAGTGAAGAAGAGCGGAGACACTGAGGCAGAGAGAAGCTGTCCTTGGGGTTTTCCGTTGGGGGGAGACCAAGCATGGAGGGGACCCATACGTCTCCATTCCCAGTCAAGCGCTTCAGACCTCCAGGGCCTCGATGAGGCTGTGAAGGAAACAACATTGAACACTGCACTTCTCAAGCCGCCTGGGGTGATTAAAGCCCGAGCTGTGATTAAAGGAGGCTGGATGTGAATTTCATAGCTCTCACCACTTTCCCTGCCATCTTCCTCGCTCGTCTTTGGCACTTTCCAATCACGCTGCATCTGTTCTGCTGTGGAGTTAGAATCTGCCTTCTTTGAGAGAGCCCTGCTGATAGCTCTCTGTGGTGGGGCTGGGCCTTGGACTCTGGGGGAGCAGAGGAGAGGAAAGGACAGGGCGACCCCAGGCTCACCCGGGAAGGCGCCGCTGCCTTGGGAAGGCACAGGCTGCGGCTCTCTGAGGCAGAGGAGCTGGGGCTTTGGAGGACTGTGAGCCTGAGAGGAGGGCTGGCGCTGGTGAGGCTGTGAGTCCCTTTGCAGACGTACACACTCCCTGCCTCTGAGAAGCACCGAGGGCAGAGAGCCTGGGCCTGATTGCCAGTACCCAGACATGCCCTCAGCAGAGCCAAAGAGTGTGATGGGGTGATCAGCACTGTTAAGAAAAAGGAAAAGTGAGACGGGGTAGAGGGGACCCAGAGGGGTGTGTGTGTGTGCACCTTGGTATTTTATACCAGGGATAGAGCCTCCAATAAGGTAAAATTTATCAGCATCTAGAAGGAAGTGACGGAGGAGGCAGCCATGGAGGGCTTAGGACATTGGCAGCAGAGGAAACAGACAGGGCAACGGCGCCCTGGGTCATGGGGGCAGGTTCAGCATGTCCTGGGCAGCAGGGCCTGAGCAGGACATTCAGTGGGAGGGTGATGGGCAGGGTTGGAAGCAAATCAGGCCTGAGAAAGCTGGGCCTGTAGGGCGTGTGGCCTCTGGCTGCCCAAGGAACACTTGCCAGTGGCCAGGGGCCTGGCTGTGCTGTGTATTCCCTGTACTCCTTAAGGAGCAGGCAGGTCACACGAATCACCTGCTATGTGTTCCCTGTGAGTCTCAGAGGTCACTACTGAAACTATCAATTTCTAGATAAGGAAAGGGAGATTCAGCAAGTTCAAATGGGTCATTCCAGCACACACAAGAAGGGGTGGAGACCTGAGTCACAACTGTCCCCCTCTCCACACTGCCCACCAGGACTCTCTTTGCAGTCCTGGGCCACATCTGTCCCCTCTCCACGAGGCCTATCAGGACTGTCTTTGCACATGGGGTCACACCTGTCCCCTCTCCACGCTGCTCACCAGGACTCTCTTTGCACAGGTGGGTCACACCTGTCCCCTCTCCACGCTGCTCACCAGGACTCTCTTTGTACAGGTGGGTCACACCTGTCCCCTCTCCACGCTGCCCACCAGGACTCTCTTTGCACAGGTGGGTCACACCTGTCCCCTTTCCACGCTGCCCACCAGGACTCTCTTTGCACAGGTGGGTCACACCTGTCCCCTCTCCACGCTGCCCACTAGGAATCTCTTTGCACATGTGGGTCACACCTGTCCCCTCTCCTCGCTGCCCCCCAGGACTCTCTTTGCAGTCCAGGGCCACACCTGTCCCCTCTCCACGCTGCCCACTAGGACTCTCTTTGTAGTCCTGGGTCACACCTGTCCCTTCTCCACACTGCTCACCAGGACTCTCTTTGCAGTCCTAGGTCACACCTGTGTCCCTCTCCATGCTGCCCATCAGGACTCTCTTTGCAGCCCTGAGTCACACCTGTCCCCTCTCCACAATGCCCACCAGGACTCTCTTTGCACATGTGGGTCACACCTGTCCCTTCTCCACGCTGCACACTAGAACTCTCTTTGCAGTCCTGAGTCACACCTGTCCCCTCTCCACACTGCCTATCATGGCCCTTCATTTCGTGTGGCCAAAGGCCTGCTCCTTGCTGAGCCGCTGCTCTCAGCAGAGGGTGACTTGCTGCTGTTGGTGCTCTGTGGAATCTCCACGCCATCTTTCCCAGGGAACCTGCCACCCAACATCTTTTCTGAGGCTAGGAAGAAGGGTCCAGCCCATTAGTCACAGGACCTCCAGCCTCAGGAATTTGGGGGGAAAGTCAGAAAGTTCTTTCTGCCACCATGGGAAATCAGGACTACTGTGGTCTCCCTTGATCCTCTCGGTCCAGCCTCCTGAGAGGCAGGGTGGGGGGTTGTGGGTCTTGGAGAGAGCACGGCATGTTTATTTGATCCTCTTCCGAGCAAGTGCCTGGTCCAGCAGGCCCACCCACCTCCGGGGCAGTGTACCCCTCCCAGGAGTGCCTGGTTCCCACGTCTCTCCTGTCCTCTCGTCCACACGGAAATGGGCACACGTGGTTTCCCCTTGGAGGAGAAGTCCACGGTCCCAGATCCCTCATCCGGTCAATCACACCCTCTCCTGAGTGTTCTGGAAGAGGACAATCTGTCCTCTGCGTTCAGCCCCTCAGAGCATACACAGTGCTGTTGAGACCCCAGCCCCCCATGGTTTCCCCCCTCAAAGGCTGTTTCTGGGCACCTGTTCCCGAACCTCTTTCTCAGAATCACCTGCCTGAACAGCATGCCGGGGACTTTCTTGTTTAGAGTGTCGAGTCACCAGTGCCACAAAGCACACGCCACGTAAAATGAAATATACTGCTCACCCTCAGTAATACATATTTATGAGCTTTTTTTGTATTTCCCTAGAGAATCGACAGACGCTGAACGGACCACTGCCTTTCCTAAGTCAATGCCCCGTGTCTTCACGGCCGCGGTGGTTTTTCGGTTTTGTGCTGAAAGCTATTGCTGAGTCCTGTTCAAGGTGGAGGTTCAGTCCTGGCCCGTGGTCTGGGCATTAGTTGAGGTTGTTTAACCCCTCAGACGCCCTTGAAGAAGTTTTGGTTTCTGGAAGTCCCTTTCTGGCTCATGCGAGCCTCACTGTCTGGGGCTGGGCTCCAGCGTGTGGCCTCCTTTTCCTTGGGGAAACACAGGCTGTCTCTCAGGCACCATGGTGGCGTGTGGAGGCGGGTGAAACGCAGGATCCTGTCTGAGGCACAGCACGGGGCGGTGGATAAGGGATAGGTCTAGGCCTGGCGCGGTGGCTCACGCCTGTAATCCCAGCACTTTAGGAGGCCGAGGCGGACGGATCACGAAGTCAGGAGATCCAGACCATCCTGGTTAACACCGTGAAACCCCATCTGTACTAAAAAAAAATATATATATATATATATATATATATACAAAAAATTAGCTGGGCGTGGTGGCAGGCGCCTGTAGTCCTAGCTACTCGGGAGGCTGAGGCAGGAGAATGGCGTGAACCCGGGAGGTGGAGCTTGCAGTGAGCCGAGATCCAGCCACTGCACTCCAGCCTGGGCCACAGAGTGAGACTCCGTCTCAAAAAAAAAAAAAAAAAAATGGGGGGATAGGTCAAATAGTCTCCGGGTGTCTGCTATCCCCGAGGGTTCCACAGGCACTGGGCACAGAGAGATGGGGCAGTGAGCTCCTCGACCCCACAGAGCCCTCAGGCTGAGCTAGGACACCACCATGTGCTTACTGGAGGGCCACTCAGGGCCAGGGCTGAGGGATGTGAGGGGTTTGTGGAGACACAGAAGAGGGTGCCCAGCCCAGGCTTGGGCATTTCAGGGGAAGCAGCTATAACTGAGTGAGTTTGGAGGCTGTGTAGGGGCAGCCAAGGTAGGGGCAGGCCGGGGAGAGCTGGGAGAACAGGATGTGCAGAGGCCAGAGCACACGGCCGTGCTGCTTAGGAAAGGCAGGGGCTTGGCACAGCCAGACTCACACCGGGGAGGCAACGGTGTCCGGAGCTGCTGCTGAACGGAGCGGGATAAGGCACCTCAGTCCTCTTCTTCCTGTTGGCTTAGCCCGTGGGTTCGTGGAGGGGCGTCGGCAATGGCTCTTGGACTGGCTCATGAGGACCCAGAGCCTCATCCTGTGCAGACTGCACGGCCACAGCGGCTCTCTGGGTGGCACCCCTTCGCTCAGGGCGCCGACCTTGCTGTCTCCACTGCGACCAGACTCTTACCTCCTCTCTAAGGCTGTGCAATCACTCACATTCCAAGTCCAAACTGGGTTCTTATTCCCTTCCACGAGGGAGAGTCATGGTTCATGGGAGTCCTCGTGTACATGGGCTTATCATGTTGTCAGGAGGATTGGGTGCCTTCTGCTGGGCTTAGAAGATTATTAACCAGTGTCACGAACGGCTTCCTGCTGAGGCGTATTCCTGGAATCAGGTTGGCTTCATGATAGAGATGCTCTGCAACGTCTGAGGACACCACTGAGATCCGGGTGGCACTGCATCCTCTCCAGCACAGCGTCCTCTCCGGGTGTGAGGCTGACACTGCTGGGCGTGGCTGTCACACACAAGCCTCGAGATGTCCCATCAGATGGTCGCGTGCGTTCCTGTTGTACTTGTGGCTAAAACGACTCTACTGGCAGTATTACTATTATTTTTCAGTGGAAAGTAATTGAAGGAAGGGTCCATTTACAAGGCAAGATCAAAAGAGTTACTAAGAACTGGCAAGGCATACAGGAAGTAGCAACGTGGGATGCCACTCCCATCCCTGGGCCTCAAGAGGAGACTGTGTTCCCAGGGGGCCCTGAACAGCTACAATGCAAGGTCCTGGGCACCACGGCTGCAGAGGAGTGCTGTCACGGGGAGTGATAGTGTTATTTGCTATATTTTTAAAAAACTGTGGTAAAGCACATACAACATAAAATGCATCATCTTAGGCCAGGCGTGGTGGCTCACACCTGTAATCCCAGCACTTTGGGAGGCTGAGGTGGGTGGATCACCGGAGGTTGGGAGTTTGAGACCAGCCTGGCCAAGATGATGAAACCCCATCTCTGCTAAAAATACAAAAATTAGCCAGGCATGATGGTGCATGTCTGTAATCCCAGCTACTCGGGAGGCTGAGGGAGGAGAATTGCTTGAACCAAGGAGGTGGAGGTTGCAGTGAGCTGAGATTGCACCACTGCACTCCAGCCTGGGTGGGAGAGCGAGATTCCACCAAAAAAAAAAAAAAAAAAAAAAATCATCTTGATGTTGAAATGCACAGCTCAGCAGCAATAAGCCACTCACATTGTTGTGCGGCCATCACCACCCCCTGTCTCCAGGGCTCTCTCACTGTCCCCACACCGAAGCTCTGTCACCGTTAAGCATGAACTTCTCATCCCCTGCCCCCAGCCCCTGGTCCCCACAATCCTACTTTCTGTCTCTGTGGATTTGACTACTTTAGGGACCTCATGTACATGGAATCACACAGCATCTGTCCTTTAGTGACTGGCGGACTTCACCCTGCATAACACCCTCAGGATTCACCCACGTTGTGGCGTGCGTCAGAACCGCCTTCCATTTTAAGGCTGAATAATGTGCCGTTGTACGCATGTACCGCATTTTGCTTAGCCATTCATTATTTGATGAAAATGAGTTGTTCGCCCCCCATGTCTCCTGTGAATAATGCCGCTATGAACACGCGGCATAAGTATCTGAGACCCGGCTTTCAATTCTTCTGGGGATAGACCCAGAGGGAATTGCTCAATCATATGATAGTTGTGTTTTTACGTTCTTGAGGAGCCAACTGGCAGTATTATTTGAATGGCTGAGGGATTAGCTCACTCTGTCTGGGCCTCGTTGTTTCTTTCCCTGTGTAAATAACCGGAGGGTATAGGGCAATGCTTCTCAGGGTTGTCTGACGGGCTGCTCTAGCAGAACTTCAAAGAGCCTTAAGAATCTCAGTGATCGTCAGTTCTTTCTTGCCTCCCTCCCGCTCTCCCAGGGAGGTTTGCCTGGGCTCTCAGAGCGGTCCTGGCCAGGCACCTGCCTCCCGCTGTTGGCTGGGGGAATGGGCGCCAGGTCGGGCTGCTCCCTGCTTTCCTGTGAGGAGGCTTTGGAAGAGCAGGGCACCTCCATTCCACGGACTGCCTGGTATTGATGGTGGCACTGCCAAGGAGCGGTGTCTCTACAAGCCTCAATTTCCTGGCTCAATCCTGCTGAGTGAACGGGCCCTGCTGTGTCAGTGTCTTGACACAGTGTCCCCATTAGGCAGACGAGGTACTGAGGCTCAGGGAGCACAGGGCGGAGGAGTCCCTGACTGTCCTCAGGACGTCCTTGCTGGGACTGCCCTGCGCCTCCTGTGCCAGCCAGTGCACCCCTGGCTCCACCCCTACCCTGCAGTTTACCCAATCTGGCACCCCTTCAGCCTCTCCCCACTTCCCGTCCATAACCAGGCCTGCCTCCTTAAAGCCACCCTCTTTCCCATCCCTGTCACCGTGTCATGACTTTACCCATAACCGACTCTTTCTAGATCTTCCCAGTGCCGAATCTGGCTAAACACCTCTGCAATGGTCTCCCTCAGGAGCCTGGGGGATCCTCCTAAACTGCGAATCTGTCAGAATTAGTGCCTTCTAGACACCCTCAGTGCCTTCTAGACACCCTGCCTCAGGAGGAGGTTAGCACTCCGTTGCAGCCCCCAACACACTCCAGCCTAACTCTCCTACCCTCCCTCACCGACCAGCCATCCCCCACCATAGCGAACCTTTGGCACCCCTAAACCTACCTGCTGTTTCACACTTTCAGCCTGGAGCACGGCTGACCCTTTTCCCGCTGGGCCGAGCCAGTGGGTCAGGAGGATGGAACCTCAGCCACAGGAGGGGCTTTGCGTGTGGCTTCCCCACACGCCACCCCGTTAGCTGGAATAAGCTCATGCAGCCCAGATGCTTCAGAAGATATCAGTGATGGCGCGGCCCCACAAGCTGGTCCACCTTCCCCCAACCCTTCTGCCCCCAGTCTCCTAACAGTAGTCCCCTGTAAAGCAGGGAGCAGATCCCAGTGGGAACTGTGGAGAGATCTCGACCGGCACCATGGAGAACGGCAGCAGGGGCACCTGCACGGTCGCGAGCCTCACACTGTTGTCAGCATCCACACTGCTCACACAAATTTGAAATTCATACTTTGCATTTATATTTTCCTTTTGAAAATATGTGTGCCATATACCTGCTTATAAAAATACAAACAACACGAATATATGCACAAAAATAAGAAAGCTGTTCCTTTTCCTTTTCCTCTCCCTCAATATCTCAGCTGGTTACAAAAACTTCCAGACCTTTATTCACACAAGAAAACACTTGCTTATATAGATACAACTATGTGTGTGCATGTGTGTGTGTATGTGTGTGTGTGCATGTGTGTCTGATGTGTGTGTGGGTGTGTGTGGGTGTGTGCATGTGTGCACATGTGTGAATGTGTGCATGTGCGTGCCTATGTGTCTGATGTGTGTGCAGGTGTGTGTGCTTGTCTGCCTATGTGTATCTGATGCGTGCAGGTGTGTGCGTGTGTGTCTGCATGTGTGTGTGCCTGTGTCTGATGTGTGTGCGGGTGTGTGCCTGCATGTGTGTGTGTGTCTGCAAGTGTGTGTGTGCGTAGGTGTGTGCCTGTGTCTGTGTGTGCGGGTGTGTGCCTGCATGTGTGTGTCTGCAAGTGTGTGTGCGTGTGTGTCTGATGTGTGTGTAGGTGTGTGCATGTGTCTGCATGTGTGTGTCTGCATGTGTGCACATGTGTGAATGTGTGTGCATGTGTGTGCATGTGTGCCTGAGATGTGTGTGCATGTATGTGTGTGCATGTGTGTGTGTGCACGCCTGCGTGGGGTCATGTACTCCCTATGACACACCCACTTGCTGTCTCCTTCCATGTCTGGGCACAGAGCTCTAGCTTTTTCTTTATAAAGATTCTCATGCACTTTTCTTCATCCACACAGAGCTCCTTGACGTCCCCAGATCCACCTGTGGCTGTGGCTCATACCACTTTCCTCCCTGCAGGGTGCAGGGCTCAGCAGCCTGCCCATGGGCCAAACCCATTAATCCGTGTGAGGTGGAAGAACCTTGAGCCCAGGGGGACAAGCCTTCTGGACTTGAGCAAGCAGCAGCACCTCCTGGAACCCAGCTCCACATGAGTACAAAGGGAAGGAGACCCCTGTGTGTTCTCTATTTGGTAAGTGTCGAATAGGACAGATAGAAAAATGCTGGGAGCAATGTAAAATCCAGCCAACTGCAAGCATAGGGGTTACAGCCTCTCCATTCAGCACCCACCTCCCCCTTCCAAATCTCTTCATAATCTGTTATTTGGGTTAAAGATACAGGACCAAGGAGCTTGGACCCATGTATGGAAAGCTAAGTGTGTAGTTTGAAAAAACGTTAGCCCGTGTTACTGATGGGCCAGAGAAGAGCTGCGAGGGAAGAGGACTTGGAACCTCCCGCCACGACTCACTGATGCTCTTAGGGTGGGTCTGCTGATGTGTGACAGGTCGGAGGCCCAGATGCCTTGGTCCTGGAGGAATCAGACTGGACCTCAGCCCCACCTCCAGGAACCGCGACGCGATGGCCTTGCACTCAGCCCCTGGGAGACGGGTGCCTGCGTGGGGAGAGCAGGCAGGGTGGGGTGGAAAGAGGCACCACCTGAGGCTCGGGGCAGCTCAGATGAACACGGGAATCCGGTGAGTGTGTGGCTGACCTGGGTGAGCTGTTCAGTCGCCGGCACGTGTGCACAGTAGGTGCTCCTCACAGCCATGCCCCTCCACGGGGAAGGACGGCTTCGGTGGCGTTCACTCACGAGCACACCGCCTTCTTCTTGGTGGTGTAGTGGGTCTCTGGAGCTGTTTCAGATCTTGAAAATCTCTCTGTCCAGAGCTCCTTCAAGTTCCGAGTCCAGGCCTTCAGATAAATATTTAAGATAAATATTTGTGGCACCAAACCTACAGTCTCGGAGCCAGTGGTTGTGGCAAACCAGTGGGATTGATGAGGCGCGGTTGCACATTTACGGACAGCATCCTGTGTGTCTCTCCACCAGTCCCCCTGAGCCCCGCGCGTCCAGGTGGAGATGCAGCATCCTTGCTCCTTCTCGTGAGCCATTCTCCACCAGAAACACAGCCTGGCACAGACACCACCTTCCCCATGTGCAGGCTGCGCTCTGCAGGGAGCAGCCTGGGAAATAATGGAGCCAGCTGACCCAGCCAGGCCTCTCTCTCAGGACAAACAGCAGCTAGGAAAGCGTGCATATCTCCCCCAGCCTCACTGGAGGGCTGGGCTGGGCAGTTTTCTTGTGCTTTCTGACCAAAGCAGAGGACAATGCACCTGCGTCATGGCCGAAGTCCAGAGGCCACAGCCCATGGAAACTTTGCAGAGCAACCCTGGATTAAAGTGAACTAAATATGGCTTGAGAGGGATTCCCTACTTCTCTATTTGAGTCCTTGTGGATGAGCCGCAACCTAGCCTAATAGGCGAACAAGGTGGGAAACCTGACTTAGGAGCATGCGCCTGTAACCATCGCTGAGTCTTGGCCAACCCCAGCAGCCGTACTTGAACCACTCATACACTGCGGAGTGTTCAAACTGTGTTCAAATGAGGCAACCGCCAACGTGTCACCAATCCGGCTGTTTCGAGACCTCGCTTCCGATTTCTGTACATCACTTTCCTTTTTTAGTCTGTAAATCTGTCTGACCACTGGCGTCTCTCTGAATCTGCTGTGATTCTGGGGGCTGCCTGACTCGCGAATGGTTCATTGCTTAATGAAACTCCTTTACATTTAATTAGGCTGAAGTTTTTCTTTTAACTCCTGGAAAGGGCTTCCTTGGGCTGGCCGGCCCTTCAGGCCACTCCTGCTCTCAACCAGGCAGTAGCTCCAATAATGCACAAGGCCAACTTTGCCAGGACCCCAGCCCCACACCTCGGGGAGTGCTGCTTCCAGCTCCCACTGTGCCCTGCTCTCTGCCCTGTGCCTCTGCCTCCTGGCAGGGCTCCCCCCACACATGGAAAGAATGCTTCTCGGGCACACTCTGTTTTCACGGCAGCCACAGCCGCCTTTCCAGAATGCAAGTCTGATTATATCAGCGACTCTCCTCACTGGGCTTTTGTCAGGTGGCCTTGCCAGTCCACCTCTTGTCGTGACCTGCCTTGCAGTGCCCTGAGCCAAATATGCTGTGCCTTCTCCTTTTGCCAGGATATTCCTGCTGCTGTCTGGAGATCCTCTTCACCCTTCACCTGGTGGACAAGGCTTCTCAGCCCCACCAGCTGTCTCCATCCCAGCCAGGGACTCAGAGTGTGGGGCCTGCAGGAGGGGCTCTCAGCAAAGCCTTCCTGGATGAAGGGGCTCATCCTCTGCACAGCATGATGAGAGAAAGGCCTAGAAAGCCAGAAAGGTGAGCAAGAGATGCCAAACCCCATCACCCACGTACCAGTCCCACCCGAACGGGGTGCCGTCCACTCTCTCACCCCTGTGACGACATCTGAGACCCGGTGTTGAGTTGGTCGCCTTCCTCAGATTCCTTTGTCCCCCTGCCAGCCCCAGACCCTGCGGGTACGGAGGGGAGTCCGGGAAGCAAACCTCAGCAGCCCTGTGTGGGGATGGGGAGGCCACTCTGCAGAGGACCGCCGAGCTGTCTCCATTGTGGTTTAGGAACTGCCCAGGTTAGGAGCCCTGGTGGATGCTGAGCACGCGTTCCGGGCAGGGGAGCGGCATGTACCAAGGCCACAGGTGGATCTGGAACTGGAGAAGCTCCCTGTGGAGGAAGCAAAAGTGAACAGATCAGAATAAAGAAGCAAGAGCTCTGCCCAGTCATGCAAGGAGACCGCAGATCACATCCCAGGAGACAGCAGGGAGTGCATAGGAGGGAGAACATGACTCCGTGCGTGCACTCACATCCACACAGTATCTCACTCCCGTCCACACAGTGTCACACTCACACACCCACACACAGTGTCACACACAACCCCCCACACAGTGTCACACACAACCCCCCACACAGTGTCACACAAAACCCCCCACACAGTGTCACACACACACACCTCTCACACACACATCCAGTGTCTCACTCACACCCACACAGTGTCTCACATCCACACAGTGTCTCACTCACACCCACACAGTGTCTCACTCCCATCCACACAGTGTCTCACTCCCATCCACACAGTGTCACACTCCCATCCACACACAGTGTCTCACTCACATCCACACAGTGTCACACTCCCATCCACACAGTGTCACACTCACATCCACACACAGTGTCTCACTCACATCCACACAGTGTCTCACTCCCATCCACACAGTGTCACACTCACACATCCACACAGTGTCTCACTCCCATCCACACAGTGTCACACTCACATCCACACAGTGTCACACTCCCATCCACACAGTGTCTCACTCACATCCACACAGTGTCACACTCACACATCCACACATCCAGTGTCTCACTCACATCCACACAGTGTCTCACTCACACACCCACACAGTGTGACACTCACATCCACACAGTGTCACACTCCCATCCACACAGTGTCTCACTCCCATCCACACAGTGTCACACTCACACATCCACACATCCAGTGTCTCACTCACACATCCTCACACTCACATCCACACAGTGTCACACTCCCATCCACACAGTGTCTCACTCCCATCCACACAGTGTCACACTCACACATCCACACATCCAGTGTCTCACTCACATCCACACAGTGTCTCACTCACACACCCACACAGTGTGACACTCACATCCACACAGTGCCACACTCCCATCCACACAGTGTCTCACTCACATCTACACAGTGTCACACTCACACATCCACACATCCAGTGTCTCACTCCCATCCACACAGTGTCTCACTCACACATCCACACATCCAGTGTCTCACTCACACATGCTCACACTCACATCCACACAGTGTCACACTCCCATCCACACAGTGTCTCACTCACATCTACACAGTGTCACACTCACACATCCACACATCCAGTGTCTCACTCCCATCCACACAGTGTCTCACTCACACATCCACACATCCAGTGTCTCACTCACACATCCTCACACTCACATCCACACAGTGTCACACTCCCATCCACACAGTGTCTCACTCACATCCACACAGTGTCACACTCACACATCCACACATCCAGTGTCTCACTCCCATCCACACAGTGTCTCACTCACACATCCACACATCCAGTGTCTCACTCACACATCCTCACACTCACATCCACACAGTGTCACACTCCCATCCACACAGTGTCTCACTCACATCCACACAGTGTCACACTCACACATCCACACATCCAGTGTCTCACTCACATCCACACAGTGTCTCACTCACACACCCACACAGTGTGACACTCACATCCACACAGTGTCACACTCCCATCCACACAGTGTCTCACTCCCATCCACACAGTGTCACACTCACACATCCACACATCCAGTGTCTCACTCCCATCCACACAGTGTCTCACTCACACATCCACACATCCAGTGTCTCACTCACACATCCACACACAGTGTCTAACTCCCATCCACACAGTGTCTCACTCCCATCCACACAGTGTCACACTCACACATCCACACATCCAGTGTCTCACTCACATCCACACAGTGTCTCACTCCCATCCACACAGTGTCACACTCACATCCACACAGTGTCTCACTCCCATCCACACAGTGTCACACTCACACATCCACACAGTGTCACACTCACACATCCACAGTGTCACACTCCCATCCACACAGTGTCACACTCACACATCCACAGTGTCACACTCCCATCCACACAGTGTCTCACTCACACGTCCACACAGTGTCACACTCACACATCCACACAGTGTCACACTCCATCCACACAGTGTCTCACTCCATCCACACAGTGTCACACTCCCATCCACACAGTGTCACACTCACATCCACACAGTGTCACACTCACACATCCACACAGTGTCACACTCCCATCCACACAGTGTCTCACTCCCATCCACACAGTGTCACACTCCCATCCACACAGTGTCTCACATCCACACAGTGTCACACTCACACATCCACACAGTGTCACACTCCCATCCACACAGTGTCTCACTCCCATCCACACAGTGTCACACTCACACATCCACACAGTGTCACACTCCCATCCACACAGTGTCTCACTCCATCCACACAGTGTCTCACTCCCATCCACACAGTGTCACACTCACACATCCACACAGTGTCTCACTCCCATCCACACAGTGTCACACTCCCATCAACACAGTGTCACACTCCCATCCACACAGTGTCTCACTCCATCCACAGTGTCTCACTCCCATCCACACAGTGTCTCACTCACACATCCACACAGTGTCTCACTCCATCCACACAGTGTCACACTCACACATCCACACAGTGTCTCATTCCCATCCACACAGTGTCTCACTCCATCCACACAGTGTCACACTCCCATCCACACAGTGTCACACTCACACATCCACACAGTGTCACACTCACATCCACACAGTGTCTCACTCCCATCCACACAGTGTCACACTCACACATCCACACAGTGTCTCACTCACATCCACACAGTGTCACACTCACACATCCACACAGTGTCACACTCACACATCCACACAGTGTCACACTCCATCCACACAGTGTCACACTCCCATCCACATAGTGTCACACTCCCATCCACACAGTGTCACACTCCATCCACACACAGTGTCTCACTCCCATCCACACAGTGTCACACTCACACATCCACACAGTGTCACACTCCATCCACACAGTGTCTCACTCCCATCCACACAGTGTCACACTCACACATCCACACAGTGTCTCACTCCCATCCACACAGTGTCACACTCACACATCCACACAGTGTCACACTCACACATCCACACAGTGTCACACTCCCATCCACACAGTGTCTCACTCCATCCACACAGTGTCACACTCACACATCCACACAGTGTCACACTCACATCCACACAGTGTCTCACTCCCATCCACACAGTGTCTCACTCCCATCCACACAGTGTCACACTCACATCCACAGTGTCACACTCCCATCCACACAGTGTCTCACTCCCATCCACACAGTGTCACACTCACATCCACACAGTGTCTCACTCACATCCACACAGTGTCTCACTCACACATCCACACAGTGTCTCACTCCCATCCACACAGTGTCACACTCACACATCCACACAGTGTCACACTCACACATCCACACAGTGTCACACTCACATCCACACAGTGTCTCACTCCCATCCACACAGTGTCTCACTCACATCCACACAGTGTCACACTCCCATCCACACAGTGTCACACTCACACATCCATACAGTGTCTCACTCCCATCCACACAGTGTCTCACTCACACATCCACACAGTGTCTCACTCCCATCCACACAGTGTCACACTCCCATCCACACAGTGTCACACTCACACATCCACACAGTGTCACACTCCATCCACACAGTGTCACGCTCACACATCCACACAGTGTCACACTCCCATCCACACAGTGTCACACTCACACATCCACACAGTGTCACACTCCCATCCACACAGTGTCACACTCACACATCCATACAGTGTCTCACTCCCATCCACACAGTGTCTCACTCACACATCCACACAGTGTTTCACTCCCATCCACACAGTGTCACACGCACACACCTCTCACACACGCACACATCCAGTGTCTGACACACACATCCACACACAGTGTCACACACAACCCCACACAAACAGTGTCTCACACACACACCTCTCACACACACATCCACAGTGTCTCACTCACACCCACACAGTGTCTCACAGCCACACAGTGTCTCACTCACCCACACACAGTGTCACACGCACACAACCAGTGTCTCACACACACATCCACACACACTGTCTCACACACACACCACACACACACATCCACACATAGTGTCTCTCACACACACCTACACACAGTGTCTCTCACATACACATCCACAGTGTCTCACACAAACACCTCACACACACACACATCCACACAGTGACTCATGCATCCACACAGTGTCATACACACACCTCTCTCACACACATCCACACACAGGGTCACACACAGTGTCACACACACACATCCACACACAGTGTCACATACACACACCTCACACACATCCACACAGTGTCTCACTCACTCATCCACACACAGTGTCACACGCACACATCCAGTGTCTCACACACACATCCAGTGTCTCACACACACATCCACACATGGTGTCTCTCACACACACACAGTGTCTCACACACACACATATCCACAGTGTCTCTCACACACATCCACACACAGTGTCTCACACACATAACACCACACACACACATCCACACACAGTGTCTCACACACACATCCACAGTGTCTCACACACATAACACCACACACACACATCCACACAGTGTCTCACTCACTCATCCACACACAGTGTCACACGCACACATCCAGTGTCTCACACACACATCCACACATGGTGTCTCTCACACACACACAGTGTCTCACACGCACACATATCCACAGTGTCTCACACACACATCCACACACAGTGTCTCACACACATAACACCACACACACACATCCACACACAGTGTCTCACACACATAACACCACACACACACATCCACACAGTGTCTCACACACACGCGCACACACCTCACATACATGCACACACGTAGTGTCTCACATACACACATGCACGCACGTGTGCTTCACCCCCTCTGGCCCAGTAGCGTCCCAGGGAAAGAGCATGCATTTGGAAGCATGGGTCTGAATCTGAGTCCTGGGTGGCCACTAACGAGCAGACTGTCCTTGAGAGAGGGACACCACTTCTTAGACCCTTGGTCTCATCTTCTAATTGTGCAGATAATAATGCATTTGTCACAAGGCTGATGGAACGAAAGGACTGTATGTCAGTTGGGGCCAGGCCCCCACAGATGTCCCGTATATATTTGTCTCCTTTCCAATCACGCACCCCACCCGCCTCCAACCCAAACATGACTTTGGGATATGAATGCAACACAAACTCCTGCTCAAAACATTTAGTTGCTCTCCCAGTTCCAGGTGACAAATCAAATTAGATAAGGCATTGCTGCCAGCATGTGAAAGGCCCCCCGCAACCACTTCCCCAGTCCTCATCACTCAGCTTCACTGTGTCCAACCTTGCCTTGCCTGGAGACACGGCAATCCTTCTCCACTTGTTTGCTCTGAGGTTGGCCAGAGGGCTGGACTCCCTCTCCTGAGTGTTAGCAGCAGGAGGCCTGGCCCTCAGTTCATGTATGCACTCAGGCTGAATACAGATTTCCCCCTCCCCCAGCATCCTGGAGACCACTGATTCCTGCGTATGCTCCTTCTCTTTCCACCTCTGAGTGGAAAAAACAGTCAGTCCAGTGCTGGGCACATCCCCAGGGAGGAGGATGGGGTGCCAGCCCAGGGCTTACCATTTATCTGCTTGTGTTGGCCTGGAGACAGCAATGTGGACCAATTGGTTTTATCTGCCCAGATCTGTGCACTGAAAGGAAAAGAAACATCCAGAAACTAAGGGCTTCCTTAGAGCGTGCCGGCTTTTCTCCTCTCTGTAGCCTCCGTCTGCAGGCCCCTCAGGAAATGGCAGCAGCAGAACTGCCAGTTTTACTGGCTTGATGGGGGCAAAGGCCCTTGTTGGCCTCTCCTCGATCTCCTGAGTCGGTGTATAAATCAGAGCTCACAGTCCCTATTCAAGTCAACAAAGCATGCAGATTTATTTTAATGTGATACGTATGGTGGCGACACCTATTAATCATTCACCCACTTATCCCACAAATCTTTACTGTCAGCCCCCTCCACGCCAGACCCTGTCCTGGGAGACACTGGGGTGTATGATGAACAAAACCGCGTGGGTGCTGACCTCAGAGAGCTCGTGGTCCAGGGTGGGGGCGCAGGCGAGCGTTGATGACGCATCGAGACAGGGCAAACTGGGCAGCAAACATCAACAGAGCCTGTGTAGGTGACACTCGGAGCTCATAGCAGGGGCCTGCCCTGGGAACAGGACATTTGAGCTGAAAGCCAGAGCATTTGTAGGCCTCCACTAAGCAAATACGAGTGATTCTAACAGAGCCAGCCTTACACTATCCTGATGATGTCCAGGCACCGTTCTCGGGGATTTATGACATTAACTCATCAAGCACCAAAACAGCTCTGGGCTGGAGTCCTGCTCACCGTTTCCAGCTCCCAGGCTAAGGGGTGGAAAGGAATGGAAGGGTGTGGACTCGAACCCAGCAGCAAGATTGGCTCAAACCCAGGTGCCTGGACATTAGGGTCCAGGCTCTGCAGTGCTGAGTGAAGTGGTGATGGAGGAGGAGGGAGCAGTCCCACAGACAGAGGGTAGGGCAGGCGGAAGAAACCCTTTACACATATGAGCAACCTAAAAATTTGCAACAAACAAATCTAGATTCACGAAGCTAGCCTTGAGCTTGTTTGAACCAAACTACTCCTCTGGGAGACCGAGGGCCTGCACCCTTATAGTGGGCATGTGAAACAGAAAAAGAGGCTGCTGATTGGAGGAAGGGGGTCAAAGAGGGAGGGACACTGTCGGCCTCTTGCCACTGCTTCCCACCTTCCCACTCGTGTTGTAGGAGTGGTTACTCTGTAACCTGGGCATCACCCTGCCCTTGGATGGAAGTGGATGGGGCTGAAGCCTCCCCGGTGGTGCCCCCGACTGCAGATTGGCTCCTGTGTTCACAGAGAGGCTGAGGTCATCCAATCAGGGTGGGTGCAATGATCAGGATACAGCCTCTTGCAATTCATTCACATGTCAGGAGAGGCAACAGCTTCACAGATGGAAAGTGACTATTACTACTAGAGGAGAGAGAAATACAAGAGGCTGGAAAGAACCCAGCCCCTGCAGGTGGGAGGAGGTCCTCCTCAACTGACAAAGATATCCTAATTCGTCAGTACTAAGATGCACTTTCACCCCCTCTCTTTTAGCATGCTTGCAATCAGATGGGATGCGTCTCACAATTGATAATGTAGCATGATGTCCAGGAGATGACAGTTGTAACAAAATTGTCACTGCTTGCACACAAACGAAATTGGTCATAACTCCAGTATTCCCATGTCCCATTTTGCTGGGGGCAGTCCTGGCTTATGCGAATTTCCCTGTAATAATTATTAGCAGTACCCCTTTTATCCTCAGTAGTGCTACAGTGGGATGATATGTCGCTCAGTCTGCCTGTCCATGGCTAGAGTCTCTTCAGTTACACATGTGCATTGTTGGTACTATATCTAGTGAGTTTAATTACCATTAAAAGTGTCTTCCCAAAGGTAATATCATGATAAGGCATTGAAACAAAGAACTAGTTGTGTGCTTATAAAGGAGAGGAAGCAGCAAAGGAGGGTAACTTCCATATTAGTGAGGCATGGGTTTGGCATTGAAGCGATGGTGACAATTCCAGGCTTTCTTGCAAAACAACCATCAAGTTACCTTGTGTGATCCAGAAAAGAAGAATCCCATGGGAGAGGTAAGCTGGCTTCTTTGGACTGTGGCTGTGTGAAGAACACAGCAAGCAATGCAATTAAAAGCAGGAGAAGTTGCCAGGATATGTGTTTGGTAACAAGGTTGATGCTGATGCACTGTTACACTGAGATACAGCACATCACAGGGAAGGCGTGGCCATGTTTGTGGTGGCGGGGGCGGGTGCCTTCTTGCAGGGGCAAGCCTACTGGTGAGCTGAATGGCCTCAGCAAGAACCAGGATGGGAGAGGACCGCTGTTCAGCTCTCCTACTGGAAGACTGGTCTCCTCCATGATTGGTCTTGCAATCATGGCTATTTAAGACGTTTCTCTGACTTTGGAGCGGAGGGGTGGTGGGTAGGAACTTGGCCTTTCCTTGTGTCCACCCTCCAGGCTTTGGCTCTGGAGGCAGTCTGCCCATGCGTCTGTCAGGGGACAAGTTTCTTATTCTCTTTCATCTGGAATCATTTCTTCTGAAAAAGAGGTGTAAGAATGTACCTGCCTCATGGGGTCTTATAAGGAATAAGCCAGATGATGCTGTAAACTGCTCAGAACCATTTCCAGCCCATGGAAAACACACCACAAATGTTTGCTACTGTTGTTGCTGTTACCTTTTCACTTCTCCACCTTCACAGCAAAAACTGTGGCAATGACACTGCATGAGAGCTGCTGTCTGGAGGGACTGTAGGGGCCCTGCCTGTAGGTGACCTCCTTGAAGGCATCTGCATCAGTTGGGATTCTCGAGAGAAACAGAATCAAAAGAGACGGACAGACAGACAGACAGACAGACACACACACACAGAGTGACTTTAAAGTGTTGGCTCCTGTCAGTGTGGGGGTGGCAGGTGTGAAGTCTGTAGGACTGGCCAACATACTGCACACTCAGATAAGGGGAGTTGTTGCGGTCGTGAATCTGAATTCCACAGGGCAGCGGCTGGAAGCTCAGGCACGGTTTCTGTGTTGCAGTCAGGAGGCAGAATTCCTTCTTCTTTGGGAAACCTCAGTCTTTGCTCTTACGGCCTTCACCTGATTGGACAAGGCCCACTCACATTTTAGAGAGTGATCTGCTTTGTTCAAAGTCTATTGATTAATATGTTGCTCTCATCACAACATTGATAAATCAGTGTTGGTCACATTGATTTCTATGTTGAATCCTGACAAACACCTTCATGGCAATATCTAGACGGGTGTTTGACCAAACGACTGGGCCCCATAGCCTAGCTGAGGTGACACATAACATTAGCCATCACAGCACCACAGCCTTGTATCCATGTATACCTCCCATAGCACATCGTGGGTCTGATGAATGACCAAGTAGCATACGGGACATTCCCTGGATTCTTGTAGTTTATTTAGTTCTTCATGCAAAGCACCTAGTGATAGAGACGGTAGGGACAAATACATTTGCAGGCATGATTGCTGCTGTGGGAGGAATTCACATAGAAGGTGACAAGGAAGTCAGCTAGAGAGGAGTGTAGGTGCAGAAGTGGAATTGGCTGGTTGAGGGGACCCTGTAGAGAGATGATGCTGGACTCACACAGGCATGTGCTGCCTCCTGTCCCCTTCCCCATGGTCCTGGGTAGGGTGATGGCTTCGGCTAAATACATGTGAGTTTCCACGTTCTAAGACTCATAGAAACAGTGCAAGACCCTAGGATAGGCCAGAGGACTCTCAGCTGGGACTCTCCAGCTGTCAGGCCCTGCTCAACATAGGCCTGTTTGTCTTTCAAGGCGGATGTTCTTTCCAGCTGTTTGGCAAGCAGAGGCTTCTCTGGGTAGCTGGACGAGCACCCAGCTTGCATGCACACACACACCAGCACCCCATACCACGCTTGAAGGCAGTTTCTGTTTCTCCAAGGCCCCTGCTTTCGGCCACATCATGTCTTTTGGCTATCAAGAACTTCCCTACTGGCCCGAATATTTCTACTCAGCTTTCTCTTCCATCTGTTTGAGAATCAGGGGACCTGGGTTCTTATCCAGCTTCTGACACCAACTGACCTTGAGAACTTAGACACATGACCGACCTTTCTAACCTCAGCTCACATTTGATAAAATGAAACCACTCTCGTTAATGTCTTCCAAGGCTTGTTTCTGCTTGTTATTGAAAAGATAGAGAATAAATGGCTTCTATGAGACCGTATAGAAAATCAAAATTCAGATCAGAATTCATGCACTTTGCTGCCCTAAGGCCTTTGCTGGGATTCCCCAGGCTCCCTTATTCTAAGACCCATGTCATGAGCATATTTGGGTTCCTGAGCAGAGCCATGGAAAGTCTGATATGGCACTTAGTGGAGTGAGGAGAGCCAGGACAGAGGAGGTCAGATGGGGAGGGAATCTGAGGAATGGTGCTGGCGGGCTTGTTGCTCCTCGTCACAGGTGGAGTGCAGAAGGGTGGCTGAGAGGCAATGGGGTACGAAATACTGGAACAGGGGCTGAACTCCTGAGCAGAGTCTGAGTTCTAGTGTCCAGTCTGAAAGGACAGGAAACCATCCAGGTCTGCCCTGTTGGCATGAAACTGACAGGGTCCTGAGAGCCAAGGGAGGAGAGGGGCCCTAGGGAATCCTCACTACTCCCAAAGAGCCTCGTCCCTGTTGGGAATACCTGGGAGAACATGACAGCTTTGGGGGCTGGTGGGGCAATGGGGTACAAAATACTGGAACGGGGGCTGAGCTCTGCGTCACTGGCTGCCATCTCCTTCAGCAGCTTCCCTGTCCACCCTCCTGCCCCCTAATTGTGCCTCAGAGGCCATTTCTGGAGATGGGTGCAAACGTACTCTGATTTCTATTTCTGGGAGCTGAGAAATCTGCTGACTGTCTCTGGCTTAGAATAAACCTTACATGTGACACCAGAATAAGATGTGGCAGGGCCTTCTCTGAGACAGGCTGGCCAACCATTCCAAGGTCAAGGTCATCTTACGATAGGCCACAGAATGTACACACAGCAAGCACACGCCGTTTCAGCAGTTGTGCCTCAAGATTTGTATTTGGAGTTTTGTTTTGGGATCAGGTAGGACACTGAAGCCTGGGTCTAGGACAGACATAGAGCTGGGGTGAGCCGTGTCCTTTATTCTGGCTGCCATCTGCATCTCCTTTTGCAGGTGACCCACTAGGTTATGGCTGTGCTGAGCAGAAAGAAGTCTCAGGAAATCCTGGGCATCAGTGCAAGGGCTGATTGGCAGGAAGTGTCCATGAGTAAGGAGGGTTACGTTTCTATTTCTGCACCCTGCCACACTAGCCCCTAAAGGTGTCGTACTCTCCTAGGTATTCCCTGGGAGAACAGGGACCAGGCTCTTCAGGAGTAGTGAGGATTCCCCAGGTCCCCTCTCCTCCCCTGGTTCTCAGGATCCTGTCAGCTTCATGCCAGCTGGGCAGACTGGATGATTTCCTGCCCTTTCAGACTGGACGCTAGAACCCAGATTCTGTTCAGGAGGCAGAGAACAGACCAAGGAGATGCCATCCCGCAGACCACTCCCAGCCTCCAAGATGAAAATCGCTAAGCCCAAGACTGTGCATGGGCAGAGCCTGGTGAGGGCAACTGTGAGAACACAGGAATTCACAGGCTGAAGATCCAGTCTACACTACGTACAGTGAAAGTGACTTGCAAAACTTTTAAGCACAACCTATAGAAATACGTTTTACACTGGGATCCAGCTGTGGTCTAGTGCCTGAATATGACACACTGTTACGTGTGTGCATGCAAGTGTACAACAACAATATTTGTGTGTGCTAGATATACATTTGCACAAACCTGGTTTGTCCTAGTCCAGGTTTCCTGGAGTGCACAGCCTGAGGCAAGGTTTGGGACTCGTGCTTTATTTCAGGTGAGGTGGGAACAGGGAAGGCAGGAGGAATGCAAACCTGGGGAGCCGTGTTCCCAGCTGCCTATGCCGCTTCTGCAAGCACAGTGGGTTTTTGGCCATGCGGGATGACCCTGGAGAACCTCTACGGAGTACCGCATCTCAGAAAAGTCTGCTGCAAGGAGAGGAAAAGGGCCTTGTCTGTTACTTCTTTCCGTCTCCTGTCTCTCATTAGTCAACGTTTCCTGCTCAGCAGATAACACCTGTATTTTCAGGCAGAGCCTCCATGGGTCTGGTTGGGTCAAACACGAGAGTGGCAGCTGCCATACTGTCCGCACCGCAGGTGTGATGAAGGTCAAGTTGAAAGCACGACCTTCACTCCTGTGGGAATCTGGGAAAGCCAGTGTCATTAGGAGAGGAGGCAACAGCAGAAGCAGCCAGGGCTCTCCATCGAGCAGGAGGCAGAGAGCTGGAGGTACAGGTGGGACTGCGTAGCTAAGAGTGCACCCCAGAATCTACGTCTATATGTACTGGGAAAGAATGTCATCTTTCCACGTACACACTGTATAGTCGTTCTAACATTGCTATAAAGGAATACCTGAAGCTTGGTAGTTTATAAAGAAGGTTTAGTTGATTCACGGTTCTGCAGGCTGTACAAGGAGCATGGTGCTGGCATCTGAACCTGGTGAGGGCCTTAGGAAGCTTCCAGTCAGGGTGGAAGGCAAAGGGGAGCAGGAGCATCACATGCATAGCGTGGGAGCAAGAGACAGTGGCAGGAAGCACCACACACTCTTTTCTTTTCCTTCCTTCCTTCCTTCCTTCCTTCCTTCCTTCCTTCCTTCCTTCCTCCCTCCCTCCCTCCCTCCCTTCCTCCCTTCCTCCCTTCCTCCCTTCCTCCCTTCCTCCCTTCCTCCCTTCCTCCCTTTCCTTCCTTCCTTCCTTCCTTCCTTCCTTCCTTCCTTCCTTCCTTCCTTCCTTCCTTCCTTCCTTCCTTCCTTCCTTCCTTCCTTCCGATGCAGTTTTGCTCTTGTTGCCCAGGCTGGAGTGCAATGGCACAATCTTGGCTCACTGCAACCTCCACCTCCCAGGTTCAAGCAATTCTCCTGTCTCAGCCTCCTGAGTAGCTGGGATTACAGGCACATGCTACCACACCTGGCTAATTTTTGTATTTTTGGTAGAAATGAAGTTTCATCATATTGGTCAGGCTGGTCTCGAACTCCTGACCTCAGGTGATCCACTTGCTTCTACCTTCCAAAGTGCTGGGATTACAGGCGTGAGCCACTGCACCCAGCCTCACCGTACACAACAACCAGATGTCCTGTGAACTCACAGCACCCACACTCCTCACCAAGGCCATGGTGCTAAACCATTCATGAGGGACCTGCCCATGATACAGTCACCTCCCATCAGGCCCCATCTCCAACTTTGGGAATCACATTTCAACATGAGATTTGGAGGGGACAAACACCCAAACTATATTACACACACACACACACACACACACACGTCACAAAACAATCTTTATCCTCACTACTTTGGAATATACTGTGATACTTTCTACTCTTTAAAGAAAAAATCAATCCTGGTTGTAACCCATTGAACTACTATGCCACCTCTTTCAACAAAATCTAGATGCTTCTCTAGCTCATGTTAGTAGCAGGGAAATTTGCCAGAAACAAAGAGACTGGGAGTCCACCATGCTTATTTTGTTTTGTTTTTAAATTGAAATTCTTGAGATAAATGTAGATTCATGTGACGTTGCAAGAAATAACAGAGAATGAGAGCCCTTGAGCCCTTTGCCCATCTCCCCAGTGGGAACATTTTGTAAAACAATAGTATACCGTCAGAACCAGCTTTAGTCAAATTTCCCCAGCTTTAGTTCCAGTCATTTATGTATATGCGTGTGTACTAAGCTCTACACAACTGCTTCAGCTGTGTGGGTTCATGAATACACCATCACATTCAAGATGCAGAGCACTTCCAATCCAGAAGATCCCTGGGCTGCTTTTCTATAACCACATTGGCACACCTTCCCCAGGCCCTGGCAACTGCTCATCTGCCCTCCAGTTCTAAAATCTCTTCATGTGTTTATTTGCCATATGCATATCCTTTTAACATCTGTTCATGTCTTTTGAATTGAATTGTTTTTGTTTCCAGTTCAAATTTGAAGGTTCATTATATTCTAGATGCGAGTCCTGTGCTGGATATATGATCTGCAATTTTTTCTCCTGTTCCATAGTTTGCCTTTTCCTTCTCTTAACAGAGTCTTCATAGAGCAAAATTTTTCCATTTTGGTGATGTACAGTTTATCATATTTTCCTTTTATAGATCCTGTGCTTGATGTCAAGTGTAAGAATTCTTTGCCTAGCCCTAAATTCCAAAGAATTTTTCTCACTTTGCCCCCAAATTTTATAGTTTTGCGTTTTATATTTGCATATGTGATCTGCTATGAATTACTTTTTGTATAAAGTATGAGGTTTAGATCAACAATAACTTTTTTCTTTTCTTTCCTCCCTCCCTCTCTTCCTCTCTTTCTCTTTCTCCCTCTCTTTCTCTCTCTTTCATTTTTTCTTCTTTCCTCCCTTTCTCCCTCCTTCCCTCCTTCCCTCCCTCCCTCCCTCCCTTCTTTCCTGCCTTCCTGCCTTCCTTCCTTTCTTTCCTCTTTCCTTCCCTCTCCCTTCCCCTTCCCTTTCCTACCCTTTGTTCTCCTTTCCTTTCCTTTCTTTTATACCCAATAAATCAATTATTTATTGAAAAGGCTATTCTTCCTCCACTGAATTGGTTTTGTACCTCTGTCAAAAATCAGAGGAGCATGTTTATAAGTGTCTATTTGTGGGTCCTCTAATGTGGCCCATTGATCTAGGCAGGAACCAGTTGACTTTGATTTCTGTAGCGTATATTAAGACTTACTACCTGGCAGAGTAATTCCTCCCACTTCATTTTTCTCTTTCAAGATTGTTTTAGCTACTCGACATTTATTTCCACACAAGTTTTAGAATAAGCTATTCTGTTTCTACAAAAAAATACTTTGATGAATTTTCATAGTGTGAACCCAAAAGTATCTGAGACAGGGCTCAATCAATTTAGAAAGTTTATTTTGCCAGGGTTAAGGACATGCCTGTGACACAGCCTCAGGAGGTCCTGATGATATGTTCCCAAGGTGGTCGGTGTACAGCTTGCTTTTATATGCTTTATGGAAACATAAGGCATTAATCAACACATGTAAGACTTACACTGGTTGAATCTGGAAGGGTGGGACAACTTGAAGCGGGGGGCTTCCAAGTCATAGGCAGATTTAAACATCTTCTGACTGGCAATTAGTTGAAAGAATTATTATCATAGAAAGGAATGCATGGGTTACAATAAGGGGTTGTGGAGATCGAGGTTTGGTCATGAAGATGAAGCCTCCAGGAGGCAGGCCTCGGAGACAATAGATTGTACATGTTTGTTATCAGATGTAATGTCTGTGTTGATGTGAGTGCTGGAGGGTGTAATGAGGCATGTCCAACTCCTTCTTCCGTCATGGCCTGAGCTAGATTTTCAGGTTAACTCTGGCATGCCTTTGGCCAAGAGGAGGGGTTCATTTGGATGGTGAGAGGTGATCTTTGAATTTTATTTTTGGTTTACATTCACCTCCTCTGGCCAAGATTTGCCAGGGGCAACATCAATGGCCAGCCACCACGTTTTTATTTAGTCCCGTAGTGTTGCCAGGGTGGCATGGCAGCCTGCCCGAGGTCCGTCCTGTTCCTGGATGGACTCCCTATGGCTGAGGGACTTAGAGTCAAAAGACTTATAGCCAATTAAATGTTCTAGACCAGATATGAATGGATGTGGACAAGCATTCATTACCACTTAAAAAAACACTTTTTTTTAAAGTAAGAAGCCAATAAACAAAAAGCTAAAGGTGAGGTTACAAAACTGACTTATCTTTAACTTCTACGCATTGAGCTACTGTAATCTTGCCTTTTTTTTTTTTTTTGACTATACTTTAAGTTCTAGAGTACATGTGCACAACGTACAGGTTTGTTACATATGTATACATGTGCCATGTTGGTGTGCTGCACCCATCAACTCGTCATTTACATTAGGTATATCTCCTAATGTTATCCCTTCCCCCCCCCCCCCCTTCCCCACAGTAGGACCCGGTATGTGATGTTCCCCTTCCTGTGTCCAAGTGATCTCATTGTTCAGTTCCCACCTATGAGTGAGAACATGGGGTATTTGGTTTTCTGTTTTTGTGATAGTTTGCTGAGAATGATGGTTTCCAGCTGCATCCATGTCCCTACAAAGGACACGAACTCATCCTTTTTTATGACTGCATAGTATTCCATGGTGTATATGTGCCACCTTTTCTTAATCCAGTCTGTCACTGATGGACATTTGGGTTGATTCCAAGTCTTTGCTATTGTGAATGGTGCCACAGTAAACATACGTGTGTGTGTCTTTATAGCAGCATGACTTGTAATCCTTTGGGTATATCCCCAGTAGTGGGATGGCTGGGTCAAATGGTATTTCTAGTTCTAGATCCTTGAGGAATCACCACACTGTTTTCCACAATGACTGAACTAGTTTACAGTCCCACCAACAGTGTAAAAGTGTTCCTATTTCTCCACATCCTCTCCAGTACCTGTTGTTTCCTGACTTTTTAATGACTGCCATTGTAACTGGTGTGAGATGGTATCTCATTGTGGTTTTGATTTGCATTTCTCTGATGGCCAGTGATGATGAGCATTTTTTCATGTGTCTGTTGGCTGTATGAATGTCTTCTTTTGAGAAGTGCCTGTAATCTTGGTTTTAGTTGCAGACTTACTGCAATTAGCTATACAACACATAAGCACTTTTCTGATTAAGTCTGGGAGGAAAGGCAATGGAAAAGACTCCTTTAGAACACACCACAGAAATTGGAATTAGGATCCTAAACAGCAACTTCCTAGGAGGAAATTATTTTTAGTTTACGGTAGGAGTTGCAGTAAACCTATATATTAATTCGTAGAGAACTGGCACTTTTACTATGTTGAATGTTCCAATTCACAAACACCACATGTCTCTTCATTTATTTGATGTCCATCATCAACATTTACAATTTTGATTTCTGTATTTCGTTGTTACTACATAGGAATGCAATTGATTTTTGAGTGTTGATCTCATATCTTGCAATCATTTGAATGCACTTATTACTTCTTGGATATTTTTGGAGATTCCTCGGGATTTTGCACAAAGATAATCATGTCATCTGCAAATAGAGATAATTTTATTTCTTTCTTTTCATACTGTGTGTCTTTTGTTTCTTTTTCTTGTTTCATTGCAGTGGATAAAAATTCCAGTTTGTTGAGTAAAAGTGATGAAAGAGGACATTCTTGTCTTATAACACTTCTTAGGGGGAAGGCAATTGTTCTTTCACCACTAAGTACGATGTTAGATGTAGGATCATTGTTGGAGTTCTTTATTCAATTGAGGTAATTTCTGTCTATTAGTAATTTGCTAAGAGGTTTTTTTATGAGTAGGTCTTAGATTTTATCAAATGCCTTTTCTGCCTTAACTAACATAATCATATGAATTTTCTTCTTCAGCCTGTTGATATGGTGAAATATATTAATTTTTGCATATCGAATGTGTAAATCATTCCTGAAATAAATCCCATTTGTTAACATTCTATAATGCTATACATTGATGAATTCAGTTTGCCAGTATTACATAGAGAATTATTGGGTCTAAGTTTATTGGGGGGGCGTTGGTCTTCAGTATCCTTTTTTGTAGTATATTTTTCTGGTTTAATATCAGGGTATTTTAACACTATCTTCGTAAAATGAGTTAGGAAGTCTTTTCTTCTCTTATAATTGTTAAAATTGTACTAATTCTTGACTTATTTGGTAGAATTAACTAGCAAAACCATTTGAGTCTCAGCATTTATTTTTCTGGAGATTTTAATTACAAAATAAATGTATTTAATGATTACAAAGGTATTCAGATCATCTATTTGATCTTGGTTGAGTTTTAATTTGTGGTTTTCAACAAAGTGGACTGCTTCTTCTATGTCGTAACATTCATAAGCATGAAGCTGTGTATACTGTTTCTTCTCTGGTGATCCTTTTAACTGATGCAGGATCTGTAATGATATCCCATTTCATTCCTGATGTGAATTATTCATGTCTTCTAGCTTTTCCATTTTTTCAGCCTGGCTAGAAGTTTAAATTTTTTCTTGATGTTTTGCAAATAATTTCCTTTTTGTTTTGTTAATTTATTTTATTGTTTTCTGCACAAAAGGAGTTAACATAGTAGGTCTGAGACTGCTATCCTTCGAAAGGCCTGTTTACCAGCTTGACCCTGGAAACTTAGATTTCAGAACTCCCACTATTCCCACATGTGAGAAAGCGGTTCCCTGTGCCTGAACTGTTTGTATCAACAGCCTGTTTATCCTAAACACTCACTTACCTTTTGAAATTTGGGTAGGGCCAGGCAGAGGCTGCCTGTAGGAGTAGTTCCCAGTAAGAACCTGGAAGCTATGAGTTAGTCTCTAATGAACTTCTCCAGTTGGAAACACTTTGCATATGTCACAACTCGTACTGGGAGAATTAAGTGAGTCCTGTGATGCTCCATGGAATGAGACTCGTGGAAGCTTGCACCTGGTCTTCCCTGAACTTTGTTTATGAGCCTTTCCCCCTTTGTTGATGTTGCTTTATACTCTTTTGTGATAACAAATTGCATTTGTGACTATGACTGCATTTGAGTCCTGTGAGTCCTAGTGAATCACTGAAACTGGGAGGACTCTTGGGGAATGCTCGTATTTTCCTACTTTCTTTTTCATTGATTTCTGCTGGTATTTCTTTAAGTTTGGTTTTATGTTTCCTTTTCATTTATTCTGCTCTTCTACTAGTTTCTTGAGGTAGAAACTTTGGTTATGAAATTGAGACCTTTCTTCCCTTCTGATATAAACATTTAGTGTCCACCTTGCTTTGCCTGCACTCCAAACTTTGATATGTGATGTTTTCATTTTCATTCAGTTCTAAGTATACTTTTATTTCCTCTGAGACTTTCTAGTCGACCCATGGAGTTTTTAGAAGTGTGTTGTTTAATTACACGTCTTTAGAGATTTTTCTGTTATCAGACTGTGACTGATTTCTAGCCTGATTCCATTGTGGTCAGAAAACATATTCTGTGTTATTTCTATTATTTCAATTATTTTAAATTGGCTGATGTTTGCTTTATGGCCTAAGATATGGTCTTTATTGGAGAATGCTCCATGCACATTTGAAAAAGATGTGGATTTACTTTTCTTGGGCATAGTGTTCTATGTCAGTGGGACCCCTTTGCTTAGTTGTTTTTTCAGATCTTTTGTATCCTTGATCATTTTCTGTAGAGTGGTTGCATCCATTCTTGAAAAGTGTTGACGTCTCCAACTCTAGTAATGCATTTGTCTATTTCTCCTTTTATCTCTACCCATTAAAGCATTTCAAGGCTCTGTGGTTTGTTCAAGTTCAAGACTGTTTAGTCTTCCTGGTGGACTGACCCTTTTATAAATACATAATGTTCTTGTTTGTCTTGGTAATTTTTTTGACTCTGAATTTGGCCTTATCGGATATTACGATAGCCCCTCTTGCAGTGCTTTGTTTTGATTGTTTGTATGGTATATCTTTTCCTCTCCTTTAACTTTCATCCTTTCACTTTCAACTGTTATGTTTTGATTGGGTATTCAGGCCTTTTACATTTACGTTAATTATTAATATGTTACTTAATAGCATAAGTCTCTCCTTTTATTATTTGGCTTTTGTTTCCTGTTGTTCTCGTTACTGTTTCTCTTTTCTTGCCTGCCTGTAGGTTAATTGAGAATATGTGTGGGATAATATTTTGATTTATTTATAGTGTTTTGAGAATATTTCATCGTATGATTTTCCTAGTGGTTGAGTATTACAACATACACATGTGACTTAGAATAGTGTACTTTTGAAAAAGTTTTTCAGATCTTCCTTCTTTCCCCTATTGGAACTCTGACCACACAAATGTTGGAAATTTTGTTACTTTCTTATAGATTCCTGAGGCTCTGTTCTTGTTTTGCTTTTCAGTCTAGATTTTCTCTGTCCTTCAGATTGAGTGGATTCTATTGATCTGGCATCAACATAGTATCCTAAAAATTTCACTTCGAGTGAAGTGTGAAAACCTCGCTTCCACTTAGGTTTGTTTTCCTTCCTCACTTCTAAATGTCATTACCTTTGGTCTCAGACAGTGTCATAATTTTTACTTCAGTAACCTAATGTTATTTATAAAACTTATAAGCACAAAAATACTATATTATTTGAAGCCTTATTTTGGCTCCTTCCATTGTTCCCCCTTCTTTCCAGATGCTCCAAAATCCTTTCTTTTATAATTTTCTTTCTATGTAAGGAATTTTTTGAGCCATTATTTAAAAGTCAGTCTGCTGGTGGCAAATTCTTTTAGTTTTCTTTAATCTGACAATTTTTTTATTTCCCCTTCATTTTCGAAGGATAATTTCACCAGATATAGAATTCATGGTTGATGGTTCTTTTCTTTCAGCATTTGAAAGATATTGTGCCACCTCTTTCTGACTTCCATGGTTCCAGCTGAGAAATCTGCTGTTGTGCAATTGGTATTCAGCACACATAAGGTGTCACTACTCTCCTGTTGCTTTTGAGATTTTAACTTGTCTTTAGGTTTCAAGAGTTTAATTATGATGTGCCTTGGCCTGGATTTCTTTGTGTATATCTTATTGGGCTTTGCTCAGTTTAATGAATCTCTAGGTTTGGGTTTTTCATCTAATTTGGGATGGTTGTCAATTATTTTTTCAAAATTCAGATTTTCAGGTTCTCCTTTTTATTCCTACTGGGACTCTGACCATACAAATGCTGGAAGTTTGGAAGTTTTGTTAATTTCCTACAGATCCCTGAGGACTTCATCTTGGTTTGTGTTTGTTTGTTCATTTGTTTTTAGTTTGTTCAGATTGGGTGAATGCTATTGATCTGTCTTCAGGTCACCTAACTGTAACCTCCATCATCTCCACTCTACTATTGAGCTCATTCATTTCTGTTATCGATTTTTTCAGATCTATAATATCCCTTTGGTTGCTTTTTATAACATCTATTTCTTTCCTATTTCAAAAGAGTTTTTTTTTTTTGTTTGTTTTTTGTTTTTTTTTGGAGATGGAGTCTCGCTCTCTCACCCAGGCTGGGGTGCAGTGGTGTGGCCTCGGCTCACTGCAACCTCTGCCTCCCAGGTTCAACTGATTCTCCTGTTTCAGTCTCCTAAGTAGCTGGGATTACAGGTGCCTGCCATCAAGCCTGGCTAATTTTTTTGTATTTTTAGTAGAGATGGAGTTTCACCATGTTAGCCAGGCTGGTTTCAAACTTCTGACCTCAAGTGATCCGCCCACCTCGGGCTCCCAAAGTGCTAGGATTACAGGAGTGAGCCACTGTACTCGGCTGTTAAAGCATTTTTATAATGACTGTTTTCAATCCTTTGCAGAAAATTCCAACATTTGTTTCATTACAGTGATGGTGTAAGTTGTTTTTGTTATTGTTGTTGTTTTTTGTTTTTTCTTATTCAAGTTGTGATTTTCTTGTTTTTTTTTTTTTTTTTTTTTTTTTTTTTTTCTGGTGATATTTTATTGTGTCTTGGAGATTTTGTCATTTGTCAGAAGTGCCTTGGATGCTATTTAAATCTTCTATTTTTAGTAGGCAGTCACTCTATTTAAGCACACAGGTGCTGGCCTGCTTTTGTGTGCTATGGGTCCAATGGTGGGTTAATTTTCCATCTTCGTAGCATTACTTTGACCTGCTTGCTTGGCATATCTTCGGTAACTGTATGTCCCTGTGGCCCACGCCAATGCTGCTTGAAGGGGCAAAAGGGGTTCTTACAGGTTGGGCTGCTGAGGTTGCAGTGTGGGGTATCCTGTGCCCCTAATGCCCTGTGCATTAGATGAGGTAAAGGAGGAGAGTGTTAGGCCCATAGGGACAAAGGGAAGATCCACACCAGGCCACCTGCTGTAGCTCTCTGGCTGGCTTTGCCCACTCACCCACCTCACTGGAAAAGGGGCATCTCAGGCTGTGGGGGAAGAAAGGTGCTTCCTGTAGCTACTTATTTGTAATGGGTCTCCCAATTGATCCCGTTTGCCAGTGTGTTGGGGTTGCCTGATGTTATGGCGGTGACTCTTGCTTGGTTTGTGGGAGGAATGAACCTGGACTGCCTTCTGTTGCTAGGCTGCAGGGCTGAGTCACCTTCTTCTGTTGGGAGGGGTTGCAAGACTACTCCTGTGCTGTTTCTTCATTCCCAAGGTCTCCATCCAGCTCAGATTCCTCTTTCACCCTTCAGAGTTCTGCTTTGGCTCTTTGGTATGATTTCCAGCGTTTATAGTTGTGATGGGTGGGGAGGGGCAGGGAGAAATGGACTTATTCCATTTTGATCTGAACCCTGTGTAGTCTTCACTATACATTTAAGACACCAAATTATCCACCCTATCGTGGGATTCATGGCTATTCCATGAATCACACATGGTGTAGTCTCCTTATCCCATGTGTGATTTTGCAACTGTTGAACCCTGGGGGCTGGAATCAAGAGAAATGCATGGGCGAGGCCTTTTTTAGGAGAGGTGCACACCCCATTGCCCACCTCGGTAAAACCATGCAGGTAAACAGAAAAGGCAGGTACTCCCGGAGGGCAAAACTGGGTCTTGAGAACAGGGAGTCCCCCTTACCCCTACACAGGCTATGGCCTATGCTATATCACTGTGATTATCACGGTCTTCCCTTCCTCAATGGGCAGAGCGCTCTGTTTCTCTTCTGCCTGCTCACTAGGTAGGGATGCAGTATTTTAGCTTGAGTCACCTGGGACTAGGAATAAAGTGCTGAACTGAGAAAGAGGCTGCACAAATCCCAATGGCCCTGATTCTGAGCTGCATGAAGTACTCAGATAAGATTTGAGGGCCTTTCTTTTGAGAGAAAATTGCATATATGGGTGAAAGGGAATGATGGTAAGCCACAGTGTGTATCTGTAGCCTGACCAAGTAGCTAGTCCTCCCTTATGGCTTGTCATCAGAACCCTAATTCTCTCACATGCAATGTGCTCAGCTCCAGGAAATGACTGAAGATAGTTCTAAGCCAAGCATAGCAATCCCATTCACCTTTGTGAGTCACTGGTCTGGACATGATCATGTGACCCAGTTTTGGCCAGTGAAACTTCAGGTGATGTGTGCTGGGGGTGACTGACGTTAAACTGCTCTGTCCTCTACTACTTCCTGCTCAAGATGCTGTTCTGTGATAGTGCGATGCCTGGAGCAGTGGCAGATGCTTTGTAGCTGTGAAAGAGAACGTGATCCACCCAGATGATGGCAGCTAGGAAAACAGAAAAAGCTTGGCTCTTGGATCACATCATCCAGTTGCTGAATTAACCCCTAATTCTTCTTAAATAAAATATAACTACTCTTGGAGTTCATATTCAATAGGATTTTCTGCTTCTTGCTACCCAAAGCATCCTAAGTCATACAGAGTGATATGGTTTGGCTGTGTCCCCACCCAAATCTCATCTTGAATTGCAGCTCTCATAATTCCCATATGTTGTGGGAGGGACCCAGTGGGAAAAGGCAGGTCTTTCCTGTGCTGTTCTCATGATAGTGAATACGTTTTATGAGATTTGATGGTTTCATAAAGGCGAGTTCCCCTGTACATGCTCTCTTGCTTGCCACCATGTAAGATGTGCCTTTCTCCTCCTTCACTTTCTGCCATGATTGTGAGGCCTCCTGAGCCATGTAAAACTGTGAGTCCATTAAACTTCTTTTTCTTTATAAATTACCCAGTCTCAGGTATGTCTTTATTAGCAGCATGAGAACAAACTAATACACAGAGTCGTATCTAGTCTCTGGTCCACCTACCGACTGGGTCCCTTCCTACAGTGTTGTAACCTATCTGATGCAGAGTCCTTTTTTCTGTCTCCCTGAAACAGCTCTTAGCTTTTTGCAACATAGGAAGAGTTATTACAAAGTGGTTTTATGCACTTTAACACAACTTTCAGTGGTTCCTAAAGGTGTATGTGTTAGAGTCTGAGGGTTCGGGAGACTATCTCCTCCCACACGGTTGATTTACAGATGAGGAGTTGGGGCCCTTAGAAGGATGTAACCAGCCCAAGGTCAACCAGTAAAATAAAGTCAAGACAGGATGGGAACCCAAGCCTTGTCCATCCCATGTAAAGTTTCTTCCTATCTTCTGAGACACAGGCCATCTGACCACACCAGGTGTGCCCTGAAGTTTGCATGCACAGGAAGACCCTTTTTTACCTAAAATTTTGCTTGAAATCAAAGAAAGAGATGAAGGGCTTCCTTCTGTACATTATCTTGGGACTCTGGGAAATGTCAGCTGCAAAGGAGGAAATAATCAGTCTGAACCTTTCTTTACAGCTACGGAAACCAATTCAAGGGCCAGAAGCAGTAATGTTCAGCATCTTAGATTCTTGCCAGGTGAAGGGTCCTCATTAGCAGAAACCCAGGAACGCATCCATCCGGGCAGGAGCAGTGCCTGTGTCACTGGAGAGGGGACCACAGCTTCTGGAGTGGAGCTGCTCGTCAGCTGTGACCTGGCCTGGGAGTGATCCTTTCCCGAGAAGGCTTCTCTTCCAGGAAAGCAGATGTTCAGGAAGCCTATCTGGTCCTCACGGCACTGCTGAGAAGGAGGCATGCCCAGTGTGGGGCCCATGCTGCTGGGGTTGGCCCTGGGACTCGTGGCCCAGTGTTGTGTATGAGCCCAGGGTATAGGCATTCTCCTGAGCTGAAGGCATCTGGGAGGGGACTTAGGTGACAGCGCCTGGCAATCCTCAGTCCTTGGGCTGCCAGAGAAAGGAGAGGCTGGCTTGCTGAATAGAGTTGCCATCTTTGGGGGCCATCTAGGCCACTAAAGATGCCCAACCTGGCTGACCATCAGGATTGCCTGGCAGGCTGCTGAACATTCAGATGCCTGGGCCCCATTCCAGACCCCCCGAGTCGGAATCTCAGGGTAGCGTGCAGGCATCTGCACTTTCACATCCCAGATGTTCATTTTGGACCTATTCACTAGGCAAGTGCCTTCTCAGTGTGACGCTGTCCTCAACAGCCTCCCTGAGAGAGCAGGGACCAGCTTCCCGGGAGAACCATTCAAGACTAGGTGCTCTCAGCTGCGGGGAGCCTGGTCCACCAGGGGAGACGCACTGAGAAAACAGGGGTCCAGACACCCATCTGCCCCGAAGCCCTGCTGGCAGGCTGCCTCACCGCAGGCCTGAGGGCACAGTCAGACTGTTCTCATTTGCCCCACATGTCAGGTTTACACCAACCACTGGCTCCTGCAAGAGCTTCCCATCCATTTGCTCATCCCTTTCCTAAGCCTGAAGTGCCACTGCCCTGGAGGCGCTGGACCTCATCTGCTGATCCTCTATCCTGGAGCGCATCAGTGCCATGCCGTCTCTCCACCCCATCACCCATGGAGGAGGAAGGGCATGAGGATGGCGGTGTGAACTGAAGCTGTTGTCATGGCCTGGCTCCCCTCTGCCCGAATGCCCAGCAGGTGCAGTGCCCCATGACCCTTTGCAATGGCTGCAGCTCCCCATTGACCAAGGCACAGTTGCCTCATGCTTGGCTGGAGTCTGGCAGTGGGATGGCTCTGTCACTCGATTATGATGGGGTCACAGGGCACGTGCTTTTTGAGACAACCTTTGTCTGTGGGAAGAAATGGCCTGGTCAGGAGACGGTGTGGTCAGCACATTCTTCAGACAGAGACAGGGAGGGGCTGTGTGGGACTGGGAGTGAGAGCACACTGTGGCTAGGGGCGAACCGGCAGTGGCCACAGGGGGGCTGGAGGGAGGCGCCTGACTTCTGCTACTCCCTGGCACCCCACACAGGGATGCAGTGTGGCCAGGGATCCCTGCATCACCGGAGGTCCCCAGGACATCGGGCTGAGAGGGCAGGCAGAGGTCATCCAGGCGCCTGGAGTGTTTATGTTCTCATGCTGGGAAGGGGCAGACCAGGGCTGCAGCAGCAGGGGTGCCTATTCTGAAAGACGGGAGGCTGGCGCTGAAGTCAGCAAGGCCACCTGCTGCTGTCAAGTGGGGATAATGGGGTCTGACTACAAGACTGGCTCCAGGGCTGAGACCTTGGAGCTAGGGTCACAGAGGAGACCACAGTCCCAGAACAGTCAAGGACACCCAGGTCTGGGTTGGGCTGTACACAGGGGCTCCAGCAGTCAGAGAGAGCTTGACAAGCAGGGAGAGCTGCCCTCTCTCCCACCTCCCCACCAGCACCTCCCTCCCGCTTCCCTCCCACCTTCCTCCCCTCCTCCCTCCTCATTCTCTCCACTGCCTTTCCCCCACCTCCCCCACCCCCGTCAGCACCCCAGCTCCCACCCCACCCCCACCAATGACCCAGCTCCTGCCTATCACTCTGCCCACCACCCATTAGAGCTCCTGGGGATTTTCATCTGTAGCCTCTGGAGGCCCCAACCAAGCCTCTCAGTCCCCCAGTGACTGGGCCTTTCTCTGCTACAGCCACTCAGAGAGGTGCCACCCAAGCCCTGTTTCCACCCCAGCCTGAGATCGCACCCCCACACCATGCTCCATCCCATCACCCTCTCCCCTGCCCATTTCCCTTGGCTCCCGACTCCAGCGATATCTGCACACCGGCTGAGACCAGCAACCCGTTCATCTGCGGCCTTTCTACGACTGCACCCTCCCCATGGCAGCACCTCTTCCTACCCTGCTGAGTGCAGTCACAATTTGCTCCCTCTCACTCATTCCCATCTCCTGCCTCTCTCCCTGCATCACACTCATTTCACAGATCCCAGCCCTGGTTATGTCCAGTGCTTTTGTCTCCCTGTCTTCCCGACCTGGCTGTGGCTGCCCTCCTGCCTCCAGGCACCGCCTGCCTCGGGACCTTTCACTCACTGGCCCCACTGCAGGGAGCACAATCACACGGATGCGCGTCTGGCTCCTTTCTGAGCGTCCATCTGCTTAGTGCCCTGTTGAATGCGGCCATGTTTGCTGGGGTGTCACTTTCATAGTGCTGCCTTCCCCGGCCACTCTTCACGCAATGCATTCCCCTCCCGAGGCGGACCCATCGCACCTGGTTTATTACACCCAGAATAACTTACCGCTGTCTCACATACGTGTTCTAATATTTTATTTCTCTTTTAATTTTAAATTGACAAACAATAACTGTACATATTCATGGGCTATGTGACAATGTTTTAATACATAAAATGACCAATTTTCAGCAAAGATGTGAAAAACAGAAGGAGAGTCCTTCCAAGGAATGGTGCTGTAGCAGCTGGGCATTCACAGGCAAAGGAATAAATAAGCCTCCACCTAAACTTCACAGCTTAGACAAAAAAGTAATTCAAAATGGGTAAGATACTCAGATGTAAAATTGGAAACCATGGAACTTTTCCAAAAAAATAAGAAAATCTTTGGGACCAAGGCAACACCAAAAGCATGACCCATAAAAGGAAAAGTTGATAAATTGGACCTTACTAAAATTAAAACTTTTACTCTGTGAAAGATCCTGTTAAGAGAATGAAAGGCTACAGTGAGGGGGAAAATATCTGCAAACCACACAATCAACAATCGACGTTAGCGAGACTATATAAAGAACTAAATCTCATCAGTTAATAAACAAGTCATGTGACTTGAAAGAGGCGAAAGACAGGAACAGACATTTCGTCAAAGAAGATACACAGATGGGAAATAAACTCACACAAATATGTTCATTACTTATCAGGGAAATGCGTATTAAAAGTGACAATACACAATCATTGTGCCCCTAGCAGAATGGCTAAGATAAAAATGGTGACGGCACCAGTGCTGGAGAAGATGCAGAGAAACTGGATCACTCATCTATTGCTGCTGGAATGCAAAGGGGTAAACCTCCTTGGAAAACAATGCGGCAGTTTCTTACCATACTTAATGTACCACATCACTGAGCAACTGCACTCACACAAAACCCCACTCATGAATGTTTATAGTAGCTGTATTCTTAATAGCCAAAATTGGATACAATTCACATATCCTTCAACTGGTGCGTGGTTAAATAAACTGTGGCACAGTAGGCCCTTGGTGGGTTTCCCATTCGTGGATTCAACCAACTGAGGATTGAAAATATTTGGAAAAACATTCCACCAAGTTTCAAAAAGCAAAACTTGAATTTGCCAGATGCCAAGCACTGTGTTGAGTTCATGAAAATGAAATGATGTGTAGGCATTGTGTTAGGTATTTTAAATAATCTAGAGATGATTTAGAGTATACAGGAGGATGTGCACAGGGTATATGCAAATACTGCACCATTTTACACAAGGAACTTGAGCATCCCCGGATTTGATATCCCTGGATCTGGGTTTAGGGGGTCCTGGAACCAATCCTGTGTGGATACTGAGGGACAAATGTACAGTACAGTCAAGTGGTGCATAATGACCACATATATTACGGTCGTCCCATGAGGTGCTAACAGAGCTGAAAAATCCCTATTGCCTAGTGACATCATAGCTATCATAATGAGGTAGTGCAAGCATTACTCGCTTGTTTGTGGTGATGCTGGTGTAAAGGATCCATGGGATCAGCCAGTATTATTTATTACAGCTGTTTATCCATCTGTAATATCTCAAAATAAAATGGGTTTTTAAAATACAGCAAATGAGAAATAAATTGGATAATTTCACATATGTGCTTAAAAAAGGTTACAGTAAGCTAAGGTTATTTTATTATTGAAAAAGAAAAATATTTCCTATACATTTAGTGTAGCTTAAGTGTACACTGTTTATAAAGTATACGGTAGCACACAGCAATGTCCTAGACCTTCACATTCACTCGCCACTGATTCACTGACTCACTCAGAGCAACTTCCAGTCCCGCAAGCTCTTTCCATGGTAAATGCCCTAGGCAGGTGTGCAATTAAAAAAAATCTTTTATGCCATATTTTTACTGTACTTTTTCTACGTTTATTTATATTTAGATACACAAATACCATTGTGTTCCTACAATATTCAGTACAGCAACATGCTGGACAGGTTTGGAGTCTAGGAGCAATAGACTATCCTATATAGCATAGGTGTGTAGTAGGCTGTACTATCTAGGTTTGTGTAACAATGCTCTATGATGTTCACACAATGACAAAATCACCCAGTGATGCATTTCTTAGAATGTATCCCTGTCAGCTGGGCATGGTGGCTCACGCCTGTAATCCCAGCACTTTGGGAGGCCGAGGCGGGTGGATCACGAGGTCAGGAGATCAAGACTATTCTGGCTAACACGGTGAAACTCCGTCTCTACTAAAAATACAAAAAAATTAGCCAGGTGTGGTGTTACGTGCCTGTAGTCCCAGCTATTCGGAGGCTGAGGCAGGAGAATCACTTGAACCAGGGAGGCAGAGGTTGCAGTGAGCTGAGATCACGCCACTGCACTCCAGCCTGCGTAACAGTGCAAGACTCCATCCCTCTCTCTCTCTCTCTATGTGTGTGTGTGTGTGTGTGTGTGTGTGTGTATGTGTCTGTCATTAAGTGATGCATGATTGTACTTGTATACCATGAATTACCGCCAAGAAACACAAAGGAAGAAATTATTGATATATGCAACAATTTGGGTGAATCTTAAAGGAATTCTGTTGAGTGAAAAATGTGAATTCCAACAGCTTATGCATGTCTCCATTTATATAAAATTCTTAATATCATAGTATTATATTACTGGAGAGTAGATTGATGGTTTCCAAGAGTTAGGGATGGCATTGGAGGGAGAATGGGTGGGCGGTGGGTGTGGGTATAAAGAGTCAACATCAGCACCTTTGTAGCTATGGAACCCCTTTGTGTCTTGACTGGTCATGGGTGCATGAAACTACTCATGTGATAAAATCGCACAGAACTAAATATACACATGCACACAAATAAGTAAAAGTACAACTGGAGAATCTGAGTAAGCTTGGTGAATTGCATCAACATCAGTATCCTTCTTGTGATATTGTGCTACAGTTTTGCAAGATGTTACCATTGGAAGAACTGGGTAAAGGATCCACGGGATCGGTCCATGTTCATCAATCTGCCATGTCTCAAAATAAAACGGGTTTTTAAAATACAGCAAATGAGAAGTAAATTGGATATTTTCACGTGTGTGCTTTAAATTCTTCAGTGGTCAGCTCTCTACGAAAGTGCAGTTCAGATCTCCCAGTGAGCAGGCTTGCTGCAGGAAGTGTCCTTGTCTGATGGCCTCCAGCTGTGGTACCTTCCTGCACTGCTTCAGTTTTCTGGCTGGGACCACCTGCGTTCTAGCGTTGCCTGCCAGTGACTGAGTCCTGGGGTGCTGGGATGGTGAACGATTCCTGCCACAACAGGTTCCTCCATGGGTGATGTTTGTCCTGGCCTCTGGGGGCTGGCCCAGGTCTTCTCAGAGCTGAGCTTCAGTCTGAGGCTCTTTCTACCTCCTCTGAAGCCGGGTGCATCCTAACTTTGTCACCTACAGGTAGATTTTGCTCAATAAATAATTTACACTTGAAATTCTGTCTGGTGCTTGCTTCCAGGAGGACCCCATGGACACAGATTGCTCCTAATTGCTCTCAGGCTGTGCTCACAGACCACCCACAAAATATCTAGAAGGCCATGGTCGCAACCCCTGACTGCTCCACCTTCTAGAGCCCGGTTTCTTTCTTTATCGCCTGAACTTTCTCTTGGTCCCTTGTGTTTAAGCCCCTTCCATGGTTGGGCGTGCACACTCGATATTTCCTTCTCCTGGGAAGCTCTGCTTCTCTCCTGGTGCCTTCTGTTGCTCATCCACATGAGCCCAAATGTCCCTGGGCAGACTCCTCTTTCCTGATCCCTCAGACCAGATCAAGCTGTCTGCTTTTCTCGTCCACTGGCCACGGCTTGTCTGTGTAATTACTTGAGTCACCCAGTGCACCAGAAACCAAGACATTGTCTGGCTGTTTTGCTGATTGCTTAGTCCCCGCCACCCAGCCCAGTGTCTGGCACGTGGCTGGGACTTGGTGGTGTTGATTGAATGAATAGACATGTTGAGTTAAGGGGAAGAGGAAGGCACTGTTTTTCTAACCTGTATTTTCTTAATTTCACAAATAATTTTATGCAACCCTTTTTATTTATGGAAATCCTTTTATTTAGGGAAACCTGTAGGGCATTAGTACCTTTGCGTTTCATGTACTTATACCTTTATGGGTCTTGTCTATGCTATAAAATGCAGTTCACCCCCAGCGTTACTTGAAGCGCCTCTGTATTCCCTGGCGTCCACTTACTGCAATATCTTCAGTCTGATGCTGATTTGCTAATCAAAGGCTTCACTTCTTCCTGTAACCCTCTCTTGAAATCAAAAGGGAAAGGTCATGCCAGAAAGCTGGTTTCTCATCCTTAACAAACAATTCTCATAAAATGCTAATTAAGTGATAAATCCAGCGGACAATTTGCAAGTGGCTGACTTGCTTTTTTTTTTTAAGCTAATGAGTATTTGTAGTTGTCTTGTCTGTGGAGGTCTTAATGGATTTCCTGGTGCAGTGTTTGACTGCTGAGCCATAAACCTCCCATCTCGGAGAGAGGCCGTTTCTCAAGCTCCATGAAAACAAACCTAGGCGTGGAATCTACATGAAACGTTTTATTCTTTGAGGCTCCCAGGAACTAAACCACGTGGGAGCTAAATAAAAGCAAATGAATAACAAATGCCACACACATATATGCACACAAGCAAATTATACCAGGAGTGTTTATGGACAACAGAAGTCTAGTGTACTGTAATAAGTGCTCATCAACAATTGATAAGTCTAATTAGAGTCTCAGGCCCTCACTGTCATGCCGGGGCAGACAAGACCACAACCACATGCTTTCCTGAGCCTCTCCACGGGCCAGCGCTGTGCTGCTGCTTACATCAGCCCCTCCTCAGGGATGCCCTGTTGGCTAGGAACTTCATTTATCGATAACAGGACAGAGCATCTGAAAGGCTCCAGCATTGGCCCATAATCACGGCATGGTTAAATAGTGAAAGTGGTCCATTCTTTCTGGCACCACAAACAGCCCACAGAAAAGTCTCCCAGGAGCCCAGCCTAGCCTTTTTACTCTTCTTTTCCAGCCCTTGCCTGCTTAGGCCCTTGGTCTTACTAATCTTTCTGCTGGAAGCACCTCTTCCATCTGGTCCTCCTGGGAGCACCTGCCCACTGCTTGCAGAAACTCAGTCAAAGGCCATCTCTGCTGGGAAGTGTTCCTCCATGCCAGGCTGCACAGGTGCCCCTCAACTGTGCACTGATCACAGGGGCTGCCTCCCTGTATCACTCCATGAACTCGAGTCCTCATCTCGGAACTCCCTGGGCCAGGCATTGAGCAGGCACCCTAAGAGGTGGATTAGGCCCTCCATCCCTGAGCCCAGTTCTGCTCATATCCTTCCCTCGACTGCTTCCAGCATTGCCCTGTGATGTGGCCATGTAAATGTTTCATCCTTAGCAGAAAAAGAATTAGCCTCTGGGTTGGCATATTTCACTGAGTTGTGTACTTTTTCTTACTTTTTTTTTGGTCAGAAAGCTTGCTCTTCAGAACAGCACTGAGGAACCCCCTCTGAGTAAGAAGGCTAGAAGCAGGGCTGTTCTGCTGGGCAGCCTGGAGGATCCCTGGACCCCAGGACAGCATTCCAGAACCCCACATCCCAGCACTAGGTGGCCTTCAGATGCCCTGGCCCTCGAGTATCCTGCACACCAAGGAGCCTGGGTTTGTAGGATTTCTGGGGTTCTGAGATTCTGAGGATCTCCCTTGTTAGTCCAGAGGGCTTTCCTCCATCCTCTCAAACAAGATTCAGAAAGACTGCCCCACACAGTGGGGCTGGGACTGCTAGGCAGGGTCGCAAGCATGCAGAAGCCAGTGCCCAGATAGAACTGGGGTTCCACCAAGATCAGGGGCTTCTTAGAGTTCGCTCGTACCTTGGGTTCATGCTTGGAAATAGCTGTAGATGAGTGGAAGTGAAAGGTTACAAAAGCGTGTTGAGCTAAGAGGGTTAAGAACGCTAAGAGGGCAGGTGGGAAAATCCCTCTCCCAACCTCCCGCTAAGTTGAGTGACTCTGGCGCCTCCTGCATGACATTGAGAAGCAAGGACTCAGGGAAGGATTCTGAAGAAATCGCTTCCCCTCCAGCCCCACCCCCACCCAGACTGAAGGCTAGTCACAGCTTTCAAAGCGCTCTGAAGAGAGCTAAGCATCTACATGCCTGCACTAGGAGGGAACTGGTGGCTGGAAATGCTCCCCACGAGCCCATGGAGGATGTTCTTATAAGGAAACACTCCCAGGATCTCCCTGGTACAGAAGTTTACAGACCACAGAATTCTAGTCTCATCATGGAAGTTCCGGTGAGGACAATCAGGCAAGAGAAAGGAATAAAGGGTATTCAAATAGGAATAGAGGAAGTCAAATTGTCTCCATTTGCAGATGACATGATTGTATATTTAGAAAATCCCACTGTCTCAGCCCAAAATCTCTTCAAGCTGATAAGCAACTTCAGCAAAGTCTCAGGATACAAAATCAATGTGCAAAAATCACAAGCATTCCTATAGACCAATAATAGAAAAACAGAAAACCAAATCATGAGTGAATTTCCATTCACAATTGCTATGGAATTGCAATATCTAGAGAATAAAATATCTAGAGAATAAAATATCTAGGAATACAGCTTACAAGGGATGTGAAGGATCTCTTCAAGGAGAACTTCAAATCATTACTCAAAGAAATAAGAGAAGACACAAACAATTGGAAAAAATTCCATGCTCATGGATAGAAAGAATCAATATTGTGAAAATGACCATACTGCCCAAAGTAATTTATAGATTCAGTGCTATCCCCATCAAGCTACCATTGACTTTCCTCACAGAACTGGAAAAAACTACTTTAAATTTCATATGAAACCAAAAAAGAGCCCATACAGCTAAGACAATCCTAAGCAAAAAGAGCAAAACTGGAAGCATCACGCTGACTTCGAACTATACTACAAGGCTACAGTAACCAAAACAGCATGGTACTGTTACCAAAGCAAATATATAGACCAATGAAACAGAACAGAGGCCTCAGAAATAATGCCACACATCTACAACCATCTGATCTTTGACAAACCTGACAAAAACAAGCAATGGAGAGAGGATTTCCTATTTAATACATGGTGTTGGGAAAACTGGCTAGCCATATGCAGAAAACTGAAACTGGACCCCTTCCTTACACCTTATACAAAAGTTACCTCAAGATAGATTAAAGACTTAAACATAAGACCTAAAACCATAAAAACCCTAGAAGAAAACGTAGGCAATACCATTCAGGACATAGGCATGGGCAAGGACTTAATGAGTAAAACACCAAAAGCAATGGCAACAAAAGCCTAAATTGACAAATGGGATCTAATTAAACTAAAGAGCTTCTGCACAGGAAAGAAACTATCAGCAGATGAACAGGAAACCTACAGAATGGGAGAAAATTTTTTTCACTCTATCCTTCTGACAAAGGGCTAATCCAGAATCTACTAAGAACTTAAACAAATTTACAAGAAATAAACAACTCCATCAAAAAGTGGGCAAAGGATATGAAAAGACACTTCTCAAAAGAAGACATTTATGGGGCCAACAAACATGAAAAAAAGCTCATCATCACTGGTCATTAGAGAAATACGAATCAAAGCCACAGTGAGATATCATCTCACTCCAGTCAGAATGACAATCATTAAAAAGTCAGGAAACAACAGATGCTGGAGAGGATATAGAGAAATAGGAATGCTTTTACATTGTTGGTGGGAGTGTGAATTAGTTCAACCATGTGGAAGACAATGTGGTGATTCCTTGAGGGTCTAGAACAAGAAATACTATTTGACCCAGCAATCCCATTACTGGGTATATACCCAAAGGATTATAAATCATTCTGCTATAAAGACACATGCACATGTATATTTATTGCAGCACTATTCACAATAGCAAAGACTTGGAACCAACCCAAATGTCCATCAATGGTAGACTGGGTAAAGAAAATGCGGCACATATATACCATGGAATTCTATGCAGCCATAAAAAAGGATGAACTCATGTCCTTTGCAGGCACACGGTTGAAGCTGGGAACCATCATTTTCAGCAAGCTAATACAGGAACAGAAAACCAAACACTGCATCTTCTCATTCATAAGTGGGAGTTGAACAATGAGAACACATGGACACAAGGAGGGAAACATCATATACTGGGGCCTTTCTGGGGAGCTAGGGGAAGGGTAGCATTAGGAGAAATACCTAATGTAGATGACGGGTTGATGGGTGCAGCAAACCACCATGGCACGTGTATACCTATGTAACAAATCTGCCCGTTCTACACATGTATTCCAGAACTTAAAGTATATATATATAAAAAAGATGAAGATTATTAAAGTGATTTCATAGATTTAAATTAAATAATAAATTAAATAATAGATTAAAGAATACAAAAAGTGAAAGAAAATTATGAATAAAATGTAAATCTAAACAAACACCATGATAAGACCAAACAATGATGTCTAACCTGTGGGACAAACAAATAGGTTAGAACTAAACAATAGGCCCCAAACAGTATTAAGATAGGAGAGGGTTGATCAGTTACCAGAAATTTTAATGTTTGTATTGTTAAGAAGGAAGATTAAGATATGTGGTAATTTGTTTTTTCAGATGGTGGTGAAATATGCATAACATACAGTTGACTCTTAACCATTTAAAAAGTGTAAATATAGTAGTATTAAGTACAGTGCAGGCCAGGTGCGGTGGCTCATGCCTGTAATCTCAGCACTTTGGGAGGCTGGGACGGGTGGACCACCTGAGGTTAGGAGTTCAAGGTCAGCCTGGCCAACACGGTGAAACCCCATTTCTACTAAAAATACAAAAATTAATTGGGTATGATGGTGCAGGCCTGTAATCCCACTACTTGGGAGGCAGAAGCATGAGAATTGCTTGAACCTGAGAGGTGGAGGTTGCAGCTAGCCAAGATGGATCCACGGCACTCCAGCCTGGGTGGAAGAGTGAGACTGTCTCAAAAAAAAAAAAAAAAAAAAAAAAGTATGATGCATTCACATTGTTGTACAACCAATCTCCAGAACTCTTTGCAAAACTGAAACCCCGTGCTCATCAAACAACTCCCCAGCCCCGCTTCTCTCAGCCCTGGCAGCCCCTATTCTACTTTCTGTCTCCGTGGATTTCACTACTCTAGTTGCCTGGTTTAAGTAGAATCATCAGTATTCTCTTTTTTGGTGACTGGCTAGTTCTACTCAGCATAACGTCCTCAAGGCTGATCCACATTTTACCATGTGTCAGAATTTCTCTCCTTTTCAAAGCTAATGAGACTCCATTCTGTGTACACCGGATTTTGTGTCTTCATTGCTCTGTCAGTGGACACATGTGCTGCTTCCACTTCCCAGTAACTGGGAATAAAGCTGCTATGAACATCGGTGCACACTTACCTGTTTGAGACCCTGTTTTCAATTCTTTTGAATATGTGGAGGGCACAGAACTCCAGTGTAGACACCACAGGGCTGATGGAGTCCAGAGGAGTGGCTTGAGTGGACCATACTGGCAGCCTGACTGTAAGGATACAAAGAGCAGGTGGTGGCTGCCCTGCAGAGGGGAGGGGAGCGTTTTGTAAGCACCTGTGATATGGCACATGGTGTGCTAAGTTATTTTTATGTGGATTCTCACTGAAGCCTGTCAATTGTGTATTCTTATGTTCAATTTATAATTGAAAGTTGTAGCTTAGTGACAAGCAAATTTCCTGACATCTCCCAGACATGAAGAATGGGCGTTCTGGGCCACTTCTATGCAATGATCATGCTTGTCTCCCTCCCTCCCTCCCTCCCTCCCTCCCTCCCTCCCTCCCTTCCTTCCTTCCTTCCTTCCTTCCTTCCTTCCTTCCTTCCTTCCTTCCTTCCTTCCTTCCCTCCTGCCCTCCCTCCCTCCTTCCTTCCTTCCTTCTCTGCTTCTTTTTTTATTTTTCGAGACAGAGTCCTGGGCCGTTGCCCAGGCTGGAGTACAGTGGCACGACCTTGGCTCACTGCAACCTCCGACTCCAAGGTTCAAGCTATTCTCTTGCCCCAGTCTCCTAAATAGCTGAGATTACAGGCGTGCACCACCATGCTGCCTAATTTTTTTTGTAGTTTTAGTAGAGACGGGTTTTGCCATGTTGGCCAGGCTGGTCTCGAACTCCTGACCTCAGGTGATCTGCCCCCGTCGGGCTCCCAAAGTCCTGGGATTACAGGTGTGAGCCTCTGCGCCTGGCCGAGTTTTCTAGTGAGCCACACTAAATGCTTGTAGAGGTGGTCTGTGTGCCTGTTAAATTTGGTCAACAGAGAACATAAGGACATTTTTGGCTTTAAACATTTCATTGTCAGCAAGAGCAGCTTGCTTAGTTTTTTTCTCCTGCGGACCAGCTGGATAATAGCCTTACCTTTCCACTCTATTTCACTCTAAATGTAAGTCACAGTAGATAAGGTTTACTGAGAGACAGGGGAAAAGAAAAAATGTTGTCTAGGCTTTGGCTCTGCCTATTATAAATGCCATAGCGGGGGTTTTCTGAGTCATGCTCTGGCACGAGGGAGGGAGCCTGGCAGCCTGCACTCCTGCTCTCTGTCCAGGCTGGCTGGCTCATCAATCCTGCAGGCTATGAAGAAGCCGAGAGCAGCAAGAGTTGACACTCAGCTTCCCGGAGGCTGGGAGCAGCAGATATTTGCCCAACACAGACACACATTCTTGCCCAGGAAGGTGGGCCCTGAGCAGCAGCCCTGGGATGCCTCCATCAGAACTTCGTGGACTTGGCCTTAGTAGAAATTAATGGGGAATCACTCCTGCTGAGCAGAGTCAGGAAGCAGCTCACTGGGGGCTGGGAATCCTTAAGGTGAAGGAGGAGAGGCTGGTCCAGAAGTTCTGGGAAGAGCAGAGGAAGCTGTGGGAGGAGGGCAGTGTGCTCTGAGAGTGGCCGAGGCAGGGTTCTGGGCTGCATATGGGCAGGAAGCATGGCCTGGGCTTCGATGAAGGCAGTGGGCTTCACTGTAGCATTCTATTTGTATATAACTCTACTCCTTTGTAATTTCCCAAAGTAAAAGTAATGCACATATATCCTTTTTATAATAAAACAATAAAAAAGGCATTAATAGTTGTGTGGACAAGGCAAGATCTGTTAGCAGGCACGTGATTTCTAACAACGCAGTGTGAATTGACAGGCACAGGTTGACCATGTGTAAGTGAGAAACCTTCATGTGTGCTTGGCAAGCAGGGAAGGTACCTGCAGATGCACTGCAGGGCACTTATTGTCAAAGAGGCAAACACAAAGAATGTGGGTACCCATGGTAGTGTATTGCCAAAGGAAATGTTGGGAACCAGACTCCCAGAACAGGCAACTGTGGAAATTCCTCCCAGGTCCAGGGGCTGTATGGAGAAGGGAGGCCACCCAGGGCCAGAAGGTGCCTGCAGCCTGTGGAGCTGTGGCCAACCTGGGCCATGCTGTGGCCAACCTGGGCCATCCTGTGTCCAGAGAGCACTTTACCCCACATGTCCCAACACTAGACTGTAAGAAGACTGTAAGAAACACATGGTGTGATTTAAACTAGAGGAAGAGAAAGCCTTTGTCTAGATTCCCTACTTTCAGTGCCACTGAAATCGATGAGAATCATTTTTTCTTCGATGTGTTTTAAGCTTAAATGTTCCTAGGAATCCTGATTCACTTTAGTAGAATAAAAAAAAAAAGGCACTTAGTGCCTAGCTGACATGAGATTAATTTCCTCTCCCTCTGTTTTCCAAACCCATGAGCAGGAACAGTTCTCCTGTAATGCACAGCGCTGACGTCTCAAAGCCTGTGCTGCCCCAGTGCACGGAGGTCGGCTGTGTGCGTCATTTACACAAGCACTTTCTTCCTGGAGACCATTTCCAGGCTCAGCCTCCCCACAGCTCAGCCCTCTATTTATACCAGGTGCTGCTCTGAGATGATGCAGGCAATGTCTCTCCAGGTGATGGGCCTGGACCACCTGGGGGCAGAGGTGCCTGGGATGAGGCTGTGGCTCTGGTGAGCCTTGTGTCCACTGTCCCATGAGCAGCTGTGTGTGTGCCCTCAGTGTGGACCACTATGCCTGAGCCAGCATTGCTTGTGAGTTCCTTAATGCAGCCTGGTGTTCCCCTGCCTCTGCTCCCTGTCTCTCAGATACACTTTTCCCCATGGGATACTGCTTATAAAATACATGTTATTTCTCCTTCAAAACACAACTCACAGGTGGTGCCTCCTCCCAGCTCAGATGCCCCTTGTGTCTGCTCCCACATGCCCCTTGATTCTATTTTAATCACTGTTCCTTGTCTATCTGCTCCCCTCCGGGTCCCTCACCTGGCTGCCCTGTGAGTGCCTGGGACATCCGGATGGAACGTGCAGGATCCGGTCCCCATGCCCCTGGCCATCGGCAAGCTGAGTCATGATGATCCCCGATGTGCTGACTCATGGGCACCTGCCTGCCCACTGCTGCTGGGACCCACGACCTTGCATGCGCTGGTTTAGGTCAGAGCTCACCGTGGTCCTCTCTCCTGTGCCCTCCTCCAGTGTTCTCTCTCTCAGGGAATGGAGCTGCCCCAGCTGAACCCCAGGCATTCATCCATCTGACTCCTTATCTCCCAAGTCCCTCCACAGGCCTTCGGGACAAAGAAGCACACTTTCATCCATCCCAACAGCTCCCAGCAGCTGTGCCTGTCTCTCCATCTGTCCCCTGCACCCCGGTTGTGGCCATTTTCATCTCTCATGACTAGCGGGACAGCTCTCACTGCTGTCCTCACCTCTTCCACCCCCTTCTTCATGCTAGAGCTGGGAGCAGCACAGTGGACATCTAGATCTCCAGAGCCCCTCTCCTGCTGTTGCTTGGCTCTGTCCTTACAGGGCAGGAAGTCCAGGACATCTGTCCAGCAGGACGTGAGATCTGGGCCTGGGGGACTGGCTGAGTGCCTGTGAGAGTGTGGGCCCTGTGGAGATGGCTCTGCCCTGCTGCCCAGGGGCCTTGCACGTAACCACAGAGGCCACGCAGCCCAAGGCTCACACCACAGCTAATCTGAGGCTTGGCAGGATGCCCTGTGGTCCTCCCAGAGCACCAGAGGGTGGAGGCCTGTGAAGAGCTGCTCCGAGTCCTCTACCCCCCTGGAGGCTGTCATGGGGCAGTTTCGCATCACCTCCCAGATTCTAGTGAACTGTGGAGCTCTCAGCCCTGTAATCCTCGAACAGAGCTGCAGCTGCTGGAACAGGCTTCTCAGGAATGGGACATCTCCTTCCGTGCTCAGCTTCCCCGCCCGCCCCTTCTGCTTCCTGGTCATCCTTTTTGGTGTGAGGGACAAGGACTGGGGGAGCTGGTACCTTTGGCCACTTTTCCTTGCGCCGTCTATGTCAATGGTAACCTAACTGAACTTAAGGGGCTCCCGTGTCCTCGCTGGCTGGGTGGGCAGTGCTTTGGTCTTAGCTCTGCCTTGGTCAAGTGCTTGATGGGGCTTTCCTCTATGGAGAAGTGGCCACGTCCCTTTACAGAGGCAGGTGATGTCCAGGTGCATCTGGCTTCAGGCAGGGCAGGTTGGAGGGAGGCCACTCCAGGTACCTTCCTTCTTTATACTATGGTGGCCAACTTCCTGAGCCAGCGATTCCTAAAACACGGGATCCTCATAAGTTCCTAGGCAGCCTGCAGATGAACAAGGCCACAGGACACAGAAAAAAGATTCCCAAAGCCAGAAAGAGGAGAAAGCTCAGCCTCCTGTCAGCACCAAGGGTTGAAGAGGAGTTGCACCAGGAGCATTAGCTGGCCCTGCTCTGACCACTGATGTTTCTGTGAATGAGTGCAGAGCTTGAGATCATGTAGGGAAACTCCCAGATAAGATTTTAATGTAACTGTGGGATACCACTGAGCTTAACCAGACTTGTTAGGATGCTTGCTAGGCTACCTCCACCACTATGGGTGGAAGGAGCTGGACACTTGTAAGAGAAGTGTCTGGTAGGAGCCCAGCATAGACCCTTGAATATTCTTCTGTGCTGGTTGATGGGCTGCTTCAGGCAGTGGTGGTGTGACAATATCTACAGGGCCAAGCAATGCCATTGGAGGTGGTGGTGAGGCCCGAGTGCAGGGCTGGTGCTGTGCAGCTCAGCCTGTGTGTTATCATGGGCAGCAGCCTGCAGGACCCAGGCTTTTCCTGGGTGCAGGTGACTGAGGGTCATTGAGCCAACTATGACCTTCAGTTGCAGTCTCCTGGACATGTTTATAAACACTGACACCCAGGTCACACCCTCAGACATCCTGATGTCATGGCTCTGCCGTATGGTCTGGTGCTCCCCAGGATTCCAATGGTGGCAGGGGCTGAGAAACATGGCTTCTGGAGCCATCGGCCCCTGGGGCTGTCCCCTCCTCAGTTCTTCCCACAGCTGCTTTCAGCTCCTTCTGGGAGCCAGAAGTTATGTTTCTTCCTGTGCTGGGACAGAGCACCTATATCAGCCTCAGTGCCCCTCTCCTCTATTACTTGCGGTAAAGTCCAGCTCATCATGCAGGACTCACTTACTCCAAGAAGCTTTCTCTTGACCAGCACAGCCTGTTTGGTTGTTTTGTTATTGACATAGTTGGTGTTTTCTGCCAAGTAGCCCACTGTGTTTGGCCCTGGCCTTTTAATACAGAACAGAGGACCAAAAATGAATGCCTGAGAGTTTAGGAATTGGCTAGAGCTTGTGCCGGGGCTTACGCAGGAATGTATTAAAACTTTGCTAACATTTCTAAAATAGAACACTCATACTAAACCCTAACCCTGTACACTTTTCTTTGTAAACATTTATACAAATGTGTCTCCTAACGAAGTGGCATAATTAGCTAACATGTTTGTCCTTCCTAATTAAAAGCCAGCAGATGTTTTATGGTAATAAGTAAAATATGAGACTTCATTAGGGATATTCTTGTTTGTGTGTGTGTGTATGTGTGTTTGTGTATGTGTGTTTCATTAAAATCTACAGTGTACCCGTTGAAATGTTAGAAGGATTCTTTTGTCTTCATTATCTAGTTTCATAGGAATCATTTTTTTCAATCTTTCAACACTAACTTTATCCTTAATATTTACTACTAGTAGTATAATCACTTATTCGTCAGGTACCATAGTAAAATCAGTGTATTTGTTTTTAAGTTTCACAACAAACACTGCGAAGACATTGTTACTTCCATTTTACCAGTGAGGATACTTAGAATCAGGAAAGTTAACCAAACATCATTCAAGATTACAGAGTCCAACCTGAGGTCTGGACCCAGACATGGCTGATTCCAAAGGCTTTCTCTTTCTATCAGTCTGTTTTGCCTCTGAATTTTAATTATTCTGATAATAACTAGCATTTATTGCTAGGTAAAAGCACAATGAGTGGTTCTAAAGACCTTATGAGAAAAACCAAAACATGCTTTAAAGTTTTATGTGGAGAACTGGTTTACTGTCCCACCTCCCACCTCCTAGGAAACAGACCTGAGAAAAATGCCAGAGTACGAATAGTATTCATTTCTCGGGGACAGGATGAGAGTGACTTTTATTTTCTTCTTTATCTGTTTTTCTACTTTCCAAAGTTTATAGTATAGATGTGCATTGTTTTGGTCTGAGAAACAACGAATAAAATTTGATGCAAACATCACTTAGAGAGGAAACGGGCGCGATGTGGTTCAGGGGTTCTCTGACAGTCCACAGTCATGCATCATAGGAGCTGGGAGGAACCCAAGGTGGGACTGTGGAGCTGGAGGACAGATGTGTTCCTAGAGGAGGTCAGCAGGTGTGGAAGAACGGGGTGCAGCTGGGAGGCAGAGGGGAAGTGAGGAGACAGCTAGGCAGGGGCCTGAGGGGAGGGTGTCGCAGGGGGAGGGAGACCAGTGGGGAGGGAGCTCCTCTGGCCCTGATGGCCAAGCCAGGGCCCCTCAAGGCTGCATCTTGTAGTACATGAATAGCTGTGTGCATCCTTGCTGGACTTGGTGGTCTCCTACTTGATTTACTTAATTTATTTGTCAACATTTGCTTAGTCTTTTATATTTATGGTAAAACATCAATTCCCAACATTTTCTAGAACAAGGACCCCTGAGTGTTGGTAGCACACTTCCCTGTGGTTAGTAAAGGAATTACTAAATGGACACTTTAGCAAATGAGAACGTGCACTGGCTCCACAGGAGCAGCTACCTTGCTCACATTAGCATTGTCAAAACCAGGGCCTTGCTTGTTTCATGATACCAATTTCAAGAGAAAAAGCCTTGAAGCAAAACCCTTCACTAGCCAGACTCTTGAGGCAGGGAACCCTTGCCTCCACCCTAGCTAGGAGCAGGGCTTGCCTGTGGGGCCCCAGCCTGCTTGAGGTTGCATTTGGTGCCTGGCATGAAGCTTGTCCACAGTCACCAGGCGGTAGGGAAGAGAAGGGTGCAGAGCACAGGACCCTCCCCTTCAATCAGAGACCCTGAGGCCCCTTTGCTTCTCCTCTCACTGGCAGTCTGGCTGCCAGGCTCTGCCCCTCCTTTCTTACCTGGCTTTTTGGCACTTTCAACCTCTTCTTCAACCGGAAAAATCTCCTTGGCTTTGATAATTTCCTTGTCTGACATCTCAAGCCTACCTTCTCCCATCTACCTGTATCACACTCCTGTTCCTGGGGCCTCTGGGACAGGGCTGATCAATTCCTGATCATACTTCTGGATGTCTTTGGAAAGAGCAGCCAAGGAGGCAGTAGGGGCAGAACTTCGTGCATTTTTGAGGCCATGGACATGGTGGGTAGAAAAGGAAAGAATCAGGACTGGAGATGGAGACAGGTGGAGCCCAGGTGATCCCAGAGCTTCTGGTGTTTGGATCAGCCAGCCACAGAGCTTGACAGTCCTCATGACTGGTAATGATACAGGGATGAGGCAGGAAGGAGAGGGTCAGCCTTCTTGTACATGAGTGCTTTACATACACCACTCCACTTCCATATGACTTCTGGAATTCCAGTAAGAAGCAATATCTAGACCTGGGCGTGGTGGCTCATGCCTATAATCCCAGCACTTCAGGAAGCCAGATGGGAGAAGGTAGGCTTGAGGCATCAGACAAGGAAATTATCAAGGCCACGGAGATTTTTCAGGTTGAAGAAGAGGTTGAAAGTGCCAAAAAGCCAGGTACGAAAGGAGGGGCAGAGCCTGGCAGCCAGACTGCCAGTGAGAGGACAAGCAAGGGGGCCTTGGGATCTCTAACTGAAGGGGAGGGTCCTGCATTCTGCACCCCTCTCTTCCATACATGCTGGTGTCCGTGGACAAGCTTCATGCCAAGCACAAAGCCTGCCTCAAGAGACTGGCTAGTTAAGGGTTTTGTTTCAAGGCTTTTTTTCAAGGCAGGAGGATCACTTGAGGTGATCCGGTATGAGACCAGCCCGGGCAACCTACCAAGACCCTGTGTCTACAAAAAATTTTTTAAAAATAGTGAGGTGTTGTGGTGCACACCTGTAGTCCTAGCTCCTCAGGAGGCTGAGGCAGGAGGATCACTTGAACATATGAGATCAAGGCTGCAGGGAGCTATGATCATATATCCCTGCCTGGGTGATGGAGTGAGATCCCCACCCCTACCAAAAACAAACAATAACAACAACAACAAAGCAACAAAACAGAAGAAGAATCCATACATGTTGTGCCTGGAAAAAGAGTAAAAATGACACGGCAAAAGTGATGGAAACACTCAACAGAATATCAGCTCAAGGTTCTTACCATTGAAATACTTGTTTTTTATGGGTAGGTTTTTGAGGGCTGACACCTAAATTCACATTTTATATCATCCATGTTACTCTGTAGGTAAATAATTATCTACTGAAAGAGTTAATGAATGAATAAATGACTGAAGGAGTTGACAGTTTGGAGGACAGATTGGTTTGGTAGCATAACTCAGTGGAAATGGGAAGCAGAAATGTGGGGACTATCCTCACAAACATCATCTTCTTCATTATGATCATCACCACTGTTTCCTAGTCCTCTGCTGTTTCCCAAGGGCTCACCTTTGGCATCACTGAGTTGATAGAAAGGGTGTGGCTAGAGATCTGGCGGGCCCTTCCCATCATCCACTGAGCCTCACTTCCTCAATGATAAAAGAAGATCATGTGTTCACAGTGGTTTTCATGAGACTTGGCCCATAAAGTGTCCAATAAATACTAAACTTCAGACACCATTTTATCATTCTGGGAAATTTGCTTTTTTTTTTTTTTTTTGCACTTTAGAACCCTTCCCCAGTAAGCCTTTTTGGGTTAAGTTTGTATTTGACCTTGAGGAAGGTAGGAAAATATCTTCTTTGGAACTCTTGGTAAAAGTTAGTAACTGGGTAGAAAAATTATCTTGCATCTCAATCTATTAGGAAAAAATTCAAAACATCACTTGAAACATGAGGGATCTTTTGCCGGTAAAGCTCTAGAATTCTAAGAAGATGTTAAATCTATTTTAAAAGACAACATTAAACATTTAAAACAAAACCCATCCTTTATAATGAAGAATGAGCAGGGGAATTCAGTCACTTCAACTTGATTCAATTTACTCTGTATTTCATGAACTTCTACTTGGTTCAAGGAAAGTTAAAAAAAAAAAAAAAAAAGAAGAAGATTTTGATTCCTGGGAGCTTCTATCAAGAACTAGTGAGAAGGATTTCTGAGATGGTTGGATTTAATTCCAGCAGTTGCTGCAGTGGATGACCCAGTTGCTCACCGGAAGATCATGGTTTAGGGATGTAGCTCAATCACCTCATTTTTTTAAACCCCCAGGTCTCTGGGTAAACCACTACAGTCCCCACACAGATTCCAAGCAGCAACAGCACCCACCCCTGAGATTCTGAGTGGATAGAGAAGATATGGGAAGTAAGGTATGTGTGAGGCTCACCAAGACAGAATTCATTCTCCTTTAATCATTTATTGAGCACCTTCTGTTTTCCAGGCACTGGTCTAGGGTTGATATCAGGACGTACAGCAGTGGACAAAACAAATCATTGTTTTCATGGAGTTTAGAATTTGCTGGGGAAGACACGGAAGTAAGTAAAATACATGCCATTTGCAATATCTAAAAATGCCAAAGAGCAAAAGCAGGGAGAGTAGGAGGGACAGGAAGTGTTTGCAGGCATCATGCAGTTCTAGAAGGGCGGACAGGGAAGTGTGGTAGGCTGGGTAATGGTCCCCAAAGATGGCCATGTCTTAATCCCTGAACCTGTGGGTGTGTGACTTCACGCGGTCAAAAGGACTCTGGAGATTTTGAGATGGGGGAATTATCCTGGATTATCAAGGTAGACACCAAAAGCCATCAGCAGGGTCCTTTTGTATGAGTGAGGAAAGAGGGTTAATGGGGGCAAAGGCAGTGATATGATGGTGGAAGCAGAGATTGGAGAGAGGAGGCCACAGGCAAAAAACACCGGCAGCCCGCAGACACTGGAACAGGCTCCAGAAAGAGCAGCCCAGCCAACGCCTTGACTTTATTTCTTTAAAACCCTTTCAACTTCTAACTTTGTGGTTTTAAGCCACAAGAGAGAATAAATATGTGGTTTTAAGCCACAAAATTCATGAGAATTTCTTACAACAGGAACAGAAGACTCACAGGAGGGTTCACTGAGAAGGTGCAATTTGAGTAAATATCTGATGAAGCAAAAACATGAGCTGGATAGAGGCAAAGAGCCTGAGCAAAATCATGCCTGGCGGGTGGAGGAGCAGCCCAGGAGCAGTGTGAGGAAAAGAAGTGAGCTTGGGTCTCGTAGAATTGCTTTTTTATTGCATACGTTTAAGGGGTGCAGGTGCAGTTTTGTTGCATGGATGCACTGTGTTGTGGTGAAGTCTGGGCTTTCAGTGCAACTATCACCTGGACAGCATACATTGTACCCATTCAGTAATTACTCATCTCCCTCACCTTTCCACCTCCAGCGTTTACTATTCCATACTCTAAGTCCATGTGTACACATTATTTAGCTCCCACTTGTCATTTTTTTATTTTTTTATGTTTTTTTGAGACAGAGTTTCTCTCTTGTTGCCCAGGCTGGAGTGCAATGGCGGGATCTCGGCTCACTGCAAACTCTGCCTCCCAGGTGCAAGTGATTCTCCTATCTCAGCCTCCCAAGTAGCTCGGATTACAGGCATGCACCACCACACCCAGCTAATTTTTTTGTGTGTGTTTAGTAGAGACGGGGCTTCACCATGTTGGCTAGGCTGGTCGCAAACTCCTGACCTCAGGTGATGCACCTGCCTTGGACTCCCAAAGTGCTGGGATTACACGTGTGCATCTCACTTATAAGTGAGACATGTGATATTTGTTTTTCTCTTTCCAAGTTATTTCACTTAAGATAATGACCTCCAGTTCCACTTGTGTTGCTGCAAAAGATATGATTTCATTTTTTATGGCTGAATAGTATTCCATGGTGTCTATGTGTCATATTTTCTTTATCCAATCATCCATTGATGGACACTTAGATTGATTGTATATCTTTGTTATTGTTAATAGAGCTGCAATAAGCATATTAGTACAAGTGTCTTTTTGATATAATGATTTATTTTCCTTTGGGTAGATATTCAGTAATGGGATTGCTGGATCAAATGGTAGTTCTATTTTTATTTCTTTGAGAAATCCTCATACTGTTTTCCAAAGAGGCTGTACTCATTTACATTCCCATCAGCAATGTGTGTTTCCTTTTCTCTGCATCCTTGACAACATCTATGATTTTCTGTTTTTTAAATAATAGTCATTTTGACTGGTGTAAGATGATATCTCATTGTGGCTTTAATTTGCATTTCTCTGATGATTCGTGATGCTGAGCACTTTTTCATGTGCTTGTTGGCTGCTTGTATATCTTCTTTTGAAAAACATCTATTCATGTCCTTTGCCCACTTTTTAATGGGGTTATTTTATTTTCTATAGAGTTGTTTGAGTTCCTTACAAATTCTGGGTAGCAGTCTCCTGTTGGATGATGCATAGTTTGCAAATATTTTCTCCCATTCTGCTGGTTGTCTGTTCACTCTGTTGACTATTTTTTTTTGCTTGCAGAAGCTTTTCAGTTTAATTAAGTCCCATTTGTCTATTTTTGTTTTTGTTGCTTGTGCTTTTGAGGTACAGGTCTATTGGGAATGTAATTGACGTCCAATAAACTGAACATACGTAAAGTGTACAATTTGATTTTTTTCGACCTATGCATGCACCAGTGAAACCTTCATTGCAATCAAGAGAATGAAAACATCCAATACCCACCCCCTCTACAAGTTCCTCTGGGATTCTTGGTAATCCCGTCCATCTCTCCATACATCCCTCTGTCTAGGCAACCACTGATCTTTTTTCTTTCACTATTGATTAGTCTGCATTTTCGACACTTTTACGTAACAGGAATACCATGATATGCACTCTCTTTGCACCTGGCTTCTTTAACTCAGAATAATTACTTTGAGATTCATCTAAGTTGTTGCATGTATCATTATTCACTCCTTTTTATTGCCAAGTGATATTTCACCATATGAGTGCATCACAGTTTCTTTCTCCAGTCACCTGTTCATAGGCATTTGAGTTGTTTCCAAGTTCTGGTTATTACAAATAAAACATCCATGGCAATACGTGCATAAAGACATATTCTTCTTGTCTTGGTAAGAACCTATGGATGGAATAGCTGGATCATATAGTAGCTGTATGGTTAACTATTTAAGAAACTGACAAACTTTTTTCCAAAGTGGTTGTAGCATTTTATATAAGTGTTAAGGGAGTTGCTCCACAGCCTGCAATTTTTTAATCCTATTTTTGTTACCCACAACTTTTCATCTTCCCAAACTGAAATCCTATAAGTATTAGATAATAACTCCCCATTTCTCCCTCTTCCTGACCCCTGGAAACTACACTTTTACTTTTTGTTTCTAAGAATGTGACTACTCTACGGCCTTCATATAGGTGGAGTCAGACAGTATTTATCTTTTTGCTACTGGCTTATTTCGCTTGACATAACGTCTTTAAGATTCATCCAGGCTGTCGCAAGTGTCAGGATTTCCTTCCTTTCTAAAAGGTGAATGATACTGTATTGTATGTATACACTACATTTTGTTTGTCCATTTTTCTGTCTATAGATATTTAGGTTATTGCCATATTTTGTCTATTGTAAATAATGCTACTGTGAACACTGGTGCCCACGTATCTGTTTGAGGCCCTTTTAAAAATTATTTTAGGTATATACCCAGAAATGGAATTCCTGGATCACATGGTAATTCTATGTTTCGCTTTTTGAGGAACTGCCAAACTGCTTTCCACAGCAGCTGCACCATTTTACATTTTCACCAGCAATACACAAGAGTTCCCATTTCCCCACATCTTCACCAACACTTGTTATTTTCAGGTTTTGGTTTTTTTAAAAAAAATCATCATAGGCATCCTAATGGATGCAAAGTGGTATCTCATTGTGGTTCTGATTTACGTTTCTTTAATGGCCAGTGAGGATGAGCATCTGTTCATGTGCTTATTGGCCTTTTGTACACCTTCTTTGGAGAAATGTTTATTCAAGTCATTGCTCATTTGTGATTTGCTTGTTTTGTGTTGTCATTCTATTTTAGGAGTTCTTTGTATATTCTGAATATTAATCCCCTATCAGACATATGATCTGAAAATATTTTCTTCCATCTGTGGATTGCTTTTTCATTTTGTAGATAGTGTCCTTTTATGCACAAAAGTTTTAAATTTTGAGGACATCTAATTTATCTATTTATTGGTTTTGTTGCCTGTGCTTTTGGCGATGTAGCTATGAAATCATTGCCAAATCTAATGTCATGTAGACTTTCCCCTGTTTTAGCTCTTACATTCATGTGTTTGATCTAATTTTAGTTAAATTTCATATATGGTACAAGTTAAGTGTCCACCTTCATTTTTTACCTAGTGGATATTCAGTTTTCTCAGCACCATTTGTTGAAAAGACTGTCCTTTCCCCCATCGAATGGTTTTGGTAAAAATTATTTGACTATATGCAAATAATTCAAAATATTGAATACATGCAAGGGTATTCACATAGGCCCAAAGTAAAGGGATGGAGGAAGATATACTAAGAACATGGAAAACAAAAAAAGGCAGGGTTGCAATCCTAGTCTCTGATAAAACAGTCTCTAAACCAACAAAGATCAAAAGAGACAAAGAAGGTCATTACATAAATGTCTGCATAAATGTCTTCTTTTGAGAAGTGTCTGTTTATATCCTTTGCCCACTTTTTGATGGGTTGTTTGTTTTAATCTTGTAAATTAGTTTGAGTTCTTTGTAGGTTCCGGATATTAGCCCTTTGTGAGATGAGTAGATTGCAAAAATTTTTTCCCATTCTGTAGGTTGCCTGTTCACTCTGATGGTAGTTTCTTTTGCTGTGCAGGAGCTCTTTAGTTTAATTAGATCCCATTTGTCAATTTTGGCTTTTGTTGTTGTTGCTTTTGGTGTTTTAGACATGAAGTCCTTGCCCATGCCTATGTCCTGAATGGTATTGCCTAGGTTTTTTCCTAGGGTTTTTATGGTTTTAGGTCTAACATTTAAGTGTCTAATCCATCTTGAATTAATTTTTGTGTAAGGTGTAAGGAAGGGATCCAGTTTCAGCTTTCTACACATGGCTAGCCATTTCCCCCGGCACTATTTATTAAATAGGGAATCCTTTCCCCATTTCTTGTTTTTGTCAAGTTTGTCAAAGATCAGATGGTTGTAGATGTGTGGTATTATTTCTGAGGGCTCTGTTCTGTTCCATTGGTCTATATCTCCGTTTTGGTACCAGTATCATGCTGTTTTGGTTACTGTAGACTTGTAGTATAGTTCGAAGTCAGGGAGGGTGATGCCTCCAGCTTTGTTCTTTTGGCTTAAGACTGTCTTGGCAATGCAGGCTCTTTTTTGGTTCCATATGAACTTTTAAGTAGTTTTTTCCAACTCTGTGAAGAAAGTCATTGGTAGCTTAATGGGGATGGCAATGAATCTATAAATTACCTTGTGCAGTATGGCCATTTTCATGATATTGATTCTTCCTATCCATGAGCATGGTATGTTCTTCCATTTGTTTGTGTCCTCTTTTATTTCATTGAGCGGTGGTTTGTAGTTCTCCTTGAAGAGGTCCTTCACATCCCTTGTAAGTTGGATTCCTAGGTATGTTATTCTCTTTGAAGCAATTGTGAATGGGAGTTCACTCATGATTTGGCACTCTGTTTGTCTGTTATTGGTATATAAGAATGCTAGTGACTTTTGCACAGTAATTTTGTATCCTGAGACTTTGCTGAAGTTGCTTATCAGCTTAAGGAAATTTGGGGCTGAGACAATTGGGGTTTTCTAAATATACAATCATGTCATCTGCAAACAGGGAAAATTTAACTTCCTCTTTTCCTAATTGAATACCCTTTATTTCTTTCTCTTGCCTGATTGCCCTGGCCAGAACTTCCAACACTATGTTGAATAGGAGTGGTGAGAGAGGGCATCCCTGTCTTGTGCCAGTTTTCAAGGGGAATGCTTCCACTTTTTGCCCATTCAGTATGATATTGGCTGTGTGTTTGCCATAAATAGCTCTTATTATTTTGAGATCTGTTCCATCAGTACTGAATTTGTTGAGAATTTTTATCATGAAGGGCTGCTGAATTTTGTCAAAGGCCTTTTCTGCATCTATTGAGATAATCATGTGGTTTTTGTCTTTGGTTCTGTTCATATGCTGGATTATGTTTATTGATTTGTGTATGTTGAACCAGCCTTGCATCCCAGGGATGAAGCCCACTTGATCATGGTGGATAAGCTTTTTGATGTGCTGCTGGATTTGGTTTGCCAGTATTTTATTGAGGATTTTTGCATCAGTATTCATCAGGGATATTTTTCTGTTGTGTCTCTGCCAGGCTTTGGTATCAGGATGATGTTGGCCTCATAAAATGAGTTAGGGATGAGTCCCTCTTTTTCTATTGATTGGAATAATTTTAGAAGGAATGGTACCAGTTCCTCCTTCTACCTCTGGTAGAATTCGGCTGTGAATCCATCTGGTCCTGGACTTTTTTTTGGTTGGTAGGCTATTAATTATTGCCTCCATTTCAGAGCCTGTCATTGGTCTATTCAGGGATTCAACTTCTTCCTGGTTTAGTCTTGAGAGACTGTATGTGTCCAGGAATTTATCCATTTCTTTTAGGCTTTCTAGTTTATTTGCATAGAGGTGTTTATAGTATTCTCTGATGGTAGTTTTTATTTCTGTGGGGTCGGTGGTGATATCCCCTTTATCATTTTTTATTGCCTCTATTTGATTCTTCTTTTCTTCTTTATTAGTCTTGCTAGCGGTCTAGCAATTTTGTTGATCTTTTCAAAAAACCAGCTCCTGGATTCATTGATTTTTTTGAAGGATTTTTTTGTGTCTCTATCTCCTTCAGTTCTGCTCTGATCTTAGTTATTTCTTGCCTTCTGCTAGCTTTTGAATGTGTTTGCTCTTGCTTCTCTAGTTCTTTTAATTGTGATGTTAGGGTGTCAACTTTAGATCTTTCCTGCTTTCTCTTGTGGGCATTTAGTGCTATAAATTTCCCTCTACACACTGCTTTAAATGTGTCCCAGAGATTCTGGTATGTTGTATCTTTGTTCTCATTGGTTTCAAAGAACATCTTTATTTCTGCCTTCATTTTGTTATGTATCCAGTAGTCATTCAGGAGCAGGTTGTTCAGTTTCCATGTAGTTGAGCAGTTTTGATTGAGTTTCTTAGTCCTGAGTTCTAGTTTGATTGCACTGTGGTCTGAGAGACAGTCTGTTATAATTTCTGTTCTTTTACATTTGCTGAGGAGTGCTTTACTTCCAACTATGTAGTCAATTTTGGAATAAGTGCAATGTCATGCTGAGAAGAATGTATATTCTGTTGGTTTGGGGTAGAGAGTTCTGTAGATGTCTATTAGGTCTGCTTGGTGCAGAGTTGAGTTCAATTCCTGGATATCCTTGTTAACTTTCTGTCTCATTGATCTGTCTAATGTTGACAGTAGGGTGTTAAAGTCTCCCATTATTATTGTATGAGAGTCTAAGTCTCTTTTTAAGTCTGTAAGGACTTGCTTTATGAATCTAGGTGCTCCTGTATTGTGTGCATATATATTTAGGATAGTTCACTCTTCTTGTTGAATTGATCCCTTTACCATTATGTAATGACTTTTTTTGTCTCTTTTGATCTTTATTGGTTTAGACTCTGTTTAATCAGAGACTAGGATTGCAACCCCTGCCTTTTTTTGCTTTCCATTTGCTTGGTAGATCTTCCTCCATCCCTTTATTTTGAACCTATGTGTGTCTCCGCACATGAGATAGGTCTCCTGGATACAGCAAATTGATGGGTATTGACTCTTTATCCAATTTGCCAATCTGTGTCTTTTAATTGGAGCATTTAGCCCATTTACATTTAAGGTTAATATTGTTATGTGTGAACTTGATCCTGTCATTACGATGTTAGCTGGTAATTTTGCTCTTTAGTTGATGCAGTTTCTTCCTAGCATCGATAGTCTTTACATTTTGGCATGTTTTTGCCGTGGCTGGTTGTTCCTTTCCATGTTTAGTGCTTCCTTCAGGATCTCTTGCAGGGCAGGCCTGGTGGTGACAAAATCTCTCAGCATTTGCTTGTCTGTAAAGGATTTTATTTCTCCTTCACTTATGAAACTTAGTTTGACTGGATATGAAATTCTGGGTTGAAAATTCTTTTCTTTAAGAATGTTGAATATTAGCCTCCACTCTCTTCTGGCTTGTAGAGTTTCTGCCGAGAGATCCACTGTTAGTCTGATGGGCTTCCCTTTGTGGGTAACCTGACCTTTCTCTCTGGCTGCCCTTAACATTTTTTCCTTCATTTCAACTTTGGTGTATCTGACAGTTATGTGTCTTGGAGTTGCTCTTCTCCAGGAGTATCTTTGTGGTGTTCTCTGTATTTCCTGAATTTGAATGTTGGCCTGCCTTGCTAGGTCAGGGAAGTTCTCTTGGATAATATCCTGCAGTGTTTTCCAACTTGGTTCCATTCTCCCTGTCACTTTCGGGTACACCAATCAGATATAGATTTGGTCTTTTCACATAGTCACATATTTCTTGGAGGCTTTGCTCATTTCTTTTTACTCTTTTTTCTCTAAGCTTCTCTTCTCACTTCATTTCATTCATTTGATCTTCAATCACTGATACCCTTTCTTCCAGTTGAGTCAGTTACTGAAACTTGTGCATTTGTCACGTAGTTCTCATGTCATGGTTTTCATCTCTATCAGGTCGTTTAAGGACTTCTCTGCATTGGTTATTCTAGTTAGCCATTTGTCAAATCTTTTTTCAAGGTTTTAAGTTTCTTTGTGCTGAGTTCGTAATTCCTCCTTTAGCTCAGAGAAGTTTGATCGTCTGAAGTCTTCTTCTCTCAACTCGTCAAAGTCATTCTCCATCCAGCTTTGTTCCATTGCTAGAGAGGAGCTGCATGTCTTTGGAAGGGGAGAGGCGCCGTGATTGTTAGAATTTCCAGCTTTTCTGTACTGCTTTTTCCCCATCTTCGTGGTTTTATCTACCTTTGGTCTTTGATCATGGTGACATACAGATGGGATTTTGGTGTGGATGTCCTTTCTGTTTGTTATCTTTCCTTCTAACAGTCAGGACCCTCAGCTGCAGTTGGAGTTTGCTTGCGGTCCACTCCAGACCCTGTTTGCCTGGGTATCAGCAGTGGAGGCTGCAGAAGATAGAATATTGCTGAACAGCAAGTCTTGCTGTCTGATTGTTCCTCTGGAAGCTTCGTCTCAGAGGTGTACCCTGCCGTGTGAAGTGTGAGGTGTCAGTCTGCACCTAGTGGGGGATGTCTCCCAGTTAGGCTACTTGGGGGTCAGGGACCCACTTGAGCAGACAGTCTGTCCATTCTCAGATCTCAAACTCTGTGCTGGGAAAACCACTACTCTCTTCAAAGCTGTCAGACAGGGACATTTTCATCTGCAGAGGTTTCTGCTGCCTTTTGTTTGGCTATGCCCTGTCCCCAGAGGTGGAGTCTACAGAGACAGGCAGGCCTCCTTGAACTGAGGTGGGCTCCACCCAGTTCAAGTTTCCCAGCAGCTTTGTTTACCTACTTAAGTCTCAGTAATGGTGGGCGCCCCTCCCGCAGCCTCGCTGCTGCCTTGCAGTTAGATCTCAGACTGCTGTGCTAGCAATGAGGGAGGCTCCGTGGGCATGGGACTCTCTGGGCCAGGTGTGGGATATAATCTCCTAGTGTGCCATTTGCTAAAACACTTGGTAAAGTGCAGTATTAGGGTGGGAGTGACCCAATTTTCCAGGTGTTGTGTGTCGGGGTTTCCCTTGGCTAGGAAAGGGAATTCCCTTCCCCCTTGCATTTCCCGGGTGAGGCAATGCCTTGCCCGGCTTCAGCTCTCGCTCATTGGGCTGCACCCACTGTCCAGGTGCACTCGTTTAAGACTTTCGATGTCAGGTAGAATTAAATTCAAATCTTGTCACTTACAATCTATGTGACCTCAGTGTTTCACCTGATCTCACTGTGCCTCAGTTTCCTCAAATGCAAAAGAGGCATAATAAAATCCCCCTCATAGACTCTATAATTTTTGAATATACTAAGCAATTCTGCAGTAAAAATCAGCCCCGCACTCTATCGTTTTGCAGAGAACCTGGCTCCTGTAAGTTCCTTTCCTCTTTCTCTTCCCGTACTGTGAGGTAGGTCTGGACAGACTTCTTTGTCCTTCAGAAGCTCATGGTCAACACAGCAGATTGCACGGGAACTTCCTCAGTGCATGCAGATGTGGAAGCCCCCTCCTGGTTCATCTAGGACATGCTCAACCATGGCCTGAGTGGCTCAGATGTATTTGAGCCTCATTGCATTTAGCAACTTAATTGTTCATTAAGAGGAAGGGACATTCACAGAGCTGGCCCGACATCCTGATAAAATACCCAGTGACTTTCAGTGTTTGATTTATGAGCACAGGCTCGGTTCCTTGCAGGCTTGTGTCAGGACGAGCTGGAGCGATAAGCACACATTTATCTCCAGGCCTTGATGAATGACAGGGAACGCAGTACCGTAAAGGCAACAAAGCCACCCCGTGGGCAGAGGACAGTCACCAGGTGCACTGGGAAAGCTGGAGCAGACTCCTTGTGGGAAGACAATGAACGGAATTAGAAGTTAGAATTTTAATTATCATACAAATTAGAAGAGGATTAATCAGCTCATATTTTATGACATGACGTGGTGTGGACGACTGCCGGATAAGTTTTATGGCAAATCTTTGATTAATTGAGACACAGCATGAAGGTATAAAATCCAGACTACAGCTGCATGTTAATCTCTCCCTTTCCTTCCAAGGTTAGAAGCCAGTGTAAGAGAGATGACTGCCGAGGACACACAGCCACATGTGCGAACGTGGCCTCACAGCTTGTCTCTCCACAAGAGATCTGTTTGTCTTCTCATATTTGTTCAATGTGGATAAGAACCTTCTGCCACCAGCTCCTCTTTTTCATTTGGGATCCTTTGACTTCTGCTTTCTTTAGGGGTGAGGCTCCTGAGCAAGTTGTCACCCAACTCTGGGCAGTCATCCTAGGACCCGAGGGTCACTGCAAATCCCTGCTTAGAACCCCAAGCCCATGTGTTCATCCTTGCATACTTTCCCAGACCCCAGACCAAATTAAAACTTGGCAGTTGAAGCTTCGTTTTCACAAAGTCAGCCCAACAAACTATGGCTCCAAGTCCAGTAGGGCTGGACCACTCGAGGCAGAGCAAAAGCTTCAGAGACAGAAATGGAAAGCTGACCAGGGCTGCCCAGGAGCCATAACGAAGGAGACTTGTCACTCTGTTGCTGCAAACACATAGGTGTTTAGAGTGTGTAGGCCACCGTTCCAGGTAGGAGTCTCGTGGAGAACCTGAGAGGGAGGACAGTGTGTGTGCGGCCAAGGTAAGTCTCAGACTGAAGGCATGCGCTAAGAGGGCAGGTAACAGACCTGTGGAATGTAATATACCTGACCCCGAGCTGCCGATCCACCTCACACTTCAATTTCAATTCAGTCCTTTCAGTTGCTTAAGGAAATCCGCAGTTATCTGATTTCTCAGAGCGTCCTGTAGGTTCTATTATAAAAATATATGGGAGAACCATCTGCTTCTCACCACTGCTATTTAGACCATGCTGCTCCAGCCACTGCTACCTTCACCTGGGCTCTGGGTTATTGCGGTAACTTCCTTTTCGGCCCGCATCTTCCATCCCTGTCCGCTTAGGTCTATTCTCAACATACCTGCCAGAATGAGCCTGTTGAAACGTAAATCAAATTATGTCCCCACTCTGCTCAGCCCTCTGATGACTGTGTCGCACTTCAAATAAAAGTCAGTCTGTGTGGTGCCTTGCAAGGCAATGTGATCTGGCCCTGGTGACCTCTTGGGCCTCACTACCCACTGCTGTCCTTTTTCCACTCCATGCAGCCTCACGGCATTGGCACTTGCTGGCTCCCCTGCCTGGAATTCTCCTCCTTCTGGTAGCCATGTGGCCCGGCTCCTTTGCTCTGTTTCAGCCTTCCCCCAATGAAGAGTGAGGCTGCTCTGCTTTCAGACCTTAAATGCAACACGAACTCTCCTCTGGGTCAGCAATGCCTTGTTTAGCCACCCTATCTACAACAGGAGCTCTCTCTTCAATAGACTCACAGTAGTCCATGGCTTACAGATGTTCTGGTGAATGTTCAATATCTGGTTTGTGGCTAGGGGATGGGCACACCAATTTTGGGTGCTTACTGATTTCCATAATGTAAATGCTTTCACTGTGGCCAATTTTAAGCTACCAGAGTGATGACACAACTGCCTTGCAAAATTCCTGAAAGTAAAGCAATTGGCTTTTGCAAGTCAGTGTGAGCTAGCTCTGGCACACTCTATTTATAATCCTTGTCTGTTCCATTTTTCCCCTTGGTTTCAATGCTTGATATACTGTGTACTTCATTTATATATCATGTATGTTAGATGTCTTCCCATTACAATATAGTTTTCACAGGAGTAGTGATTTTTTGACACTTTGTTCATTGCTGGTACAGTGTTCACTACAGGGTCTATCACAAGTAGGTGCTGAATACAATTTTGCTGAATGAGAGTATTAATGAAAGATAAGCATCTACTCCTTATCAGATATTGACAAGTTTGGGGATACAGAGAATAAGACAATGTTCTTGATCTTGACTTCTCTCTAGTGTTGAAGACAAGCCTTTGCAATACAATGAAGTAGCAACTAAATAGAGGTTATTCCTGGTAGACGTTAGAACATAGAAAAGTCATTGAAACAAAATTGAAATATCAGAGTTGATTAATTCTTATGTGAATTGGGATGTAATTGTGTAACTACTAATAGTATTTGACCAAGGGTCCCTGGAATGTTCCAACTTCTAATACCCTCTCTCTTCGTTAAATTTAAATATATACATAGAACATGATAGTTCTTCATTACGCATGATAGCTACATTCATTACGCATGATGGCTACACTGAAGCACACAGCTTAGTCTAGCTTCTACCAACCACAATGTCCACTTTACCAACCAGTCAACCCTCGAGCTAGAAGTCATAAAAACACCTTATGTTAGCCTTAATGCTTGAGAATGAAGTAAAGTGAGAGTGAGTTAATTGTACCTGCCAATGGGGCACCTTCGGCCTCCGTTCAGTCTCATGTCACGGGTGGCAGGGATGGTAGAGAAGGCCACAACAGAGCATGACTTTATTTATTTGTTACTTTTTGTTTTTTATTTTTTTGTAGAGATGGGGTTTCACTACATTGCCCTCAAGTGATCCCCCGACTTTTACTTCCCAAAGTGCTAGGGTTACAGGTGTGAGCCACCGTGCCCAACCACAGCATGCCATTTAAAACAGTGATTGGGCCGGGTGTGGTGGCTCACGCCTGTAATCCTTGCACTTTGGGAGGCCAAGGCGGGCAGATCACATGAGGTCAGGAGCTCAAGACCAGCTTGACCGACATGGTAAAACCCCGTCTCTACTAAAAAATTAACTGGATATGGAGGCGGGTGCCTTTAATCCCACCTACTTAGGAGGCTGAGGCAGGATAATTGCTTGAAACCAGGAGGCAGAGGTTTCAGTGAGCCGAGATCGCTCCACTGCACTCCATCCTGGGTGACAGAGCAAGACTCTGTCTCAAAAACAAACAAACAAAAACAAAAGCCACAGTGATTGTATTTACTGGTAAACATGGTCCCAAAGGAACATAACCCCACTAGACTAGTGTTTACTTCATTTCGAAGAAGAATAAAGAGAGGATGAGGAGAAGGGTCATGGCTTTCCTTCCCTCTGCATGTTGCTAGTGACTTAACGTGTAATTTACCCCCATGACAGATGCATTTTAAAACACGGTAGCATGAAGAAAATGAACATGTCCTGGGAATGCTAGGTTACTCTGCTGGATTCCCCACACACATTTATAGACCAATGGTTTTGTTGATGGAATTACTGAAATCCTTAAAATGTGCTCATAGCCTATGTAGTAACTTGGACCAGAACACAGCAATTCCTCGGGTGAGTTTCTCGAGTTTCTTTCACATTCTGCACGTGCTAAGTAAGCATCTTCTGTTTCTGAGAGGCTCACCTAAATGGACGAAACAGACAGACTCCCCTTGTGGGACTTCTGGTTGGGTTGGGCCAATGTGGAGCCCCCGCAGGTCAGAGGGAGGTGGAGGGTGCAGTCGGGACTACTACAGGTGCTTCTCATTTAATGAGAAGAGCAACTCTCACTGCCTGGCGCTTGTCTATCCTGCAAAGTTTTGCAGGTGTTTCCTAAAGACAACGATGAGGTGTCCTTCTTCAGAGAAAGATTGTGTTCACCGCTTGCAAATCTTGTGAGCACCACAGTGGGGACCCCCTCAGGCCAAAGGTGCAGCTGTGGCTCCTCAGCAGCCTCAGGCCACACTTTTCCAGGTGAAAATGTGCGAGGCCAGAATTTCTCAGGACTTCTTCTTTCACATTCTTTTTACTTTGTCTGCTCTGCTCCTCCCAAGACAGTTTCTCAACACTTCTCCAGGGTTCGGGGATCAGGATGTTGGGGGAGACTTGTTTTGCAATCACCATGAGATAAAACTTGAAAACTTAAAATGTCATCTCTAGGATTTTCCACTTTGGGATGGGAGTGTCCTGAGGGTGAACTGAGGCTGAGTGTTTGGTGTTGGCGAATTCCCAAGGGACTCGGGAACTCCAGTGGTTGGCTTAGGTCCTTGGTTACAGGCTCTAATGTAAAAAAATGATCTGGGAGTTTCCCCATCTTCAACTTTTAAATGCCTTTTCATGTGATTTTTCTTCCCTATATTGATCTGGTGTTTTGATTTTTTTTTTTTTTTTTTTTTTTTTTTTTATCAAGAAAGTTGTTTCAAATGACCTAGCCTCATTACTGGAAGCTGGAAGTACATGAGATTTTTCTAGTTGAAAAATATCACTGTACTTATTTCAGAAGAGATTTGACAGCAACTTTTTTGGATGGGAGGAATTGAGAAGGCAGTGGAATCTAGGGGTAATTTTTGCAAAGAGTTACACAGGTTAGCTTTACAGCCTCCTCCTTTTTCCAGTGAGATGATCCGCAGGAAGGAGATCCCCCATTAGGGGGTGTTTCAAAGGCAGGGGACACAGAGCACCCAGGCAGAATAGCTCAGTCTTTGCAATAAAAATTTCCTTAGAAGATCCAGGGACGTTTGAGTTAAAAGTATTAGGTACAGATAAAAATAGCAGTGAGATAACATCCTCACCTATAAATTAGAAAATGTTAAAAAAAAAAGAAAAAAACCCTGCAACTCCTCCATTCTATTGTGATAAGACAGGCATGCTCACTTGTTAGAAAAGAATTTGACAACATGAATACAACCTAAGAGATAATTATACCTTTTGGTCAATAATTTAACTTCTAGGAAAATTATCCTAAGTAAAATCTAAAAGTGCAGAAGAAAGTTCTGTGAATGAAGATTCATTTATTCAACAAATACTGAGGGCTTACTATGTAGCAGATATTTTCCTGAATGCTAGGAATTCAGCAGTAAATTAAGAACAAAAGCCTTGTATGTAGGCAAGTGTTCCTACAAGTGGGAACAGTGGCTAGTCAATAAGCAAACAAGGAATTAAGAAGATTACGTATTATTAAAAGTGCCTTGGCTGGGCGCGGTGGCTCACGCCTGTAATCCCAGCACTTTGGGAGGCCGAGGCGGGTGGATCACGAGGTCAGGAGATCGAGACCATCCTGGCTAACACGGTGAAACCCCTTCTCTACTAAAAAATACAAAAAAAACTAGCCGGGCACGGTGGCAGGCGCCTGTAGTCCCAGCTACTTGGGAGGCTGAGGCAGGAGAATGACATAAACCTGGGAGGCGGAGCTTGCAGTGAGCTGAGATGCGGCCACTGCACTCCAGCCTGGGCGACAGAGCGAGACTCCGTTTCAAAAAAAAAAAAAATTGCCTTAAAGTTGTCTGTTTCTGGCCAAAATGAAGTAAACCTACTGCAGCTTATTTTTTACAGTGGTCACAAAAAAAAACCATGCTGGACAAAATATAAAAAGCCGAGGACTCTGAAAAATGAAGAATAGCAGACAGACTGGGAACAGTCTAAACACCAGCATGCAGAATAGCCAGGATGGTGACCCAGGCTTTTTTTCTTTTTCTTTTTCTTTTTTTTTTTTTTACACAGCTTTGGACCAAGGGCAAGTCAAAACGGGAAACTGTAGACCACAGAGCAGGCGCAATCAGCGAAACCTCCAAGAGTCTCTGTCTCTCAGGACAGAGGACAGGAAAAGTCTCCTCACCCATGTGACATAGGAAGTGGGGAGAGAATCCTCATAAGGTTTTTCCCCGTTTTTTTCCCTCCTGGCGCTGCCCCGAGGTTGGTCCCAGTTACATAATGTGCTACCATAGGGTTGAACACCCAAGACCCTGAGAGGAAAGCGGGATCCGGAAGGGAGGGTTTCACAAAGAGTGTGTGGGGTAACCACATGGATTTCTCTCTCTCTTTCTCTCCACAGTGATGTAGCACAGCACAGGGGTGAAAACGCTAGCAAGCAATTCTCAAGGGAAAATACAATCAACAGAGGCCCTTTCCAGCATGATCCAGGTGTTGGGATGGTTAGAGAGACTTTAATGGCACTATTACAACAGCAATCCGTGAAAAAAGGGTGAACATTTTGGAAACAGGTGGAAATACAGGACTTTTCTTCAGAAAAATAGAAATTACAAAAAACAGAAACCATTGTGAATTTGAGGACTGCAATATGTGTTACTTGAAATTTAAAAAAATTACTGAGTTGACTCAGCTGGATGGAGATGACAGAGGGAAGAATCAGTGATGTTGAAAATAGAGGAATAGAAATGATCCAATCTGAAGAACACAGAATAAAGAAATCTAAAATAAAATAAACAGAGCTCTAGAAATCTTCAGAACATTATGAACAGGTAAAAAATTTGTGTCATTGGAATCTCTAAAATATATAATGCAGTGCTAAAAATATTATGTAGTGGCTGAAAACTTCCTAGATTTGGTGAAAAACATAAACTTACAAATTCAAGAATCTCTGTAAAATCCGAACAGGCTAAATGCAAAGAATTTCATTCCATAGAAGAGTAAAGCAGGACCTCCACTACAGACCATACACAAAAATTAACTCAAAATGACCACAGACTTGCATGTAAGATTTAAACTGTAAAACCCTTAAAAGAAAACATAGGCATAAATCTTCAGAACCCTGGGTTAGGCAGTAGTTTCTTAGATATAACAAAAAAGGCAGAAGCAACAAAAGGAAAAACAAGTAAACTAGATATCATCAAAATAAACAACAGTTTTGTCTCAGGAGACACCATCAAGAAAGAGAGAAGACAACCCACAGAGTGATAGAAAATATTTCAAATCATATGTCTAATACGGGATTTGTATCTAAAATATGTGAAGAACTATTATAATTCAATAATGAAAGACAAATAACCTAATTTTTAAAGATGGAGAAATGGTCTGAACAGACAGTTCTGCAAAGAAGAGATGTAAGTGGTCAAGAAGCACAGAAGAAGATGCACCGTATCGTTCGTGAGATGCAAATCAGAAGCACAAGGAGATGCCACCTCCACACACTTGGATGGCTGTGATCAAACGGACAGAGAATTAACAGGAGATGCTGAGGATGTGGAGAAACGGAAACCTTCATCTACTGCTGGTGTGAATGTAAAATCCGCACTCTTTCTTCTCACCTGGGATTCTCTCACGGTCTCCATCCCAGGGGCCTGTTTCCCATCAGCAAAATAGCTGGTGTTGGGGAAGACCCTGCCCTGGGAGCCCAGGGACTCTGGTTTCACAGCCATCTGGCCCTTGTCTGAGATGCAATTTTGGTCGCTCCACCTCTCTGAGTGTACTTTCCTCTTCTGGCAGGATCGGGGGTTGAGCCCAGGGCTGCCCACATGTCTCCTTTCCCCGCCCAGCTCTCCCACCCCAGCTCCCCAACCCCTGACTCCCTTTGCTTGCTCCACAATGTACAAGTTTGCACTTTCTGGAACTTTCTCCACAGTCAGGAAAGCTGCCCAGAGAATGCTGGCTCTCCCGTGCTCACTTGTTTGGGTAGCGCTTCGTGCTTCGTGGCATCTTCCGTCTCTGGTGCTGCGGAGCTCACCCTTGGGGCCTCACTCAGCTGCCAGTGGCATGAGCCCACGTGGGCGCCTGACTTGCCCACAGGCACTCATCTCCAATCCTTCCTTCTCTTGTGGCGCAGGACAGCCATGTGTCCCCTCTGCCGGGATACTGGTCCTCCTGGTGAAGTTTCCTGATGAAAATTCCTGTGCAAGGGACACAGGCAGGGGCAGATGCACATGGCATGGCCGCAGTCCAGGCAGAACACAGGAGAGTCCTTCCCTGCCATCAGAGATGCTGAAGTTATGGAGATTCTGCTCTCTGGAGTCCCCCTACCTTCCGTGGATCTCTGTGTGTTGATTGCAGATAAGCAGGGATCTGGCTGGCTGAGGCCATCTCTTCTGGGCCACAGCTTCATCATGGCACCGTGAGCTTTATGCTCAGTATAATCACAATCGTACTGTGAAAAATCCTTTAATGTTTGCAGAGTTGCTGGCCATCCGAACAGCTTGTCTGCCCTCATGAGAACTGATGGTCGCTCTCTGGTTCAGGCAGCCCAGAGGAAACTGGGATGTGGACCAGCAATTTGCCCACATCGTGCTCTTTCTTAAATCACCCAAGACCACTTCCAGATGCTAATATCTGTGCTTTTGAGGGGCTTCTGTGTTTCATTTGAGTCTATCAAGAGCTTTGCTTACTGTTTTTGTTGTTAAAAGACCTCGATAGCCTGTGACATCTCCATTCGTCCCTCTCCCTTCCTGCTCCTATACTCCCAGCCTCCCAGGCACCATTCCACCAGTGCTCTCAAGACCAGTTGCAGAGGACGCTATAGCCTGATCGATTGCCAAGGCTGACCACATTCATTCCTGGGGTGCTCTTCATTGCTTAGTCCCTATCTCTGAATTCTTGGCTTTGATTTTGCCCCTAAAGCTTTGGATTTTAGAGACTTACGTAGACATCCTTCCCTGGTCCCGGACTTGACTTGTGATCCTGTGTACGCTCCTGGCTTCCGCACCTTGCCTCCCCTTCCTACTCTTCTCCAGCCCTCGATCAGAAGCTGGCCTCCTCTTGGAAACTACTACTCCTCTTTGTCAAATGACGATGCCAGAGTGGGAATGATTGCTTTGCTCTTGCTATGAAAGTGAGCCTGTGGGGGACGCGTTTATCGTCCAGTTCCGCTGCTTGTGGCTGGGTCTTTTTTGCTCCCTGCTTTCTTACTCGCATTCCTCTTTCCATGTTGTGGAGGAGACTTAGGTGGACACAGGGGAAGGGAGCACTCTATTTGTTTAGATCAGTTAGGGGGTTGCATGTCGTAAATGCTGTCAACAGGCTGTGGCGCCTGTTGCCTAAAACAAAGGCATACAGGGATCTTCCAAGCTGACCACATTCAGGAGCTAGAAATTGATTAGTCAGGACTCTTTTCAGTTGTAAGTGAAGGAAACTCAACTTGGCAGGAACAAAGGGGGAAGACAGTGACTTGTTACTGAAAAGCCCACAGAGAGGTTTCACTTCAGGCCTGACTCAATCCAGGAACCCAAGATAACGCCCTCAGGCCTCTCTGGCTTTTCTCACCCTGCATTTCCCTGTCTCTTGGCTCTGAACTGCTTTTATTTTCATTCTACAGATGGACTCTTCCAGCCATAGTGTGGCAGGGGTATGGCTGCCTGCTTTCCCAGATTTGTTTTCCCCAATCTTTCCAATTCCATTACAAATATTTCTCTGATTGGTCCTGCCTGTATTGTATGTCTATCCTGGAGCTATCACTGTGCGCAAGAGAATGTGGTGTTTAGACCTGGGTCACTGGGTCACTGCTATCACCATAGGGAGGGGCCCATAACCCAAAGAAGGGGCTGGAGGAGCAGCACACGAGGACGCCAGCATCACAGCAGCCACAGCCTCTCAGAAGGCAGCCATGCGGGACAGCCCAGCCTGTGGGGGAAGGGGGGGAGAGTGCATAGCATAGAGAACAGGCACTCCTTGCTCACGGTGGGAAGCCTTCTGCTTACCGGGGGCCTTTCCTACTCATTTCTTTGGTTACTAAAAGGACGAGTTCCTATGTGATCTCAGTCACCCATGCTCTTTGCTTCTGCAGGCCTCAAATGCTTCAGAAGAAGGAATTATTTCTCCATAGGCCCTAGGGTCCCAACTGGCCATACCAGCCCCTTGACTGCAGTGGAAGAAGAGATATTGGCCATTTAATTGTAATGTGATTAGTCACACTTCCTGACAGTTTACATGATCTGTCAACATCATTAGCACCTTCATTAAGACAGGGAACTGGGCACATGGTTTTCTTTAATATAGGATAGAAATAGACTTAACATCTGTGATTTTAAAAAAATGGCCTCGTGTTTAAGGAGTTTGCAATTATACCCATTAGCTACTCCAAAGAAAAGCGAGAAACAGTAAGGTAGTTGGCCCCAAGCAGAAAAAACACAAGCACATTTATAGAGAGTGCCAGGAAACCATTCCCTCTGAATCTCAACATTACTTCACAGATGGTCTGTTAGCCTGATGCATTCATTATAGGTGTGATTTCCCACAAGGGCTCCCATTGCACTGTGCCATTGCTTAAGTGGCTTCTTCCTCATCCCGATTAAAAAGACAAAAATGTAAAGACGCTCAAAAATTACCTGTCATAGAGCTAGCTCTGGTTTGCATAAAAGAAGACATTCTTTTGTTATGATTAAGATACTCATTGGTTTACATTAAGCCATATATAGATTATTTGTTGCCTTTTTTAAAAAGCCAGTTTGCTTCCCAGTGTTGGTGTTTAATTGAATTCAAAGCCTTGCCATGCATCACCAGAACATGTCTTCAAGGAAAAACCGGAGACACAGTGCAGATCAGAGGCTGAGGCAGCTGTGAGAACAGGCAAACCCATAACTCATATTTTAGGCATCTCTCATTTCAGTTACCAAATGTGTCCATTTCTTCCCTTTCTCTCTGTTAATCTCTCACTAATAAACAATCTTGATGTATCAGACAGTAAGGAGAATGCATCTTATAGATGCATCAGTTTGCATTAGCTCTCATCCAGAAACCTGAATTCCAGAATAAATAACGGGGGAGTCAGCACAGAAAGCTCCGGGACTGCTGGTTTGTGGCACACTGTGTGTGTGTGTGTGTGCGCGTGTGTGTGTGCGCGAGTCTATACAGTATAATTTCTAACAAGACATTAACGTGGCTAATAGAGCTGTCAACGAATGTAGATCATGTAATGGTTTATTGTTTGTCTTTGCTACAAGGGAGAGAGAAAGGGTCCTGTGCCATTACGTTGGGAGGGCCCATCCTAGTGATTGTGTTCATATGGTAAAGAAGACACTGATGTCACTGACAATTTTGATGGACAATAACTTGGTAGAAAGTCCTCATCTGTCTTTCGGTCTCATTTCCAGTGAGTCACAACTGAACTATTAAACCAAGGAAGTGAAATTTTAACACAAACCTCTGCCAGCTTGTGTTATTTTTAAAACAAAGAAGGTAGGAAGATTAGCAGGTGTTGCTGGTTAAATTGGAAATCCTCTGAAGCTGGACATCTCTCTTGGTGTCTTACCTGGAAATTACATTCTTGGTGACCTGAGCTCACTCAGGGCAGCTGCCCATCTTCAGGACAGGCAGTCGTAGGAAAATGATGAATCTTCCAGAAATCCTCAAGACTTGTCTGTTAATCTGAGAATCAAAAACAAAATGTCAGAAAACTTGAAAAAACATTCATTTTGAACGTTAGGTGGACGGATGCCCCCATCAGTCCACCTAATGTGAAATTGCTCTCATTACTTGCTGCCCCATGCTTAAGATTGTAAACCAAACGAGGTGAAGTGGCAGATGTGGCCGCAGAGGTAGGTGTGGGACCAGCAGTCAGGAGACCTGTGTTCCTATCTTGGCAATGCTGCCCCAGCCAGGAGATTTTGCATGAAAACAACCTTACTTCTGTGACTTCATGTTCCTCCCCTGGACAAAAGAAGCTAATATCATCTTATCTCCTTGGCTCAAGAGAAATTGCAGAAGGCCTAAGAAGTGATAGTTGTTACTAGAGTGATTTACATAGCAGAAGGGGTTTGGAAAGTACAAATCCACACGCTAATGAAATCATGGGCGTTGGAGAGAATCATTTGGAAATGTAGGAACCATAACACCTACCCAGCTTGTCCACTAATCTGGGCTACTGATCATCTACCCCATCCAGGTCCTGGCTTTCTCACATCCTGTTCCACTTACAGCCCCATTTAGGGAAAGAAACTTGAGTCAGTGTTTGTAGACTGGTCGCCTCGAGTTACACGTCTGCAAACTAGAGGCAGTAATCACTTGCTAGATATATTTAAAAAATAAAAATAAAAGGATCCTCCCCAATCAAATAAATAAACAAAAAAAAATCTCTCTCTCTGTCTCAGAAAAAAAGTAGTTACTTCTGGGGTATTAAAAGGCCAAGTGAGATAAGGTGTGCTGAGTGCCCAGCACATACTAGGTATGGGATAAATGCTGTGTACGTCAGCTGGCTGTAAGCAGAACAAAACATGAGCGCATTGCACAGAGGCCAGGAAACCCTTCTCATTATTTCAGGGGTCTCCTCACTGCTGAAATTTGCATTGTTCCTCCACTCCTCCCTCCTTTCTGAGCTGCTGAAAGGGCCTCTTGGAATGGAATGTCCCTGTGGGGGAATTTTTCTGACCAGGTCTCTCAGTCTCTCGGTCTCTGTGTCTCGAGTGTCTTCCTGAAGCGGAGGAGGGCTGGGTGATTGGCTGCCAGATTCTGGTCTGTGGAGGTCAGAGCATGATCCAGCAGGCCCACCTAGTGAAGCAGGAAGTCTTCCCTGACCCCTTTGCAGGTGGAAACTGTAGTGCACGTGCGCTGGAACTAGCCGGCCGCTTCGGTGCCTGCAGGGGTGGACTCCCCTGGCTCAGTCCTGCTGGGTTCCACCCCTCGCAGGAGGGAGCATGCAGGTGAGCAGGTGCAGGAGCTGCAGTGAGTGTTTTTGGGTGCTGGCAGGAGCAAAACTCAGTGCAGGCCCCAGAGCTGCATCTGGGGGTAGTACCCATGATCCCCAAAGCCCCAGAAGGAGTGTTACAGTGAGCACTCTTAGCTTTTGTTGTCTGCTGACAGCTTAAGTGTTAACAGTTCAATGGGCCCTAGGCCTTCTTGCATGAGGCAGTTGCCCTCCACCAACGAAGGCAGAGGGTCAATGTGACAGCCTTTAGCATCCATATCCGTGGAGCCTGAGCTCTTGTTCAGCATCTGGGAACAATCAGTTTGCACGAACGAATTGAAGGGAGATGAATATGGAAGATTTTATTGCTGACAAAGGTGGCTGTCAGTGGGCAGGGGAGCTGGAAAGGGAATGGAGCAGGAAGACAATCTTTCCCTAGAGTCCACCTATCCCAGGCTGAACTCTTCTGAAGCAATGCTGTAAAGCCATCCCTCTGAAGTCAAGCTGCTTCTCTCTGATGTCCAACTGTAGTCCCCGATGTCCCACTGCTTCTCCTCTTCTCCTCTCTCCTCTCTCTGCCAGTGGAGCCTGGGGTTTTTATGGGCACAGGATCGGGGGTGGGTGGGCCATAGGTGGTTTTCAAAAAGGCAACGTTTGAGCGGGAAACAGGAATACATATTCTCACTTTGTGTTGATGTTCCAGGCTTGAGGCTTGGACCCTCACTGGGAACCACTCTCTTCTGCTCAGAATTTCCCTGCCTCCTGTCCCTATCACCAAGGCTTGCTGCACATCTGGTTGTGATATCAGAGGCCACACAAGCCTAACAGTGGCTGAGCTGCAGTGAGAGGGAGCCTTCTAGTCTCCAGCCAACCGGGCTGAGAAGATGTACACTGGGCTTGGGGCTCTGCTGGAGTCCCTGTGTGGGAGACTATTGTCAGGGCTATGTTGTCCCTGAGAACAATGTGGGGATCAGCAGCCAAGTCCTGGGGTGGGACTGTGCCTTCAGTCACCTAGTTATCTTAGAGAAGGCTGACGGGTATATGTGTGTGGGTGTGTGTGCAAGTGTGTGTTTGGTGTGTTGCATGTGTGAATGTGTCTCTGTGTGTACATGTGTGCTAGTGTGTGGGTTTTATGCATGTTTATATTTTAGAAGGCCCGTCAGAGCTTCCTGGCTCTAGAGGACTGTCTGGGTCACTGAGTAGCTTCCTCCTCTTTTCTAGGGGAATGCTCACTGAAGAACCAAGTCAGTGACCTGGAAGATCAGGGAGAGGCAGTGTTTCCAAACTCAAAGGAAGGAATGAGGGAGAAACAGGGACCCAGAGGACAGATCCAGGATATCTAGCATATGGATAGCAAGAGCTCCAGAAGGGGAAGAAGGAACAGATGGGGAAGAGGCAATGGTTAAACAAATAATAGAGAAAATTTTCACTGATCTAAAAAAAGAAACTGTTCACTAACTAAAAAGGCTGAGTTCCAGACAATATGGATACTTCTCCTAGTAAATTTCTGAGGTCCAAGGATAAAAGGAAACATACATGCCTTCCAACAGAAAGAACAGCTTATTAACAAGGGAAAATTAAGGAGGTCAGGACATATAAATGTGTTTATGTTTTTCTGATCTGCAACATTGGAAACTAAAAGACAGCAGAAGAACCTTAAAGAAACCCTGAAGAAAATAGACCACAACCCAAGAATCCTCCATCCAGGTTAGATAACATTCTGTCAGGCCAGAGGGTGTTTCTAGATGCCAAGGATTCAAAGGAGAGGTAAACCAGAAATTACTAAATACCTAGAAATCAAGAAATGAAAAGAATGCACCCCTGGAGCCATAGGTGATGTTACACTCAGATGCAACTTAATGCTTCATTGGTCTCCATTACGAAAGAGAAGGACTGATGATGAAGGAGCCAGGAACAAGTAAAGCAAAGAAATTGTCTTAAAAAAACTTAAATTAACTAAAAACTAAGAAATAAGGATAAATACTTCTGGAATCTTCAAAGAAAAAAATAATAGTAAAAAGAACAAATAAAATTTGTTTTGTTTATTCTTAAGGACTAAAAAATAAGACTTTCGCAAGATCAATTAAGAACAAAAAGAAATTAGAAATAAGAAAAAAAAGGCAAACCATGAACAGAGAAGAACAAAATTATGAGAATATTTTTGCCTGGGCAAAAAAAGAGAACATGGATGGTCTCTTAGAAAAATGTAGAGCATCGAAGATTCAAAAATAAATAGAAAATTTTAATAAGGCAGATACCAATGAAGAATCTGGAATGACAACTAGCAGTGTGTCTGGAATTTATTCCTTCTGCTGGCTTCTTGGTCTTGCTGACATCAGAATGAAGCCACAGACCTTTTAGGTGAGTGTTACAACTCTTCAACATGGTGTGTCTGGAGTTTGTTCCTTCAGATTTTCAGACATGTATGGAGTTTCTTCCTTCCGGTGGGTTCGTGGTCTCACTGACTTTAGGAGTGAAGCCCCAGACCTTCGCAGTGAATGTTACAGCTCTTAAAGGTGGCGTCTCCGGAGTTGTTTGCTTCTCCCAGTGGGTTTGTGGTCTTGCTGACTTCAGGAATAAAGCCGCAGACCTTTGCAGTGAGTGTTACAGCTCATAAAAGTAGTGTGGACCCAAACAGTGGGCAGCAGCGATTTATTGTGAAGATGGAAAGAACTAACTTCTACAGCGTGGAAGGGAACCCAAGTGGGATGCCCTTGCTGGCTTGGGTGGCCAGCTTTTATTCCTGTATTTGGCCCTGCCCACGTCCTGCTGATTGGTCCAATTTACAGAGTACTGGTTGGTGGATTTACAATCCCTTAGCTAGACACAGAGTACTGATTGGTGCATTTTTACAGAGTGCTGATTGGTGCATTTACAATCCTTTAGCTAGACACAGAGTGCTGATTGGTGCATTTTTACAGAGTGCTGATTGGTGCATTTACAATCCTTTAGCTAAACAGAAAAGTTCTCCAAGTCCCCACCTGAGCCAGAAGCTCAGCTGGTTTCACCCCTCAGCAGGATACCATTGAGTAGAGACTGGGTGAAAATGTTTTTACAGTTGTTCACCTAACCTTTAAATTACATATGATTCCTGTGATATTTATATTATATGACAGTTGTTCTCAGTGTGTGATCCTAGAGAAGCAAAAATGTCAGTTCTTGAAACCCACCATGGATCTCCTATTGAATTAGAAACCCTGGAGGTGGGACTCACCACGCCTTCCAGGTGGGAATGCACACTAAATTTGAGAGACACTGCTACTCCAGATCACACAAAAGGTTTAAGAGTACTCTGTGTGTGGGGTGGTGGTGGTGGTGACGCATTGTTTTGTCATCTCTCTCATCTATGTATCTATGTATGTATGTATGTATGTATGTATGTATCTATCTATCTATCTATCATCTATCACCCATCTATCATCTATCTTAGGTATATAGATGGTGCAAGTTTCCAAATTGCTGGAAGATTTTTTCAGATTTAAAGATGAATAGGTGTTGAATTTTATCAAGTACTTTTCCTGAATGTGATAAAATGATTTCATGAATTTCCTTCTTTATTCTGGCAATATGATGATTTTTACATGTTAAATATTGCAGTCTTGCCTTAAACGTTGTTTGATCATGATGCATTATACTTTTAAGATGCTGTTGACTGGGCACGATGTCTCATGCCTGTAATCCTAGCACTTTGGGAGGCCAAGGCAGGAGGATTGCTTGAGCCCAGGAGGTCAAAACCAACCTGGGCAACATGATGAAACCCTATCTCTACAAAAAATACAAAAATTAGCTAGATGTGGTGGTGCATGCCTGTAGTCCCAGCTACTTGGGAGGCTGAAGTGGGAGGACTGCTTGATCCTTGAACCCAGGAGGTTGAGGCTGTGGTGAGCTGTAACTGAGTTGTTTAAGTTTGCTGATATTTTATTTATGATTTCTCTTCTTGAATAATTATCTCAAATTTTCTTTAAAAAATATATATTTGTAAAACTTTGGTAGCAGGGTTATTTATGTAGGGAATCGTAAAGATGGGTGTCCTTTTTTCTAAAGAAAATATTGTATAATGTTGGTATTATTGCTTCCTAATGTGATAGAATTCACCAGTGAAACTATTTGGGCCTGGAGTTCTTTTTGCAGAAATATTATAGTGATTCAATTTCTTAACAATTATTTTTGTTATTATATTTTTAATTCAGATTTTTCTATTTCTTCTAGTGTCAGTTTTGCAAATTGTGTTTTTTAAGTAATTTGTCTATTTCATCTAAATTGTCAAAATTGTTAACATAAGGTTGTTTAAAACTTTCTTATTACCATTTTAAAAGGACTATTGAGATGTAATTTAAGTACCATAAAATTGACTCTTTTAAATTGTACAACTTATTAGTTTTTACTATATTCACTGAATTGTGCAACTATCACTTCAATCTAAGTTAATATTTTCATCACTTCATATCCATTAGCAATGAGTACTCTTTCCTCCTTCTCCAAACTTTGGCAGTCAGTAATTTACTTTCAGTCTCTATGAACTTGTCAGTATGAGTCATTTCATAGAAGTGAAATTGTGCAATATGTAGTATTTTGTGACTGGTTTCTTTCACCTTCAATAACTTTTTTAAGGTTTGTCTCTGTTGTGGTATATTTTAGTACTTGTTTCCTTTCTATTGCTGAATAATAATTCATTATGTGAATATGAATTCATGCTTTCCATCAAATTATGTATTATTTTCACTTTATGGCTATTCTGAATAATGTTGCTCTGAATATATGTGTATAAGATATTTGTGGACATATGTTTTCATTTCTCATGAATATATACTAAGATGTGGGTTTTCTGGGTAATATGGTAACTGTTGACACATTTACATGTACTTACTGGCTATTTGCACATATTCTTCAGAGGAATGTCTATTGAGTTTCATTGTCCACTTTTAAAGTTGGGTTATTCATATTGTTTAAAATGATTTAAAAGGAATTTGATATAACTCTTTTATCAGGTGTAGGAATTACAGATATATTTTCCTATTCTGTGTGGTGTTTTTCCTTCACTTTTCTTGGTAGTATTATTAGCAGTATAAAAGGTTTTAATTTTGATGTACTCCAATTTATAGATTTGTCTTTTGCTGCTTGTGTTTTTGATGTCATATAAAAAATAGCTTAAACCAATATGATGAACACTTACTCCTAAGTTTTCTTCTTAGAGAGTTTTATAATTTCAGCTCATACATTTAAGCACCATCATCTATTTTGAGTTAATTTTTGTGTATGGTGTAAGATGTGGGTCCAACTTCTTTTCTTCGAAGTGAAAATCCAGCTGTCACAGAATCTTTTGTTGAATGGACTACTTTTTCTCCCATTGAATCTCCACCTTGTCAAAAGCAACTTGTTCATAGATACATGGATTGATTTCTGCATTCCCAATTCTGTTCTATTGACCAATGTGTCTACCATTATGCCAGTACCACACTGTTTTGATTACCATAGCTTTGTAGTAAGTTTTGAAATTTAGAAGTGTGAATTTCCAACTTTGTTTGTCTTATTCAATATGTTAGCTATTCTAGGCCCCATGTATTACCATATGGATTATTAGTATCAGCCTGCCAATATTAGCAAAAAAACAAGATAGGATTTTGATAGGGATTACATTTAGTCTGCATATCAGTTTGAGAAGTAATCCCATTTAATAATGTTAATTGTTCTAATCCATGAACATGGATATTTTCTACTTATTTAGATCTTTATTTTCTTTCAAAAATGGTTTGTAGTTTTCAGTTTGCAAGTCTTACGTTTATTCAATTTATTCTTGTGTATTTTATTATTTTTGATGCTATTGTAAAAGATTTTTTAGTTCAATTTTTGGGTTGTTTATTGCTAAAATATAGGCATACAACTGATTTCTGTATCTTGATCTTGTATGTTGCAATCTTGCCAATCTCAGAATTGATACTTTGGTAACTCAACGTTATCAACATTGTTGATATTAGCTTAACTACTTTGTAATAGAGTTTTTAGCATTTTCCATAAACAGAATTATGCAGATGGCATTTATTTCTTTTTCTTACCTAATTGCCTGACTAGAACATCCAGCGCAATGTTGAATACAAGTAGCAGGAGTAGACCTTCTTGTCATTTTCCTAATCTTACAGGAAAAGGATTTAGTATTTCACCACTAAGTATGATATTAGCTATGAGTTTTTAGTAGATGCCCTTTATCAGGTTGAGGAAGTTTCTTTCTATTCCTAGTTGTTGAACTTTTAAAATCTTTAAATTATGAAAGGCTACTAGATTTTGTCAAATGTTCTTCTCTGTCTATTGCAATGAATATATAATTTTGATCATTTATACATTTAATTGATTGATTTTCTTATGCTAAAATGACCTTGGATTCCTGGGATTAATCCTAGTTGGTTACAGTATATAATCCTTTATATAACTTGCTGAATTTCATTTGCTAGTATTTTGAAGAGGATTTTTGTGTTTGTAGTCATAAGGGAGGCTGGTTTGTAGTTTCCTGTACGTGTAACATCTTTGTCTGGTTTTGGTATCAGGGTGATAGTGACCTCATAGAATGATTGGAGAGGTATTTTCTTATCTTCATTTTTTCTGAAGACTTTATGAGAAATTCATATTAATTCATTTTTTTAAAAATGGTCAATGGAAACGACCATTGAAACTGTCTGGGGTTCAATTTTAGTTTGTGGGAAATTTTAAAAGTACTAAAGTCTCTTGTTATAGATCTACTCAGATTTTCCATTTATTTTTGAGTCATTTTTGGTAGTTTGTATCTTTTAAGGAATTTGTCAATTTCAGTTATCAGTAACTTGAATAAAACAAGTCAGTAAATGGCTGTTCATAGTATTCTCTTGTTATCCTTTTTATTTCTGTAAAGTCAATAATCACATACACCCTCTTTCATTCCTGATTTTGGTAGGTTTAGTTTTCTGTATTTTTCTGAGTCATGTAGCCAAATACTTGTCAATTCTGTTAATTTTTACAAATGGCTTTTGGTTTTAAAATTTTTTCTATCATTTTTCTATTCTCTACTTTATTTTTTATTATAATAGTTATTATTTTCTTTTTTATTTCAATTTATAATACTCTTCTAATTTAATATACTGTACATATTTATGTTATGGATTAGAGACCTTTCTTTTTTAAAAAATACAGGCATTTATAGCCATAGGTTTCCATCTGACCACTGGTTTAGCTACAGCCCATAAGTGTTGTGTTGTCATTTTTATTCATCTCAAGGTATTTTCTTATTTCCCAGGTGAATTCTCTTTGACTCACTAGTTATTTTGAAGTGTTGCTAAATTTCTACATATTACTGGATTCCATAAATTTTCTTTTCTTGTTTTATACTTTTATGCCATTGCTGCCCATCATACTTTGTATGATTTTAATCATTTGAAATTTATTGAGGCTTGCTTTGTCCTGCTCAGATTTATTTATTTTTGTTTTCATTGTCTTTTAGCTTGATATGATGGTTAATACTGAATGTCAACTTGGTTGGATTGAAGGATGCAAAGTATTGATTCTGGATAAGTCTGTGAGCATCTTGCCAAAGGATATTAACATTTGAGTCAGTGGGCTGGGGAAGGCAGATCCACTCTTAATCTGGGTAGGCACCATCTAATCAGCTGCCAGCGAATAAAAAGTAGGCAGAAAAACATGAAAAGGCTAGACTGGCTTAGCCACCCAGCCTACATCTTTCTCCCAAGTTGGATGCTTCCTGACCTCGAACATCAGACTCCAAGTTCATCAGTTTTGGGACTCGGACTGGCTTCCTTGCTCTCCAGCTTGCAGATGAGCTATTGTGGGACCTTGTGATTGTGTGAGTTAATACTACTTAATAAACTCCCCTTTACATTTATATATCTATCATATTAGTTCTGTCCCTCTAGACAACCCTGACTAATACATCTGGTTATCCAGGGGCCACCCCTGGGCCAGCCGAAGTCACTTTTCGTCAATGGTTGTGCTTAACCCTTCTTGGCAAGGTAGCTATTGACCTTTTAACATTAGATGTGTGTGTGACTTGGGTATTGAAATCACAGCTCCTGGAGTTTATGCTGTTGCTCCACATTCAGTCGGACATCAAAAGCTTAGATTTTGTCTCACTGATTACTCCTGAGGGGGCCCAACCTTGTGTATGCTCACAGCCTTTCAGACTGCCAGGCAAGTTTATGACTTCCCTTTTGTGCCTGGCTCCTTAGGCTTTGCCCATGGGTCAGAGCAGCTTATTGCTTACCCAGTGTTTGGTCAGGTAGCCAAATACTTGTCAATTCTGTTAATTTTTACAAACAGCTTTTGGTTTTAAAATTTTTTCTATCATTTTTCTATTCTCCATTTTATTTTTTATTGTAATCTTTATTATTACTGCGCTGAAGGCCCCAGTGCTGGTGAGAATTACACTACTGGTGATGCCTCTAAGGGCAGCTTGAGGCATGCTTTCAAGTCTGCCCTCCATCTACTTACATGCCCACAGGAGTCCCCAGCAGCAGAGTGGACTGTGATTCCAGAAGGGTTCTTCCTGCTTTTCTTGTTCCCTGGTTCTCATCGTTAAAGTTCTGGCCACTCTGCCATTTTGCTTGCTGCTACTAATGTCATGGAGCTGTGAGCACTCTGCTGTTAATTTCTCTTCCTCTAGAGATCCATTTTTCTCTATGACAACACCGTAAGCATTCCAGATGCTCTAAATGAACTCCCTCAGGTGGAGCTATAACGTTCTTTGCTATGACCTGTGGCTCCTCCTGGGGAAAGCCTCTGCAGAAGATAGCTGTCCTCCTCTCCGACATAGCTGTCCTACAACAGGGCACTACCAGGTGGGTAAGGAGGACCCTGGTTATCTTAGCTTGTCCTTCATGAGCAAGTCACCCCATGTCCATCTCAGCAAGCCACCCCATGATAAGGGAGCTTAGGAGGAAGTGACTGTGATCAAGGCTCGGGAATCTTGGCCTACTGTGCCTGGAGCCAAGCTTCTGACCTATGAGTGGAGCTGGTTGGGGAAGAAAATACTGGTCTTCTCCACTGAGACTGCCCAAGTGAGTTCATGCATCACAGAGCTGAAGGAGATAAGACACCCCAGTGGCCTGCTTTTCCCATTATGATAAAGAGCTCTAGGCTGGGAGATGAGAGGAAGATGGTCACCTTTCTTCTTGACTACTCTCACTTGAATCAGAACCCCTGGAGTGATTTCCATAATACTGAACCTGACATTGGGTAAGCGAGTATGTTCTGCTTCCAATGCTGCTGACTCTTGCTGTTCTTACTGACATTTAGTATGTTTTTGTAGATTTTCTCAAGTAAATGTTACTCCATTAATTCATTTGAGTCTCCACAGATTTCAGTAATAGTTCTTTAAACACAAATAATTTTCCCCAGTTGAATGGTTGTTTTGTTGGAAAGAGAATCCTCCCCCGCTTCTCTACTATTCTGAAAGTTCCTTTCCCTTCTATTATCCTGTCAATTGCTATAGGCTCTGTAGTAATGTCTCCTTTTTCATTTTTTTCTATTGGTAATCTGTGTGTTTTTATTTCTTTTTATCAGTCTTGACAAAAGTTGATTGGTTTTACTAAGCTCTGTTAATAACCAAACTAGATTCATTTATCTTTTTTTTTTCCATTTTACACCTTTTAAAAAAAATTATTGCATCTTTTGTCATACAATTTTTTTTGTTTTATTTGCCTTGGTTTAATTTACTTTTCTGTTTTCTAGTTTCTTGAGATGGATACTTAGGTCATTAATATTAAACATTTCTCTTTTTTTCTAATATAGTATTTAAAGCTATAGAATTCTCCTTAATCCCTGCTCTAACTGTATCCCACAAATTTTCATATGTATACTTTCTTTCCTACTCAGTTCCAAATATATTCTAATTTCTGTTTGATTCTTTCTTAGACTCATAAATTATTTAGCAATGTGCTGTTCAGTTTTCAAATATCTGAGGACTTTCTAGTTGTCTTTGTTATTGACTTTATATTTGATTCTATTTTTTCCTTAAAGCATACTCTAATTACAATTCTTTGAAACATATTGAGACTTCCATTACAGTTAAGCATTTGATCTCTTTTGCTGAATATTCCACAAGTTCTTAAAATGAATGTTTATTCTGCAATAGTTAGATGTAGTTCTATAGTCATCAATGAGGTTAAATTGTCTAATAGCACTTTAAAATTTTTCTCTATATTTATTGATTTTTCTCATCTGCTTGTTCTATCAGTTCCTGAGCTATGTGAGTAAAACTATGTGGCTTTGATTGTGAATTTGTATATTTTCACTCAATAGTTATGCTAATTTTTGCTTTATGTTATTTGATGCTATGTAATTAGAAACATACGGATTTAGAAATGTCATGTCTTTCAAATAAATTGATCCATTTAATTATGAGATACTTTTATTTATCTCCCAAATTTTCCTTGTCTTGAAGTTTACTCCATCTGATACTTACGTGGCTACATTAACTTTCTTGTGGCTAATATTTGCATGTCACATTTTCCCAACCACTTACTTTCACATGACTTTTTGTCTTTTCACTTAAACTATGTGTTTTATAAGCACCATATAATTTGGTCTCATCTATCCCATCTGACAATATCTGTTTTTAAATTAGATTGTTTAGCTCATTTTGATTTAATATGCCTATTGACATGAGTAAGTATATTGCCTTACAGTTTGCGTTCTATTTGCCGTTCTTTTCCTTGTTTCCTTGTTCTTTTTTCTTTCTTTTTAAAACTTAGTAATTTTTATTATAATATAACATTTGTATTCTACATGGACTATTTAGTAATGTCCTTTTAACTTTTTTAGTGGTTATTGCAATATGCATCTTTAATTTATTATAAACTACTTTGAATTAGTATTTTTTTAGAAGCTTAAAACAATGTAATTCCATTTATACTTTCACGCCGTCTGTGCTATTTTCATATATTTTATTTCTGTATGTTATCAATTGCAGAGTACATTTTTTGTTGTTCTTAGCCATCAGCGGTCTTTAATATAAAAAGTTCTCCATACTTACGAGTGTGTGTGTTCACGCGTACATGTGTGTTTACTTGCTGATGCTCATTTCTTCTTGTAAAACTATGCCTCTGGCTGGTATTATTTTTGGTTAACTTGAGTTTTAATCATTTATTTGAGGGTAAGCTTTGCTTACAAACAAATGTTCTTAGTTTTTGTTTGAGTAAAAGTGTCTTTATTTCAATTACAAGTTTAAATGATTTTTACTTGATATAGAATTCTAGTTTAGACAGTTTTATTTTTAACACTTTAAAGATATCCTTTTATTATTTGGCTTCCATCATTTCTGTTGTCAAGACACTTGGAATTCTCATTGCTATTCGCATATCTTTTTGGGGGGTTGTGGGGAGTGCTGGTTTTCAACTTTTATTTTTATTTTTAGTGTTCAGCAGTTTGATTACAGAGCACCTATGTGTGTTTTTCTTATTATCCTGCTTGAATCAGTTAGTCGATATCTTTGATCAGTTTTGGAACATTCTCAGCTGTTATCTCTTCAAATACTTCTGTCTTTTCACTGTCCTACATGTCTCTCATGGTCTGTTATTTTTTTTTTTTTTCCTCTTTTTTGGCCTTAGTTTGGAAAATTTATTTAACACTGTCTTCTTATTAACTAATATTTTTTTCTATGTCCTTAGTTTTGCTAAACTCAGGATTTATTAATTTAATTATTATTTATTTAATTTATTAATTTCAAATAATTTCTGATCTGAAATGCCTAATTTTTTCAGAATTCCATTTCCATACTGAAATTCCCTCTTCACTGAAGATGACGTGAAGACATAGGGAGAAGACAGCCATCACCAAGCCAAGGAGAGAGGCCTGGAACCAACCGTTCCTTCACAGCCCTCAGAGGGAAGTGATCCTGCTGCACCTTGGTCTTGGACTTTCAGCCTTCAGAGATACAAGATGATAAATTTCTGTTGTTCAGGCCAAAGTGAAACACACACACACAAGCATACACACACATGTGTGCTCACACACACATATACTATATGTGATATATGACAAAGTGGAAATCTTCAGTACTCTCTGCTATGTCCAATGACACCTCTAGCACCTAGAGGTCAGGATTAAGGGGAGGGCAGAAATGGTGCCAATTTTCGTTATAGGAACCTCAAAGTTGTGAGTTGGTAATTCTGTACCTTTTCAGTTTATTGCCAAAAAAAACCAAAAAACAAAAACAAAAAAACCAATAAAACCTTGCTGAGTACATACTATGTAACATACACCATGTTGGGTATACAAAAGTAAATTAAGATGTGCCCTCAGCACATCTTCAAAGCTAGCAGCCCAGAATTTCCTTCATGCTGAATCCCTCTCACACTTCAAACCTCTTTTGTGAGGAAGAGCCTTGTAAGGTCTCATCTGGTTAGATCAGGTCCACTAAGGGTAAGATCCCTCTCTTAAAGTCAGCTGATTTGCAACCTTAATCACATATGCAAAATCTCTTACTAGCAGCATCTACATTAGGATTTGATTGAATAACTGGGAGATGGTCCCTGGGAACTCGGGGGACCATCTCCAATTTTAAGATTGTGTTTACCACACAGGGTAATGGTGTGGGACTATTCTGAAGGGGGCGACCTGATGCTCCTCCCTTACTACCCACTTTTATAGGGAATGTGCATGAATCTACAGCAGATCAGTGAAAATGAGAGCTGACATTTGATGCCATTCCCTGAGTACATTCTGTGCACCATCTGTACCATTTATTTGTGGACCCATGTACACTGCATTCGGCACGAGTTTAACGGTCTCCAGGGTGTGCTAGTGAGGCATGAGGACAACATTCCCACAACCGGACTGAGGATCTCTATTTTTCAGACCAAAATGGGGCCCAGAGGGATTCAGCATGTTGTGCACAGTTTGTGGGTGGCAGAGTTGGAATTCATGCCCAGTCTCCTACCTTTTCCCATTGTTTCCCTAAGTCATCACTAAGTGCATGTTTACAAATTGAGCCAATAGGTCAAAAGGCGAGCTATTGAATGATTTTGCAGCTTCTAGCATCCTAAAAAGCTTACTGCTGTTTTGGTGAAATCACATGTTATGTGTCCCACCATTCGGGCATGTGCCATGGTAGTCATCACTATCCAATCACAGCCCTCTGCTCTATGATCCAGAGGGATACAGCTGCATAACTCTTTTAAGGGTAGTGCTATGGGAAGCCTTTGGCTGAGGACTGACTCATTATAGCACATCAGAGGAAAACTGAGGCCAGGACTAGGGTTTGAAGACCAAGGACTCTGAATAATTAAATGAAATAGATCAGAAATGGGCTGCGTTTAATCAACATTTTGAAAGCCGCTTCTTTTGGTTGTGTTTCATTTTACCATACGGCATGGATGGACAGTTTTGTCAATTCATGAAATCTACTTATTAATGACACTTTCTTCTTTCTATCTTTATCATTATTATTGATTCATTTATATCTTTTTCATTCATCCAATAAACAATTATTGTCTTCTTCCTGTATAAAAGGGGATGTTCTAAGTGGGAAATAGACACCTTAATGAAATCTGTCCTCTGCTCACTTTGAGCTCAGGACTAACACAACTTTCATATTCTTTGCCTGACTTTATTTTCCAATCTCTCTTCTATGTGGTGGAAACCTTCTCTGTCCTCTTTTGAACAAACACAGGCTGATTTAGGTGTCTGTATAGAATTCTAGGGCTGCCTGATGATTGGATTCAGAAAAAAATTAGAAAAAGATTGAAAAGAAATAAGCTCCTACATCTAACTTGATGCCATTTACTCACTGACTTACTTCCAAGTACATTCAACACATTCTGACTGGGCTCCCTAGTGTGCTCATGATTATAGGATATAAAGGTGAGTAAAGCAAGTACCTGCCCTCCAAGAATGTACCATCCACTGGTGGGTGTTTACAAATGTCTACAGTACAAGGAAGTTGTAATAAGCATCCTGAGTGGAATAAACACTTAAAAGGAAAACGAAATACACAAAGCTTTGAGAACCCACCTTTCCCCCTGCCTGAGTCTCCCCTGGGCTCTGACTCCCAAGCTGCCCTCCCCTGCACCTGGCCCTGCCTCAGACTGGTCCCTGCTATTTCTGCCTCAACTCACCTTCCACCAGCCCTCATGTCTCCTGCAGTCCCTTTTCTGGGGCTCCTCTCCATGGAGCTCCTCAGTACTCTCCATGACCTATTTCTGTAGGTGTTGTGCATAAATCCAAAGCAGGTGAGTGAAGCTGAGAGCTGAAGAGAGGAATCCAGGCTTCTCAGCAGTATGCACAGGGCCCTCCATGGTTTGGCCGTGGCTGAACTTGCAGCTGCATCCAGCTCACCCTTCCACAACCCTCAGTTGCAACCATCCTGGATGGATTCCTGAGCTCTCTGGGCCAGCCCAACGTGCATGTCTCCTGCCTCTGCAGGGGTCCCTGGCCCCACTCAGGTGGTCCCTGAGGTTCAGCTAAGGGCCTGCCTAGGGCTGGACAGTGCCCAGTGTTCTCGAAGCCTGGGGTAGCATCCGTCATGCCCTTCCTGGCATCTCATTGAATTCTTGAGACTTCTCCCACAGGGCCTGGATATTTACTTGGGTGTATTTTAATTTGTTTGCACAGCCCTCTCCCCATAGGCCTGGAAATAGCTGGAGGAAAAAAGACTGCATCTTCATTGCTGTCCCCCAGGGTTAGATCAATGCACTCACTGTGTTGAATGAATGGATGGATTTGTCAGTGCCCTATGATGATTGACAGGGCGGAAAGATGAGGAGTCGGATGTGATTTAAGGAACCATTTCAGCTCCCAAAAAGTGTGCGCAGAGGGCCAAAGGTACCAGGCACTGGTTATATTCTGGGAAAACATTTGCATAAGGCTCAAAATTTTCTTAACCATTCATGAAAGTATGAATTCTGGGGCAGAGGTAATAGAGAAAACGAAGTCATAACAATGGAAAGTCTACTTAGAAAATGAAAGACTGATTGGGCTTCAGCTTTTATTCACTCATGTATCTGCTTCCGAACATGCATCGAGCATCTCCAGTGGAGCCGTGCTTGCGTTCTGGTAAGACTGGATGGATCGTGGGGTTTCCTGCCCTTGAGACGCTTGCAGAATCCTGGGAGAGAGACGTTTCCACACATAGTTACAGTGTGCCCTCCCGGGGAACTCTTGACCTGGGGAAAAGAGCTGGGAAAGATGTGTTTGAGCTGAGCCTGCCCAGATGTCACTTCCAGTGTGAGGAGCCAAGAGAAGGTGGCACAATGTGGGAGGCAAGCGGCAGGGATCCTCTTACTAGAGCCTAGTGTGATGAGAAGGCAACTGTGTTAAGACGTACATTTCTTATGTTTTCTTAGCTTTTTTTTTTTTTTTTTCTCCAGTGAGAATACAGTATTTGATTGTAGGAATGAGATTTCAATAATCAAGTTTGCTTGTATGCTTAGAGAGCATGTGATGCCTGCCAGCTGGGTGGTGTGAACCAGGCGTTTACCCTACAGTTAGGGCAGGCAGGCTCCCTGCCTCATGCAATAATGCCTTCCACAATACCTCATAGGGCTGGGGATGGAGGTAGAGACAGCACCTTACTGACCAGGGGTTAGTGTTCTGGTGGTGGGGGCGCCATTGGAGGCCTAGGTGTGAACAGGTGAGCATGTACAGCACATTCGAAGTGCTACTTTATCGGTGGGTGAGGGGGCCCTGGGGGCACAGCAAAGGGGTGCCTGGCCCCCTGGGGAGAGTCAGGGCACATGGACAGTCATAACGTGTTACAGAATGAATTGTGTCTTCCCCTAAAATTCATACATTGAAGTTATAACCCTGAGCACTTCAGAATGGGTCTGTATTTAGAGACAGGATTTTCAAAGAGGTAACTAGGGCAAAATGATGTCCCAGGGCCAGGCCCTAATCCAAGGTGACTGATGTCTTTATAATAAGAGATGGGGACACAGACACATGCAGAGGGAAGGCCATGTGAGGGCACAGGGAGGACACTGTCAGTGGGCCACGAAGAGAGGCCTCAGGAGAAACAACCTCACTGGCACGTTGACCACGAACTTCATTCAGCCTCCAGCAGCCTCGGGGAATCAGCTTCAGTGTTTGGAGTCACCCAGCCTCTGGTGTTTGTTACCCAGCCCCCTCTGACTAATACCTAAGGTAACACAAGGCATCCAATGGCAGTGCAGTGAAGAGAGAGTGGCATTGTTAGGGAACATGCCTACGTTTCAGGACCTAAAGAATGTCCTGATATTTAGGGAAAGTGGTTTGGGCTCTCAGAGACAGAGGAAGCTTGAGCTGAGTGGGTGAAACAAACCACTCCTGCAGGCATCCTGCCCGCGGCCCCACAGTTCAGCCTGCTCTTGTCCCTGAGAGCCTGGGCCCAGCCACCAGGGGCTGCACTTACATGGTTTCACCCCCTCTCTTGTAAGGATTTGTTTCACCATCTGTCACCGCAGTCCTAGAAGGTGAAGTGGACCCGGAGCTAGCCGGCATATTGTCTTTCAGCAGCTAAGTCGGCCTAAAGGAAGAAGCCTGGGCTGCTCCGTGCAATGACGCCGCTGAGGACCCAGCGGGGCCCTGACACTCAGGGGACCCAGGAGCAGAGCTGGGGAGAGACAGGCGCCCAGGAACTACAGGTGACACCTGCTGGAGGAGCGTGGCGCGGGATGCGGGCTGGTGCCAGCAGAGCCGGAGCTCGTGGTGCTCAGGGCACCACCCCCGCCTTTGGTCGTGGTTTTCCCGTTGAACTATGTTGCAGAGGACAGTGAGAGAGGGTAGTGTGAACAATGCATCGCACGTGACAGCTCACAGAGCGCCTCTGTGCCCAAGCCTCATGAAAGCCGCGCGCCTCTCCTGGGACACAGACGCCAGCACCACCCCCACCGTGGCCGCCCACCGTGGCCGGGCAAACGCGCCTGGGGCTGGCGGGTGAGGTCTTCCAGCTGCAGACCCGAGCCAGGCTCCCTCCTGCAGGCTCCTCCTGGCTGCTCGATTTGAGGCTCAGGCTGTTTCTGTGCCCAGCCAGTTTGGCTCCCTATCGAGCTCGCCCGGGCCCCGGACTGTGCGTTCCAGGCTTTCTCTGCACCCGACGACGCCAGGCGGCTTTTCTCTGCGGCTGCCGACGTCGCAGGAAAGTGAAGCTACAGAGGAAGCGGCCTCCGCGTGGGTGTGTTTGAAGAGTGGGAGCGCGCTCCTGTGTGCCTGGTCACCCCTGCGTGAGCCGCGCTTGGCGCCCGTCTCCTCCCTGGCCGCCAGGGGCCGTGCCCTGCGCTGGGAAGCGCGGTCTCGCTGTCGGGAAGGCGCCCCCGCGTCTCAGCTGCAAGCGCCAGCGACTGTGCCTGACTTTACTCAGCTGGGACAGGGGTGCGGTAATCCCCGTCACTCCAGACTGTCTCGAGAATTAAAGACGACGGAAGGAACGGGAAGTGACTGCTATATGGGGAGGCCCCGGCCCAGGCCTTCCAGACGCGAACCAGACACGACAGAGCAAAGCCAGTCCCGGTCCCCCTGATGTTTCTCCCGCTCAAACTGCTGCTGTCTCCTCCTTTTCCCAGTCCAGCTCTTCTGTTTCATGCTTCTTAAGTTATGAAATATATAATGTGTGCAGAAAGGTAGACTTTGCCAACTGCTAGCATTTGGCCACATTTTCAGCATTTTGCCACATTTTCCACCAGTTATGTAAACCATAACCTTTTAGAGGTACATTTGCAGCTCTTGTGTGGTTCCACCCTGCGCACCAGGAGTGCCTGTTCTCTAACTTCGGCATGTCAGTCTCTCATGCATGTTTTAAACTTTTACGGCCGGGCGCGGTGGTTCACGACTGTAATCTCAGCACTTTGGGAGGCGGAGGCGGGTGTATCACGAAGTCAGGAGTTCGACACCAGCCTGGTCAACATGGTGAAACCCCATCTCTACTAATAATGTAAAAATTAGCCGGGCGCGGTGGCGGGTGCCTGTAATCCCAGCTACTCGGGAGGTTGAGACAGGAGAATCGCTTGAATCTGGGAAGGCAGAGGCTGCAGTGAGTCAAAATCAGGCCACTGCACTCCAGCCTGGGCAATAAGAGCAAGACTCGTAAAACAAACAAACAAACAAACAACCAAAAACAAAACATCTTTTACTAGATGTTATGAACTTTTACTACATATATATGTATATTTGTATGTTACAAACTTTTACCACACACGTGCGTATTATATATAATATATATTTACTATCTGTATATAGTAATACCCTAACGTATTTATTTTATTGAAGTCATTTAAGATGTTTCCAAATTTTTGTTATGAACAAAATCATAATGAACTTTCCTGTATGTGTCTCTTAATACACGTGTTAAGGGCCTTAGAAGCAAAGGGTTCTTTAAACAGCAAGTCTTGACCTATTAGTGGAACATTGAATCTAGTAGTGGGTAAGGCCAGCATTGTGAAGAGATGTAGTACAATAGAATTTTAAAAACCAGTGTGTCGCGTGTGGTAAGGGTAAGTATTTTTCATGGAAATACACACAGACACATATATATCATACACATATATATATGTTCTTTTTATTGGTGGATGATTTAAAATGGATTTTCATTGGATCCAGTGAGAAGCATTTAGAAACCATAGTTCTAGTTGTATTCCCAAGAGAAATTTGCTGTTCGCACAGTGGTCTCATCTTCCAACGTGGTAGATATCTCCAGATTCATCTCCAAAGTGGTTGTGTCAATTTTTATACCACCCAACCTGTATTTTTTTGACCAATCGAATGGATAAGAAATTGTATCTCATAGTAATTTGAATTTTTCTTTTCTGGATTAGTGGTGCAAGTTGAGTGTTTGGCATATTTATTGCCCATTCAGGTTGCCTAATTCACAACTTTTTTCCGTTTGCTTATTGAATCATTCGCTTTTTAATGATTTTGAGGTGTATGCATTTGATACTAATCCTCTTTCTGTTACATATATGGCTAATCTTCTCGTCTATCTTGTCTTTCATGTTATTTATTATATATTTTGTGTACGTTTTTATTTTAACATGTCAAAAATAATCAATCTTTTCCTTTATGGGTTGTTCTTTTTGAAACCTTTCTAAGGAACCCTTCCCCATCTGGAGGTCAGAAAAACACTTCCCTGTGTTTCTTTTTTTTTTTTTTTTTTTTGAGGCGGAGTCTCTGTCGCCCAGGCTGGAGTGCAGTGGTGGGATCTTGGCTCACTGCAAGCTCCGCCTCCTGGGTTCCCGCCATTCTCCTGGCTCAGCCTCCCGAGTAGCTGGGACTACAGGCGCCGCCACCTCACCCGGCTAGTTTTTTGTATTTTTAGTAGAGACGGGGTTTCACCGTGGTCTCAATCTCCTGAGCTTGTGATCCGCCCGCCTCGGCCTCCCAAAGTGCTGGGATTACAGGCATGAGCCACCGTGACCGGCTTCCCTGTGTTTCTAAGGAAACATTTTAGTTAGTTTGTTTGTAGAAAGGGACCTCACTATGCTGTCCATGCTGATCTTGAACTCCTGGGCTGAAGGGATGCTCCCCACCTTGATCTCCCAAAATGCTGATATTACAGATGTGAGCCACTGCATCCAGACCCTGTTGAAGCATTTAAAGAACTAGTTAACTCTGTTCTATCTACCAAATAGCACATCCTTTCCCCCTGATTTGTTGTGTACTTTGTGTACATGATTTTGTACCTGGGTTTTCTGTTCTCCCCAGGTGTCTGTACCTGTAACCCCACATCAGCACCACACTGTCCTGCTTTCACTATCACATGCCTTGATAGGTCCAGACACCTGTGTTCTTCAAAACTGTCTTGGTTCTTTCTGTCCCTTTGGTTCATCTACAGAAAAATTTAGGATCAGTTCAAATTTTATAAAAACGTATGGGATTTTTTTTTACAGTTACATAGAATTTATACATGTATAAAGTATAAATGACATTTTTATAATTATGGAAGCTTCAAATCTCTGACCAAATTTTATCTCTCCAGGTCTCCTATAAGTCTCCTCTAAATACTTCCATGATTTTAAGTTTCCTTATGGCTGCTTTAACATATTTTTTCTATGGATATTATAACTTTTGCAACTCTTTTGAAAATGGGATTTTTCATTAAATGTTTTAATAGATAGTAATAATTACTGATGTGTAGAAGCACCATTTACTTTTGAATGTTGATCTTATATCTGGTCAGAATGTTAGTCTCTCTGGAGTTGTAATTATACTGATAGCTTCTTTTTGATTTTCTAGGCAGGCTGTCATAATCTCAAAATAAGGATGGTTTGATCACTTCTCCCAATCTTGATACCTTTTTTCCTTTTAACTCTTACAGCCACATCTTTAATGACCATATTTTTTTCAAACTGTAAATGTTATACATGCATTGGTTAAAAATGTTTAAACTGCAGAGAAAAGAAAAAAAAACACCCCAAATACTACCACTAAGTAGACAATTGTTAAGATTTTGTTTTTACTATGTAAATTAAAAAAATTATTTACAGTAAAATTTGCTGTTTTGGGGAGTACAGTTTTGTGATTTTTGACAAATATATAGAGTCTTGAAACCATCACTACAATCAGAATATGGGAAAGTCCCTCATTCCAAGTTATTTCTTCATGCTGCAGCTGTATAAGCAAATCCTCCTTCTACCCCTAATCTTTGATAACTACAAATCTATTCTCTGTCCTTGTAGTCTGTGCCTTTTCCAGAATGCCACATACATGGAAACATATAGCATATAACCTTCTGTGTCTAGGTTTTTTAACTTACAATTATGCTTTTGAGATTTATCCATTGTTGGGTATATCAATCATTCTTTACTTTGAATGTTTAATAGTACTGCCTCGTATGGATATAACACAGCTTGGTTATCTATTCAACCATGGAAGGACATTTGAGTTGTTTTCAATTTTTTACAGTGAAAATAATGCTGCTATAAATATTCACATACAGGTTTTCATGTGAATGTAATTTTTCATTTCTCTTGGAAAAAAACTTGAGTGCGATTGTGGAGTCATATGGTAAGTGTATATTTGAAATACAGGAAAGAACATACTATTATCCATAGTGTCTTTACCATTTTGCATTCTCTCCAGCAATGTATGAGAGTTCTAAATGCTCTGCATCCTTCCAGCATGTGGTATTGTTGTATATGTATTTGAAATTTTAACTACTTTAATAGGTGAATAATGGAATCTCATGGAGATTTTAAATAACCTTAAAAAATTTATAAAAAGCATTTTATTTTAGAACACTTTTAGATTTACAGAAATATTGTCAAGATAATACACATGGTCCCTGACTTGATGATTCTACTTATGATTTTTCAACTTTACAATGAGACAAAAGCAATACGCATTCAACACAAACCCTACTTCAAGTATCCAAAAAGCCATTCTGTTTTTCACTTTCAGTACAGTATTCAATATATTATACGAGACATTCAACACTTTATTATAAAATAGGTTTTGTGTTAGATGATTTTGCCCAACTGTAGGCTAATGCCAGTATTCCGAGCACATTTGAGGTAGGCAGGGCTAAGCTGTGTCCAGCTGTCTTTGGTAGGTTAGGTGTATTACATACATTTTTTAATTTATGATATTTTCAACTTATAATGGATTTATCATAAGTCAAAGAGCATCTGTGTAGAGAATTACCATATACTCTCAAATTATTATTTGTCTGATGTTTTTCACATGATTAGACTGGGCTAATATGTTTTTGGGAAAAGTCTCGGAGACAAAATATTATTTTCACTGCATCATATCAAATGTACATACTATCAAATGACTTACTGTTATTTGTTGTTACTTACTGTTACTGTTGATGTTAACCTTGAATATCTGGCTGACATAGTGGCTGTCAGCCTTCTCCACTGTAAAGTTACTTTTTTTCCTTCCTTTTCATACTGATTGCTTTGGAGGAAAGTCAATCTGTCCCTGTTTTGGCATCGAAATCTCTTTCACTTGGCTCCTGTGTCCTTCTGAATTATCCATCATCATTGTGATGCTTTGTATAAAATGTTTTCTTAGCATTTCCTTACTTTCTGACACTAAATATGCTTCCTGTTCATCTTGTATATTTCCTCTTTTTGTCCTAGGATTAGTTATTTCTCCAAGGAGCTCTGCTTCCTTCTCTAGGAGAATGGTGTTAAAAGCCAAGGTCTGGGGCTAGTTGTGCTCATTGCTATTAATTCCTCTGAGGTGACAGAGCAAGGAAATGCATATGTGTATTCTAAACCATGTATATATACTTATCCATAAATATTTCTTTTTTTTTTCTTTTTTTCTTTCTTTCTTTCTTTTTTTTTTTTTTTTTTTTTTTTTTTGAGACTGAGTCTCGCTGTGTCGCCCAGGCTGCAGTGCCGTATTGCTACCTCGGCTCACTGCAAGCTCCGCCTCCTGCCTCAGCCACCACCATGCCTGGCTAATTTTTTGTATTTTTAATAGAGATGGGGTTTCACCGTGTTAGTCAGGATGGCCTCGATCTCCTGACCTCATGATCTGCCCGCCTCAGCCTCCCAAAGTGCTGGGATTACAGGCGTGAGCCACCATGCCCAGCCTATAAATATTTCTATATGTAACTATCTGAATATATATTAAGCTATGCATGAGTTCATAGTGATGTCTCTGACTATCAGTTACCACATGGATCATGTGGAACCTGGCTCCCACCAGCAGCCATCCATTTGCTTAATTGCTCAATTCTAGTATACATGTGTAATGGTATTAGAAGTGTTAACCTTATCCCTGTCAAAGTGAAAAATGCACTGAACACAGTTAACAAAAAGGGAATACTTTATTCAAGACGATCACAATAGAGGGAAAGGACTGAACTCAACTCCACGGAAACAAAAGGTAGCAGGGTTGCTGAGTGCTGAGCGAGCTAGTGGAAAAGTACTGGAGGATCTTAGCGGGATGGTTGCTCAATAGGATGTGTCAAGCATATTGAGTTATTCCTGAGTTTGCAAATGTGTTTCTCTGTGATTAGGGTTTGCTAATTGGCACTAAACAAAGTTAGACTCCTACCCTTCCGGAGAATAGAAGACAGGGGTTCCTGGGTACTTGAGAAAGGCATTTCTTGAATTATAAAACTGGTAAGAAACTGAAAGAAGATTCACATACATTTAAAAAGGGCAGAGGAAAAGTGTTCCTATTTCTCCACATCCTCTCCAGCACCTGCTGTTTCCTGACTTTTTAATGATTGCCATTCGAACTGGTGTGAGATGGTATCTCATTGTGGTTTTGATTTGCATTTCTCTGATGGCCAGTGATGATGAGCATTTTTTCATGTGTCTGTTGGCTGTATGAATGTCTTCTTTTGAGAAATGTCCGTTCATATCCTTTGCCCACTTTTTGATGGGGTTGTTTGGTTTTTTCTTGTAAATTTGTTTGAGTTCTTTGTAGGTTCTGGATATTAGCCCTTTATCAGATGAGTAGATTGCAAAAATTTTCTCCCATTCTGTAGGTTGCCTGTTCACTCTGATGGTAGTTTCTTTTGCTGTGCAGGAGCTCTTTAGTTTAATTAGATCCCATTTGTCAATTTTGGCTTTTGTTGTTGTTGCTTTTGGTGTTTTAGACATGAAGTCCTTGCCCATGCCTATGTCCTGAATGGTATTACCTAGGTTTTCTTCTAGGGTTTTTATGATATCAGGTCTAACATTTAAGTCTCTAATCCATCTTGAATTAATTTTCATACAAGGAGTAAGGAAAGGATCCAGTTTCAGCTTTCTACTTATGGCTAGCCAATTTTCCCAGCGCCATTTATTAAATAGGGATATGCACATGTATCCTAGAACTTAAAGTATAATAATAACAACAACAACAAAAAAAAAAGGGCAGAGGAAACTTTTAGAGTTAGGAGTTTTCTAAAGTAAATGCTCTAAGAAAAGGAAGGTCATGGCCATAGAAGCAGAAAGAAGCCCCTCTAAACTTTAGCCAACCTGAGGGAAACATTAAGGCTGCCTTGGTTATCCCTGTGGGAAACATTTTTATCAGTAAGAGTACAGTACTTATGTGCAAGTTCTTTGGCCATTACAAGATGCCCCTCATTTCCACAATCACTTAGGTTGGCAGCTCCCCTCAGCCTCCTTCAGTGAGGTAGTTTCATACATTTGTAACAGAGTTAAATTGTTTTGTCGACCGGGTGTGGTGGCTTATGCCTGTAATCCCAGCACTTTGGCAGGCCGAGGCGGACACATCACCTGAGGTCAGGAGTTCGAGACCAGCCTAATCAACATGGAGAAACTCTGTCTCTACTAAAAATACAAAATTAGCCAGGCTTGATGGCACATGCCTGTAATCCCAGCTACTCAGAAGGCCAAGGCAGGAGAATCGCTTGGACCCAGGAGACAGAGGTTGCGGTGAGCCGAGATCATGTCGTTGCACTCCAGACTAGGCAACAAGAGCGAAACTCTGTCTCAAAAAAATAATAAATAAATAAATAAATAAATAAATAAATAAATAAATAAATAGTTTTGTCACATTCTGCATTCCATCCTAGGATCCCCCAGCTTTCTAATTTTTTTTGTTTTAGTTTGTTTTTCTGAATTTTGCATGTATTAAAGTTTATTCCCTGTGTGGTTAAGTTCTATGGGTTTTGAAAAACAAATAACACTATGCATCTACTGTGTTAGTTTACTAAGCCTGCCATAACAAAATACCACAGACTGGAGGCATAGACTACAGAAATTCATATTCTTGTAGCTCTGGAGGCTGGAAGTCTGAGATCAAGTTGACAGCATAGTTGGTTTCTCTTGAGGCCTCTCTCCTTGACTTGCAGACATCAGCTTCTTCTGGTGCCCTCACATGGCTGTCCCTATTGGGCATGTCCCTACATGGCCATCTGTGTTGTTTGTATCTTCATGTCCTCTTTTTATGAGGACACCAGTCCTATTGGATTAGGGCCCACCCAAATGGCCTCATTGTAACTTAATCACTTTTTTTTTTTTTTTTGAGATGGAGTTTTGCTCTTTTGCCCAGGCTGGAGTAAGTCGTGTGATCTTGGCTCACTGCAGCCTCCACCTCCCGGGTTCAAGCAATTCTCCTACCTCAGCCTCCTGAGTAACTGGGATTACAGGCACCTGCCACCATGCCCAGTTAATTTTTGTGTTTTTAGTAGAGACGGGTTTCACCATGTTGATCAGGCTGGTCTTGAACTCCTGACCTCAGGTGATGATCCAGAAGCCTCAGCCTCCCAAAGTGCTGGGACTACAGGCATGAGCCACTGAGCCTGACTGAACTTAATCACCTTTCAAAATACCGTATTTCTGAGCACAATTTAGCCCATAGCATCTACCAGTACAGTTTCATACAGAAGAATTACACCGCCTTAAAAAAATACTCTATGGCTCACCCATTTCACTTTTCCCCCAATTCAAACCCTTGGCAACCACTGACGTTCTACTGTCTAAATAATTTTGTCATTCTGAAATGACATATAATGGAATTACACCATGTGTAATCTTTTCAGACTGCCTTCTTTCGCTTAACAATATATATTTAAGATTCATCTATATCTTTTTTGTGGCTTGATAGCTCATTTCTTTTTATTGCTGATTCTTTTTATCCATCTGATGAATGTACCACAGTTTATCCATTCACTTACCAAAGAATATCTCCTTTGCTTCTAGTTTTTGATGATTATGCATAAAGCTGCTGTAAACATTTGTGTACAGGTTTGTATACAGACATATTTTCAAATCAACTGGGTAAATACCTAGGAACAGAATAGCTGGTTTTTATAGTAAAATTAGGTATAGCTTTGTAAATGCTATAAAACTGTCTTCTGCTGTTTGAATAGTTGTATAACTTTTCATTCTCAGCACTAACGAATGAGAGTTTTTTTTTACTCCACATTCTTGTTAGCATTTGGTGTTGTCTGATTTTAGATTCTAACCATTTTAATGGGTGTCTGAGGATATCTCATTGTTGTTTTAGTGTGAAATTCCCTAATGCCAAATAATGTTGAACATCTTTTTATATACTATTGACCATCTATTGTGTAGCTACTTTGGTGAGGTGTCTGTTCAGATCTTTTGTTCATTTTTAAAATTTGGTTTTCTTTTTTTATTGTTGAGCTTCAAGATTTTTGTGTGTTTTGAGTACAAGTCCCTTATTCGATATGCGTGTCTCACATTTTCCCCCAGTCTGTGACTTGCTGTTTTATGCTCTTAGTATTGTTTTCACAGAGTGAAGGCTTTAATTTTAATAAGGTTATGCTTATCACTCTTTTTTCCTTCAAGGATCATCCTCTTATTGTTACATGTAAAGAGCCTTCACCCAACCCAAGGGAACTTAGATTTCTCCTGTTTCCTTTGAGAGGTTTTATAGTTTTACATTTTACATTTATTCTATGATGCAGTTTGAATTAATATTTGTTGACATTGTAAGGTCTGTGTATGGTTTCATTTTTTTCTTTTGCATTTGTTTTCTTAATCTATATGTGTCTTCTTTCACCAATACCACACTGTCGAGATTCCTGTAGTCTCAAAATCAAATAGTTGAGTCCTCCAGCATTATTCTTCTTTAGTATTGTGCTAATTGCTCTAGGTCTTTTGCTTTTCATGTACACTTTAAAATTTGATTGTTGATATCTACAAAAAGTTTGCTTGCATATAGAATTGCAAGGAACCCCACTAGCCAAAACAATCTTGAAAAGAAAAAAAGGACAAAGTTGGAGGACTCATACTTCCTGATTTCAAAACATACTACAAAGCTGCAGCTATCTAAAAGGTTTGGTATTGTAATAAAACTAGACATATAGACCAGTGAAATAGAACTGAGAGCCCAAAAAGAAGCCCTTACATTAATGGGCAATTGATTTTCAACAAGTGTGCCAAGATCATTTAACAGTGAAGGAATAGTGTCCTGAACAAATTGTGCTGGGGCAACTATATATCCACATTCAGTAAAATGAGTTGGACTCCTATCTCATACCATATATAAATTGACTCAAAGTAGAACAAACACCCAAATATAAGGGCTAAGTTATAAAACTCTTGGAAGAAAATGTAGGAGTAATTATTGTTGACCTTGGATTTGGTAAAGGAGTCCTAAATATGACACCAAAAGCAAGAGCAACAAAAGCAAAAATAGATAAACTGGATTCCATTAAAATTAAAAACTTTTGCCATAAAATGACACTATCAAGAAACTGAAAAGAAAATCTACAACATGGCAATTCACTATCCAGTGTATATGAAGAACTCCTGGAACTCAAATACAATAAGGCAAATACCCCCCAAAAAATCTGGACAAAGAACTCGAATAGACATTTCTCCAAAGATACACAGATTGACACAAATATTTGAAAAGGTGTTGAATGTCATTAGTCTTTAAGAAGATGTAAATCAAAAGCAAAATAAGATGCCACTTCACACCCACCAGGATAACAATAATAATAATAATTTTTAAAAAACAACAATTGGCAAGGATGTGGAGTAATTGAAATTCTTATACATTGCTAGAGGGAATGGAGAATGGTTTACCTGCCATGAAAAACAATTTGGCAGTTCCTCAAAAAATTCGACAGAATTACTATATGATCCAGTAATTTCACTCATAGAAATACACCAGAAAGAATTGTATATGGGTACTCAAACAAATACTTATACACAAATGTTTATAGCAGCACTTTTCACAACAATCAAAAGATGGAGATAACCAAAATGTGCATCAGTGGATGAGTGGATGAACAAAATTTGGTAGACCCATACAATGAAATATTATTAATCTATAATAAGGAATTAAGGACTAATACATTACAACGTGGAAGAATCTCAAAATCTTTACGGCAATTGAAAGATGTCAGACACAAAAGGTCACATATTATATGATTCAATTTATCTGCAATATCTAGAAAGGTAAATCCATAGATACAGAAAACATATTAGCGGTTACCATGGGCTGAGGGGAATGGGAAGAGAAATGGAAATTAGCTGCTTAAGAGAAATGGAAATTAGCTGCTTAAGGGTCTTCTTTGGGCATGATGAAAACGTTCTGGACTTTCAACGTGGGAAGATGAAAAATGTTTCGGGGTTGGAATGTGGTGATGGTTGCACAATATTGCGAATATACTAAATGGCACTGAATCATACACTTTAAAATGGTAAATTTTATGTTGCATGAATTTTACCTCAATTTAAAACAAAAGAAAGCTCACAGGAATTTTAATTGGGATTGCATTGAATATATAGATCAATTTGGAAAGAACTGATGTCTTGACAATATCGAGATTTTAAAAGCATGGAATATTTCTTCATGTATTTATTCATGTAGACCTTCTTTCTTTCTTTAATGCTTTTTCACGTTCTGCCTATAGACCCTGCATGTATTTTGTTAGACTTACAAATAAGCATTTCAATTATTTTGTTACTAACGTAAAGGGGTTTTTTTTCCCAAATTTTTTCATTGCTGGTGTAAACAAAAGCAATTTTTAAAATAATTAGCTTGTATTCTGCAATTTTCCTGCAGAATGGTAGTTGGTACTTATAGTTCCAAGATTTTTGTGTTGATTCTTTGGAAATTTCTACATAGACAATCAGATCATCTGAGAATAAATAAAATTTATTTATGTATTAAGGTGTAGATTTTTATTCATTTCTTTTTTTTTTTTTTTTTTTTTTTTTTTTTTAGTAGAGACGGGTTTTCACTGTGTTAGCCAGGATAGTCTCGATCTGCTGACCTCGTGATCCGCCCGTCTAGGCCTCCCAAAGTTCATTTTTTAAAAAATAGCTAGGACTTCCAGTATGATATTGCAGTGTTAAGAAAGAACACCCATGTCCTATTCCCGATCTTAGGAGGAAAGCATTATATTTTCACAGCTAATGTTAGCTGTAGAAATTTTTTTTATGAAGTTGAGAAAGTTCTCCTATACTTCTAAATTTTTGAGTTGAGGCAGTGCTTGTTAGATTTATTCACTGTAAAGTTAAATTACCTCCTTTCTGTACTAGTCTTTGATACAAGTCAGAATGTGTAGCCCACATTGCTTATGTGCCGTTACTTTTACTTTTAGTCGTGCATAATATACTCATTTCCAAAGTTACTTAGGTTAGTACCCATTTCCCACACCTTCAAGGTAGGTTTTTGATTTATAGTCTTTAAGTATTTGTTCTTTTATCTTACTTTGTTTTGATGTCAGGATCTGCAAGTACTCATATGTTTGACATCATTTTCTTGTCTTCTATATTTAACACTTTTGACCGAATCCTTTTCATCATTTCTTTTGAATTCCCTAAGCCTTTTTATATTTATTTTGTATGCTTTTATGTTAATTTGATGGTGTTAATCTTGTTTTCAGTGAAATTCAGTTTCCATTTCTGAAATAATGCTGTCTTTTTTAAGCTTATTTTCTAAATTATGCAAATTTCTAATTAACATTTTTCTCTTGTCTAATCATTTATTCTCTAAGATTTCTTAAAAATTTAAAAATATTTTTCTTGACTGCATTTGTTTATTTAAAGACATGTTGTTTTGAATTTGTTTTTTGCTATTTACTCTGATTTGTAACTGCACTTTCTAGCAAGTTTTATTCTGTTTGTAACAAGCTCTGATTTAATTATTCCATTTTTGTAAGTATTAAGCATTTCCTTTTTTGTATTAATTATTGAATGATTTGGCTCATCCTGGGTCACTTATTAACAGAAGAACCATATTGTTGGAATGTTTAAGGGCACTTTCCCCATTTCTCAACTTAAGAAGGTCTCCCTTCTCTGTTATCACAGGGAAGACTCATTTTTTCATATGAAACTGTCTCCTCAATTTTTCTGTACTTCTCACAGCTGTTATCTTGACTCTTCCTTTTCTTCTCTGTTTCTTTTTTTAATTTTTTTTTTTTTTTGAGACGGAGTCTCGCTCTGTCGCCCAGGTTGGAGTGCAGTGGCGCAATCTCTGCTCACTGCAAGCTCCGCCTCCCGGGTTCACGCCATTCTCCTGCCTCAGCCTCCCGAGTAGCTGGGACTACAGGCGCCCGCCACTGCACCCGGCTAATTTTTTTCTATTTTTTAGTAGAGACGGGGTTTCACCATGGTCTCGATCTCCTGACCTTGTGATCCGCCCGCCTCGGCCTCCCAAAGTGCTGGGATTACAAGCGTGAGCCACCGCGCCCGGCTTCTTCTCTGTTTCTTTATTGGTTCTCAAATGTATCTTTATCATTTCTACATGCTGTCTTTTGTGTGTGTATGTTGCGGTAAATTACAAATATTGGCTATAAATATATGGGTTTATTTATGAACTCTTAATTCCATTCCATTGACCTATATGTATACAGTTGTCCCAATATCATACTTGGTTGACAACTATAACTTTGCTGAAAAATTTAAAATTGGTGGACGGGCACAGTCGCTCACACCTGTAATCCCAGCACTTTGGGAGGCTGAGGCAGGCGGATCACCTGAGGTCAGGAGTTTGAGAATAGCCTGGCCAACATGATGAAACCTCATCTTTACTAAAAATACAAAAAAAAAAAAAAAAAAAAAACTGGACGTGGTGGCTTGCTGAGGCAAGAGAATTGCTTGAACTTGGGTGGCAGACGTTGGCAATGAGCCAAGACTGTGTCACTGCACTCCAGCCTGGCTGACAGAGCGAGACTCTGTCTATATATATTTTTAAAAAATTAAAATTGGGATGTATGAATACTCCAACTTAAAAAAAATATTGTTTTGGGTACTTGTGGTCTGTTGAAATTCCATATAAATTTTTGGTATTAGCTATTTCATTCTTCATAAAGGCTATTTAGATTTGGAATAGGACTGCACTGAATCATTATATTGCTTTGGGGAGTACTGACATCTTAGAAATGTTGATTCTTTCAATTTATTTTCATGAAATGTGTCTTTGTTTATTTCAGCAATATTTTATGGTTTAAAGTATACTGTTCTTCAACTCTTTGGCTAAAATGATTCCTAAGTATTCTATCCTTAGATGGATATACTTAGATAGTTATATCTATAAATAACATTATACATAAAATTATTTTCTTAATTTCTTAATTTCCTTTTCAGGTTGTTTATTGCTAGTATACAGAGATAAAACTTATTTTTGTGTGTTGATCATCTATCTTGCAACTTTGCTGAATTCTTTTGCTAGCATTGATAAGTTTTGGGGTTTATTTGTTAGGATTTTCTACATGTAAGATTATTTCACTTATATACAGTGTTAGTTTTACTTGTTTTCTTTCTATTTAAAGGCCTGTTGTTTCTTTTTCTTATCTGATTGCTCTGTCTAGGATGTCTAGGACAATGTGGAACAGGAAGTAGCAAAAGGAGGTATGCTTATCATGCTCCTGACCTTAAGGAAAAGGATTTAGCCTTTCACCTTTGGGAATAACATTAGTTAAGGTTTTTGTTTGTTTGTTTGATTGATTTTTTAATATCTATCATTAGTTTTTGAGTGCTTTTATTATAATAGGGTATTGGATTTCTCAAATTTTTTTGCATCAATGAAGATTATGATGTGGCTTTCACCATTCACTCTGGTAATATGTGTTACACTGATAGATTGTCATATATTAAACCATCCTTGCATTCCTAAAATAACTCACTTGGTTATGGTATAAAATACCTTTAATATGGTGCTGTATTTGTTTTGCTAGTATTTTGTTGAAGATTTGACTTATATAGTCACAGGAATATTAATCTCTATTTTTTGTTTTGTTTTTGTTTTCATTTTATTTGTGATGTATCTATTTGGCTTTGATATCAGGATAATTCTGGCCACATAAGATAAGTTAGGAAGTATTCACTATTCTTCTATTCTTTGGAAGAGTTTGAGAAGCATTGGTATTATATCATTTTTATTTTTTGATAGAATTCACCAGTGCAGTTATCTGGCTGGGTTTTGTTGGTTGTGAAGTTTTGATTACTGGTTTAATTTCTTCTTATATGTCTTTTCAGATATTCTTTTTAATCTTTAGTCAATTTTTATAGTTTTTTGTTTCAAGAAATTTGTTCATTACATCTAGGTTATCTAATACGTTGACATACAATTGTTAATAATATTCTTTAAAAATACATTTTATTTCTACAGGATCTGTAGTAATAAGCACATTTTCATTTTTATTCTACTGATTTGAGCCTTTTTTTTTCTTAATCAGTCTAGTCTAAGATTTGTCAATTTTGTTAATGTTTTAAAAAACTAATTTTTGATTTTGTTTCTCTATTGCTTTTCTATTCCCTATTTTGTCATCTTTATTATTTTGTTTCTTCTGCTAGCTTTAATGTTAGCTTCTTGTTCTTTTTCTGCTGCATTAGGATGTAACTTTCTTTTCTTTAAATGTGGGCATTTACAGCAATACGTTTCCTTTGAGCACTGCTTTCACTGCTTCCTATGAGATTTTCATTTTCATTTTCATTTGTCTCAAAGTATTTTCTAATTCCCATTTTGATTTCTTCTTAACCTCTTGGTTATTTGAGAGTGTATTGTTTAATTTCCCCACATTTGTGATTTTTCAGTTGTTATTCTGCTATTGATTTCTAATTTAATTCCATATGGGTGGAAAGGTAGTTTGTATGATTTCAAGTCTTTTAAATTTACTGAAACTTGTTTTGTGACTTAACATATGTTCTATCCTGGAGAATGTTTCACGTTCACACGAGAATAATGTGTAGTTATGTTGTTGTTAGGTGTAATGTTCTGTATGTTTGTTAGGTCTAATTGGTTTGTAGGGTAATTAAAATTCTCTTTTCCTTACTCATCTTCTGTCTAGTTGCTCTATCTACTATTAAAAGTGGGGTATTGAAGTCTCCAACTCTGATTGCACGCTATTTTTCTCTTCTTTTTTGTCAATATTATGTTCAGATATATTGAGATTCTGTTGTTAGCTGTGTATATGTTTATAATTGTTATATCTCCTTTATTGTCTAAAGTCTTTTAACTTTGTAATAATTTTTGACTGAAAGTACATTTATTTCTGATACTGTAGCTCCCACTCTCTTTGGGTTACTATTTTCATGAAATTTCTTTTACTTTTAACCTAGTTGTGTCTTTGAAATTGAGATTCTTACAGACAACATATAGATAGTTATTTTAGCCATACTGTCAATCTCTGACTATTAATTGGGGGTTTAAATTTATAAAGTTTAACTTATATTTAAATTAATTACTGATAAAAAGAAATTATTTCTGATATTTTGCTATATATGTTCTATATGTGTTATGTCTTTTTTTGTTCCTCAAGTATTGCTTTCTTTGATACTTAATGAATTTTTTAATGCCCTGTCCTCATTGCTTTTTAATTTCTTTTCTGTACACTTTAAAAGTTATTTTCTTAGTGGCTACCTTGAGGATTACAATTAGTATCTTAAACTCATAGAAGCAAAATTAAATAAATACCAACTTAGCTTTCTTAGTATACAGATACATGGGCTACACATCATTTTGCCTCCCTCTTTTTGTTTTTATTGTCACAAAATATACTTTTATACATTATAGACTTATAATTATTGTTTTTGTATTTGCCCTTTCAATCATAGAGAAAAACGGAATTACAAACCAAAGATGCAATGATACTGGCTTTAATTTACTATATAGTTACTTTTACCGGTGCTCTTGATGCCATCATACAGTTTTGATTTAGTCTCATGTCTTTAGATTTTGGTGTGAAAGACTCCCTTTAACATTTCTTAGGGCAGATCTACTAGCAATAAACTCCAGTTTTGTTTGTCTGGGAATGTCTTAATTTCCCCATTTTTACATATTTTATTTTAGTTTAAGTTCTGGGATACATGAGCAGAAAATTTCTCCATTTTGAAAGATAGTTTCTATAGAATTCTATATCTAGAAGTCTTGGCTGACAGGTTTTTTTTCCAGTAGTTTAAATATATTGTTCCAGTGTTTTCTTTATTTTAGAGGTTCTGATGACAATTTAGCTGTTAATCTACTTGAGGATCACTTATCTGTGATGAGTCCTTTACTTTTGCTGTTTTCAAAATTCTTTTTGTCTTTGGCTTTTGAAAGTTGGATTAAAATGTGCCTTGGTGTTGATGTCTTTGGGCTTATCCTACTCGGAGTTTGATAAATTTCTTGAATGTATAGTTTTATGTCTTATATAAAGTTTTGGAAAGTTTTTGGCCATGATTTCTTCAGGTATTCTTTATGCCCTCTTTCTCCTCTTCTCTCCTTTTGACACTCCCATTATGTGTATGTTGGTAGACTCAATGGTGTCCCACAAGTCTTAGGTTCTGTTTTTTTGTGTGTGTTTTTTTTTCTTTAAAAAAAATCTCTGCTTCTCAGACTGGATACTATCACTTGGCTTATCTTTCAGTTCACTGATATTTTTCTTCTGTCTGTTTAAATCTGATACTGAGCACTCTAGTGAGTCTTTCATTTCAGTTATTCTACTTTTCAGTTCCAAATATTCTATTTTGTTCCTTTCTCTTTTTATAGTTTCTATATTTTTATTCCTCTCCTTTTATCTCTGTTTGTTCACACATTGTTCTCCTGATTTTCTTTAGATCTTTGTCTATTGTTTTCTTTAACTATCTTATGTATTTAAGATAGTTGATTTAAAATATTTGTATAGTACATTTATCATCTGTGCTTTTTGATGACTAATTTTAATCCTTTTTTATTCAGTTAAAATGCCATACATCAATACTTTTTTGCATGCTTCCTAATTTTTTAAAAGTTGAACAGTTTGAATATTTTGACATGGTAACTCTGAAAATAAGATGGTCCCATGCCCAGTGAATTTCTTTGCTTACCATGGGCTGTCACTACTTAGTTACTTTTCTAAACTACTTCTGTAAAGACTGTGTCTTCTTTGTCATGTGTACTCTTTGTTTCTTTAGCTTAGTGTTCACTTAGTGTTTTGACAGATTTTACTAAACACCTGAATCTAACAACAAGAATGACAGTTAAAAACATGTGAAGCAAATTTCTCCATATTTGCAGATTGTCTCTGTGTCAGGACAGTCTTTCAATGCCTGTTAATATCTCTGCCCTATCTTTCATTTTTGCCTGCATTGAGTCTAAGGGTAGCTAAAGATGAAATCTCATGGTCTTTCCAGTGTGTATGTTTTGCCCTGATTCTGTAGAATCTTTGAAATATGTGGGAACTCAAAACCCTTATTCCCCAAATTATTTTACTCTCCAGCTTTTCTTTCAGGCATTCAGTGTGTGCCTATTGTTTGCCCTAAATGGTTTTTATTTTATTTTTTCCTCTTATGTAGCAGAGACTTTATTATTTACATTTTATTGTTCTCAAGTAACCCCGTCTGCATAACTGCTTCTTCACTTTGAGAAGATTTTGAATCAGAAAAAAAAACCAACAACAACAACCAAAAACAAGACCCTTGTATAAATTATTCAGGTTGCTCCCAGACAGGTCAAAACAGACTAATGCAACTTCTTGGGAACAGGAGTAACTTTGCTGCTTCTGGAACACCTGCTGGAAACAGGTACTCACACCAGGAAGGTATGATGCCGTCTTTAGGACCACCATTATATCAGTGTGGAATATGGAGCAAGGGTACGTTAAAATACCTCAAAGCTCTTTTACCAGGTTAGAGTGGAGTTTCTCCTTATTAAGCATTCACTTGGAGGCTGTACATTTTTTAATTTCATCCATGGTTCTGATAAGGTTGATTTTCACTTTTTTTTTTTTTTTTTGCCAGATATGTGGTGTTTCTGAGGAGGAATGGTTACCTGTGATTTTCCGCTTTGCCATTTTTTTCTAATGTTCTCTTATTCACATTGGAAGGATAATCTTTCTATATGTAGAATCTTAGATTTGTTTGTTTTTTAAAAAAGTTGTAAATATTGGTCGGGCGCGGTGGCTCACGCCTGTAATCCCAGCACTTTGGGAGGCCAAGGCGGGCAGATCATAAGTTCAGGAGATCAAGACCATCCTGGCTAACACGGTGAAATCCCGTCTCTACTAAAAATGCAAAAAATTATCCGGGTGTGGAGGCGGCGCCTGTAGTCCCAGCTACTCGGGAGGCTGAGGCAGGAGAATGGTGGGAACCCAAGAGGCGGAGCTTGCAGTGAGCTAAGATTGTGCCACTGCACTCCAGCCTGGGCGACAGAGCGAGACTCTTTGTCTCAAAAAAATAAAAAATTGTAAATATTTTACTTCATTATATTCTTTCTTCCATGGTGTCTGAAGCAAATCCCACTGCAATTCTTTTTGCTGTTTTTCTATCTATACGGCCCCTTGCCACCTTGGGCTTCCATCAGAATTTTCTCTTGGTCTTGTTTATCTGCAATTTGAAAAAAGACTTAGAATAATTTTGGTATTTATTCCGCTTGATGTTTGTAGATCACCCTGAACCTGTGGTTTGGAATCTTTTATTGATTTTGGAAAAGTCTCATCCGTTATTACTTCAATTTTTCTTTTCTATTCCATTTTCTATTTGTTTTTCTTCTGGTATTCCAATTTTTTATAGATTACACCTTTCAAAATTGCCCTACAGTTCTTGAATGTTTCTTCCTCTCTCCCTCTTTCTGTTATCCTTCCTCCTCTTTTTTTTCTTCTTTTCTCATTCTTATTTGCTTGTTAATTCTGTAAGTTTTAATTGACTTGTCCTCAAGCTTGCTGATTCCTCTGTCTTGTCTAATCTCTTGATTATATTATCAAAAACATTGTTTACTTATGCCACAGTGCTTCTGATTTCTAGTATTTCCATTTGATTCTTTCTTAAATTTTCTATCTCCCTTCTTGAATAACCCATCCATTCTTACACTGTGTCTCTTTCTTACATTAGGACTTTTAACGTCGTCATCATAGTTATTTTAAATTCACTGTCTGATCATTCCAACATTTGTTTTATATCTGAGTATGCTTCTGGCACTTGTTTTGTTTCTTCAGCCTTGTTTTATTTATTTATTTATTGTTTTGCTTCTTGTACAGGAAAGGGTTAATTCAGGAAGTTACGTTGGTTCAAACCTTACACATTCCCAGAAAAGGCTAGTATTCAGGATTGGCACTTGACTGGCTCCTGGGAGATGAACTTTGAGCCCTGGGAATATTCTGCTTGATAAGAAGTGTGGGACTATGTAGTTCCAGTTTGATCAGATAGTTTATGCTAACGTGCATTTTATGGTGAACTCATGTTTTTGCCCTGGAAGACTGGAGTCTGAGTAGCTGCCGTTCGTCATGTAGAAACTGCATACCTGGATGCATGAATCCCAATAAGAACCCTGGACATCCATGTTTGGATGAGCTTTCCTGGCTGACAAAACTTTGCCTGTGTTGCCACACATCACTGCTGGGAGAATTAGAATATTCATATGGCTCTTGGAATTTACCCATGTGTCTTTTTTTTTTTTTTTTTTTTTTTTTTTTTTTTTGCTGATTTGTATCTGTATTCTGTCTCAGTGATAAACTATAACCACAAGTATAATAGCTTATCTGAGTCCTGTAGCCCTTCCAGCAAATCATTGAGCCTGAGGGCAGTATTTACACAGTTGCAGTTTAGCATGTTTCATAATATCGTTAAAAGTTGGACATGTTGTATTAGGTAATAGCAACTGTTTTATTTTTTTCAATTGCAGTTCCAGCCCGTGAAAATGGTTTCTTATAATAATAATAACTTAGGCATGTACATAGCTAGATTTGCCATTATCTTTTCTCTGTATGTTGAAGAAAATATTCATGTTGTCTTGGATTATATTATTTCTCTTAAATAGTGCAAGGATTTAAAGTGCTTAACTATTACCCTCTCTTATCATGCATGTGTAATGTATTATCTTCTCCTCATTTTAAATCAAATTAAGCATCACTGTGGTTGTTATTGTAATTTTATAAAGTCAATTATTATTTAGATTTACTCAACTATTTGTCAGTTTCTTTACTGACTTTTTATTTCCTTTAAAATAAATTTTCATTTTATTAAATTGAATTATTTAGGTTGTTTTGACTACAATTTGCGAGTAGTAAACTCTCAGAATTTGTTTAAAATTATATGCATTTTGCCCATATTGTTGAGTAATAGCTTAGATATGTGTTTTACTAGATTGGCCATTATTTTTTCTCTGTATGTAGAGGAAAGTATTCATGCTTTTGTGGAGTCTGTTGTTTTGCACTAAGTCTGCCTCAGTCTAATTATCATTCCATTGCAGGTAATATGATATCTTTTTTAATTTGACAGCCTTTAAGATTTCAATGACTTTGATATTTTTCAATTTTATTATAATTTGCCTATATGTTATTTTGTTTTTATTTAACTGATATAATTAATTACCTTTATTGATTGCGAGAAAGTATACCTTTAATCAAATGTGAGAAATCTAAGCTATTCTCTTTTCAATCTCCTTTACTTTATCATTCCAGAATTTATGTATGACACAAATTAGATCTTGTAAGTCTCTTTCAAATCTTTTAACTTCTGTTTATACCTCTGCAGTTGTTTCTACCTCTGTTGTTTTATTTTTGTTTTTTTTTTAGAGTTCTGTTCTTTTCTTATGGTTTTTATTTCTTTGTATGTGGTTAACCATTCTAAATATACTGATTTCGTACTCTTCTATCATCTGAAATGTGAGTCTTAATCTTCTATTTATTTTAATCTTTGCTAAAGATCATGTATGATTTTTTAAATGCATTCATTGCTTTAGATTATGAGTTCATTTTTAATATTGCTTTATTTGTGGGAATTCTGGCCCAAGACGAATTATATTAATGTCTTGGGTCTTGGGACTATATATTAGTCTGGATTTTCAGAGGAACAGAACTGATTGACTATACACACACACACACACACTCTCTCTCACACACACATACACACACATATACATATATATCCTATTGGTTATACATAAACATATATATACACACACATACATATATACGTCTGTGTGTATATATGTGTGTGTGTGTATATATATGCATGTGATTCATTATGTGATACATATGCAGATGTATACGTGTGTGTGTGTATATGTGTGTATGTGTATATATATATCATGCATGTGATACATATGCAGATGTATATGTGTGTGTGTGTATATATATGCATGTGATTCATTATAAGGAGTTGGATGTTGGGTCATATACTAGTCCATTCTTACACTGCTATAAAGACATACCTGAGACTGCATAGTTCACGGAGAAAAGAGGTTTAATGGACTCACAGTTCCACAGGCTATACAGGAGGCAGGGCTGGGGGAGCCTCAGGAAACTTACAGTCATGGTGGAAGGTGAAGGGGAAGCAAGCACATCTTCACATGGCAAAGGAGGAGAGAGAAAGAAAAGGGTGAACTGCTACACATTTTTAAGCAACCAGATCTTGTGAGAACTCACTCACTATCATGAGAACAGCAAAGGTGAAATCTGCTTCCTTGATCCAATCACTTCCCACCAGATCCTTCCCCACCATTGGGAATTACAAATCGTCATGAGATTTAGGTGGGGACACAGACCCAAACCATATCAGGTCACATAGAAGTTGGCAAGTCCGAAATCTGCAAAGTTGATGCCCCAATTTTATTATAATTTACCTGTATGTTATTTTATTTTTATTTAATTGATATAATTAATTACATTTACTAATTGTGAGAAAGTATACCTTCAACTAAATATGAGAAATCTAAGTATCATTCCAGAATTCATGTATGACACAAATTAGATCTTGTAAGTCTCTTTCAAATCTTTTAACTTCTGTTTATACCTCTGCAGTCCAAAGGCTGGAAGCTGCTGTAGAATTGGGAAATGCTCATGACCCAGTTTGCAGGCTATCAGGCAGGAAGAGCCAATGTACCAGTTCAAAGGTGATCAGGCAGAAGAATTCTGTCTTGCTTAGAAGAAGGTCAGCCTTTTGTTTTATTCAGGTCTTTAAACTGATTGAGTAAGGCTCATCCACACTATGAAGGGCAATCTTCTTTACTCAGTCTTCTGATATAAATGTTAATCTCACCCAAAATTACCCCCACAGAAACACATAGAGTAATGTTTGAACAAGTATCTGGGCACCCTGCGCCCAGTCAAGTTGACACATGAAATTAACCATCACAGAACATGCCAGTAGTAAATCCAAATGTAATTCCAAGAGTGAACCAGCTTATATTATGTATTCTAGGGGCATTTCTTTTATTATCTACCCTGAGTCCAGATGAAATGAGCTAAGTTTGTGGGTTTTGTTCTGTTTGTTTGTTTGTTTTTGTAGTCTCCTTATGCTGTGAGCTAATAATTGTAAATTTGACAATTTACTAAAGATTTAGATATATTTAGATAATGGTCTTAGTTTCAATTCCCTATTTAACACTGCTCTAATATGAAGTCTACAATCTCCAAAAAGTACTAAATCTCAGTTCTTGGCTTGCAAAGACTGGTGATCTCACTAGTCTATCCCTTCTCTAGGGCATTTGCTGCATTAGCTGTTGTGTTTATTGGTCTGTCATTTTCTTTCTCCTAGACTCTGAGGATTTTGCTGTCACTCACATTCTTTTGTGCAAACTAAATTCTGCACTTAATGTAATATTTATTAAATAGTTCTCTAGAATTTCTAGGTGTTTATAGAATTAAATTTTCAGGATATTTATTGTTCTATTATGCTAATACCCAAAGTCAAATCAATTATTGTTATAATTTTGGGAACAATTTTGGGCATTAGTCTCTACGCAAATATATTACCATGTTCTGAAGCTAATGGAGTAGAAGCAGCAGTTTCTGCAAATACCTGAACCAAATCATAATCCCATTCAGTTTATTTACTTTCTTTAATGTAACATTTCTGAATTCTGTCCTTCCAAACTTGAATTTTTAGCACAGTTTAATTATTTAATTGTAAAACCGCGTATGGATAACTGGGCAAACATATTTTTCCTTTGTTTATCCTTCAATATATAATTATGATTAAAGAGTAGATAAATATTTTTACTTAATCTTATTCAAAGAGAATGTATGCTTAATGTTTTTACACTAGAAAACAAAATCACAACCTTTAATAAAACCTCTTGATGCATGCATGATGTACAGTAGCCTGTATTTTAAAAGCCAACTGTGGAAGTAAGCCTTTATTCCCAAGGATAATATATTATTCCCTGTATGGTCACCCTGGACAGAGAATGATGAAATACTCCTTGCTTCAATTCCTGCTGAGTCCCTTGTATGGAGACTTTTAATTAGATTCTGGGGCTGGTTTGATCTTCCATAGAGAGAAAAGATTGCTGAATGCAGATATTCATCGCAGAGATAAAGTTCACAGCAGCTGGGAGATCCGACTGGGAAATTGTAGAAAGATGGATTCCAACATGCTATTTTCAGGAAAAGTAATTATCCCAGACCCTAACAGGAATAGCCCAGAGTTATCTGGGATGCTCAGAAAATTAAAAATAGGGCTACTTAAAAAAGCTTACTGTATAAACTACTTCACAGTAGAGTTTTACTTTCATAAAATTATAAGGTAATACAGAGTTCCCATGTATCCTAGACCCAGTTTCCTCTGTTATCAATACTTACATTTGTTTGCTAAATTTTTATAATGAATGAACAACTACTGACATATCAACATTAGCTAAAGGCCAGTTTTACTCAAAATTCTTTGTTTTTACTTTACTATCATAGGATCCCCTGCAGGATAACACATTACATGTAGTCACCAAGTCACCTTGGCTTCTCTTGGATTTCAGGTTCTTGGAGTTTCCTTGTTTTTGATGTCAGTGAGGACTTTTAGAGTACAGGTTATGGACTGATCAACCCACATTTGTCTGACGTTTTTCTCATAAATAAGTTGGAATTATGAGTCTTTAGGAGGAAGACCACATACATGAAGTTCTATTTTTTATCACATCATATCAAGGTTAGATACTATCAGTGTGACTTATCGCTGTTGAAGTTCATCTTGGTCACCCAGCTAAGGAAAGGTTGTGATGTTATTCTTTTTTCCCTTTTCAATATCATACTGTTTGGAAGGAAGTCACTATGCACAGTCTGCACGTGAGGAGTAGGAAGTTATTCTGCACTACCTGAAGGCATAGTACTTTAATAAATTCTTTGGAATTCTGCTTGGGAGATTTGTCCATGCTCCTCTTTATATTAATTAATTAATTAATTTTAAAATTATTCATGTCAGTATGAACTCATGGACATTTATACTATGCTTTCAGTTATACTTCAATACTACCTTGTTTATGTTTTTTCTGAACTCGTTTTAGCTTTGGCCATTTGAAGTGCTTTCTGTTGGCTTCTATGTCCCTTTGACATACCCCTATCTTTGTGATTTGTTAGAGCACTTCCTTACTTTTTGAAAAGTCCAGACTCAAATGTATATTTCCTGCCTAAGTCCTAGAATCAGTCATTTTTCCAAAGATTCATGTTTTTTTCAATTGAAGAATGATATTAGAAACCAAAATCTGAGCATCCAGTGTGCTCATTGTTACTGGTGTGTCATTGCTTCTAGGTTCTCTCAGCTGATAGAGCAAGGCAATATATTCATGTGTGTCCAACTCATGTATACACATATATCAATAAATATCTTTTTTATCATCTGTGTCTATATAAAAATGAACATTTGTGCACATTGATGTCTCCAGCTCTACTCTGATTCATTACCACATGGATTACGCTAGACTTCCATCTGCTTATCTGTAATCTCCCATTCCAACAGTGAGAAACTTGGCTCCCACCATCTGCATTACATTTATTTAATTTTTCAATTGTATTATACATGTATAGTGGTTGCAGAATTGTGTAACTCATGCCCCATATGAAACTACATTATCAATTGTATTACAGTTCCACTTGTCTTTAAAGATTCCACATATTTCCAAAGTTACTTAGAATAGTTACTTTTCTCACATTTCTTCAGTAATAAACATTTATTTCTATTACTGTAATAGACTTATGTTGCTGCCTTCTGCATTCCTTTCTGGAACATGCCAACCACCTGATATTAAAACATTTGCATACACAAATGTCCACACTTTCAGCTGCAAAATGATATGGGGTTTAAAAACTGTTTAGTATTGTGTATCTATCATTACAGTGTTATACAAAAGAGTTTTACTATGCTAATAAAAATTTCCTGTTAATCTCCTATTGAATATTGTTCTCCCTGAAACTGTGACAATGACAGATCAGTTTAACATCTCTGTAGTTTTGAGTTTTCCATCATGCCAGGTAAATAGAATCATGTAGTATGCAGCCTTTTCAAACTGACTTCTGTCATGTAGAAATATGAATTTAGATTTATCCATTTTTTTATGACTTGATAGCTCATTCCTTTTATTGATGAATAGTATTATATTTTATGAACATACCACCATTTGTTTATCTACTCTTGTGCTGAATATTGGCTGTTTCCAGCTTTTGGGGATTACAAATACAGTTGCTATAAATATTCACCTGCAGGTTGTTGTGTGGACTTAGTTTTCAAATCAATTGGGTAAAGATGTAGGTGCACAATTACTGGATTGTATACTGTGGTAGACTGAACAATGGCCCACAGAGTTATTTGGATCCTAATCCCTGGAATTTGTAAATGCTACCTTACATGAAAAAAATGGACTTTTCAGATGTGATAAAGTTATGAATCGTGAAATGAAGAGATTATCTTGAATTATCTGGGTGGTCTTTAAATGTAATCACAAGTGTCCTTATAAAGTGAAGACAGAGGCAGAATTGACTATTGTGTAGATGATGTGACCAAAGCATTGAGAGGTTTGAACATGCACACCGCTGACTTTGAAGATGAAGGAAAGAGTCAAGATGAAGAAAGGGAGAGTCAAGAGCCAAGGAATACAGGCATGTTGCTCTAGAAACTTGAAAAGGCAAGGAAATTGACTTTCCCCTAGATTCTAGAAGGAGTGCAGCCCTGCCAACACGTTGACATTAGCCCATTGAAATATACTTTGTACTTCTGTCCCCCAGAACTGTAAAATAATGAATTTATATTTTTAAGTCATTAAATATATAATAATTTGTTTTAAAAGCCATAGTAAACTAATAATGAAACTATGTTTAGTATTGTTAGAATCTGTCAGAGTTTCACAGTTTTGCATTTTACAATTAGTTTTATGATGTATTTTAAGTTAATTTCATTTAAGATTTGTATCTAGAATCATTTATTTTCCAGTGTAGTTACTATTTTGCATTCCAACCAGCAACGAATGACAGTTTCTGTTATTCTTCATCATAGCCAGCAATTGGTACTGTCAGTGTTTTAAAAAATTTCAGACATTTCGGGCACCCTGGCTCAGGCCTGTAATCTCAGCACTTTGGGAGGCCAAGGCGAACGGATCACGAGATCAGGAAATTGAGACCATCTTGGCTAACACGGTGAAATCCTGTCTCTACTAAAAATACAAAACAATTAGCCGGGCGTGGTGGTGGGTGCCTGTAGTCCCAGTTACTGTGGAGGCTGAGGCAGGAGAATGGCGTGAACCTGAGAGGCGGAGCTTGTAGTGAGCCGAGATCGCACCACTGCACTCCAGCCTGGGCGATTCTGTCTAAAAAAAAAAAAAAAAAAAAAAAAAGATTAGACATTCTATTAAGTATGTAGTGGTAATTCTTTGTTTTAGCCTGCATTTCTTAATGACAAATGATATTGAGAATCTTTTCACTTGCTTTTTTCAAATTTGTGTGTCTTTTTTACTAATGCATAGGTTGAGATCTTCAGCCAATTTATAAATTAGGTCATTTGTTTTCTCATTTTTGACTTCTAAGAGTTTATGGCATATGTTGGTTATAAATTTTTTATTACGTGTGGGTTTTGCAAATATTTTCTCCCAGTCTGTGGTTTGTATGTTTCTTTTTATATGTGTATATTTTGCAGAATAAGATTTTAAAATTTTAATAAATTTCAACATTAATTTGTTCTTATACAGATTGTGCTTTTAAATGTTATATGTAAAAAGTTATCAAACCAAAGTCACCTAAATTTTTCTTCTATTTTTTCTATGGGTTTCATAGTTTTGCATTTTGTAATTAGGTTCATGATGCATTTTGAGTTAATTTCACGTAAGGTATAAGATTTGTATTTAGAATCATTTAATACACTTGTGTTAATCTCACTTGTCTAGTGTCAGGTGTCTTGGGTTTGGCAATCCAAATTCATATGACATCATTTTGTTGCAGTACTGCTCGTCAAAAAGATGACCTTTCCCCATTGGCTGCCATCATGCCTTACTAAAAAAAATCAGTTGACTATATTGTTGTGGATCTATTTGTGAGTTTTCTAATCTGATCCATTGGTTTGTTTATCTGTTCTTTCACCAATACCATACTGTCTTGATTTCTGTACCTTTATGGTAAATCTTGAAATTATGTAGTGTGAGTTCCCCAATTATAGTCCTCTCTTTCAGAGAAGTCTTTTGTCTTTCTGTGTAAATTTTAGACTCAGTTTGTCAAGATCTACAAAGGCACTTGCTGAGATTTTCATTTATATTGCATTGAATTTGTAAGTCAGGTTGAGAAGCAATAACTTCTTAACAATATTGTGGCTTCAAATTCATGAACATGGAGAATCACTTATTTAGATCTTTGACTTCCTTCTCAAGATTCTGTAGCTTTCTGCATACAGGTCCTTCTGTACATATTTTGTTATATTTATGGCTAAGTACTTCATTTTTAAAGTGCTAATATGTTTTTTCTTTTTAATTTCAAATTCTAATTGTTCATTTGTGGTACAGTCATCCTTCAGTATCTGCAGGGATTCCAGGACCCTCACAGATATTAAAATCTGTAGATGCTCAAATCCATTGTATAAAATGGTATAATGTTTTCATATAATCTACATATATTATCTTTTATATTTAAATTATTTGGGAATGTATAATACCTGATATAACTGCATGCAATGTAAATAGTTATGATGCTGTATTTTATTTGTATTAGTCTTTGTTGTTGTATTGCTTTTTGTTTTCCTTTTCCAAATATTTTTGATCCACAGTTGGTTGAATCTGTGGATGTGAAAATCATAAATACGGAGTCAATAGGAAAACAAAATTGACTCTTTCTATGTTAGTCTTGTATCCTTTGATCTTGCTGTGCTCATTTATTAGTACCGGAAGGGTTTTTCTGTTGTTTATTTCTTCTGTTTTGTTTTTACAGACTTTTGGTGGTTTCCCCTGTAAAACAATCATGCCATCTGCAAATAAAGACAGTTATAATTTTTCTTTTCAATCTGTGTATCCTTCTTGTCTATGTTTTCTTTTCAAGATATCTACTTTGTGTATCTTTTCTTTTTCTTGTCTTATTGTACTAGCTAGGAATTTCAGTATGATGCTGCCTAGTAGTGGTGACAGGTGACACTTAACCTTGCTCCTTTCTTAGAAGAAAACATACTTTTCACCATTAAGCACGATGTTAGCTGTAGGATTTTTTTATGATTTTTTTTTTCAATTTGAATAAGCTCAACTATAGATCTACTTTGCTAAAAGTTTTAGCCAAATTGGGTTTTGAGTTGTGTCAACTTTTTTTGTGTGTCAGTTGATCTAATTATAGGATTTTTCTTCTTTAAGCTTATTGATATGTTAGATTGCATTGATTGATTTTTCAGTGTCGAATTAGGTTTGTATTCCTATAACAAGTGCCACTTAGTTGTGGGGTACAATTATTTTTTACATTGTTGTTTTTAATTTGATAATATTTGGTTGAGGATTTTTACACCTATGTCCATGTGAAATTGGTCTGGTTTTCTTTTCTGGTATATGATTGGATTTTGATTTTTAGAGTAAAGCCTGACTCATAGAATAAATAGGAAACCTTTTCTTTCCTATTTTTTAAAAGCGACTGTGGAGAAGTGATATTATATCTTCCTTAAATTTTTGGAAGAATTCACCAGTGAAATTATCTTTTTGGACAATGATTAATTATTAAATTAATTTTCTCATAGATACAGGGATAATTAGTTTGTGTTTTCTTATGTGAGTTTTGGAGTTCTGGTAGTCTGTATCTTACAAATAATTGTTTTGTTTTGTTTTGTTTTATTGCCGAGAGGGAGTCTCACTCTGTCATCCAGGCTGGAGTGCAGTGGTGTGATCTCAGTTAATTGCAGCTTCTGTCTCCTGGGTTCAAGCAATTCTCCTGCCTCAGCCTCCCAAGTAGATGGGACTACAGGTGTGCACTGCCATGCCCAGCTAATTTTTGTAATTTTAGTAGAGATGGGGTTTCACCATGTTGGCTAGGATGGTCTTGATCTCCTGACCTCCTCATTCACCTGCCTCAGGCTCCCAAAGGGCTGGGATTACAGGCACAAGCTACCACGCCTGACCCAAATAACTGGTTCATGTAAATTATATAATTTGAGAGAACAGGGTTACCTTTTGCTTTCCCGTTCTTCTCTTATTCCTTTAATGCTCGTGTGATCAGTAATGATGATCCCTTTTCATTTCTAAGATTGTCAATTGTACTTCTTTTTCCTTTCTTGGTTAGCCTGAGGAGGCTTATCATTTTTATTTATATACTTAAAGCATCATTTAAAAAATTTTCTGTTTCAACTTAATTTATTTCTGTTCTAATGTTTATTATTTCTTTTCTTCTGTCTATATTAGTTTTAAATTATACTTATTTCTCTAATTTCCTAAGGCAGAAGCTTAGGTTATTAACTTTAGGGTATGCATCATTTCTAATATGTTTATTTCTTTCTATAAATTTCTCTACATATGCTTCTTTCACTCCACCCCTCAAATTTTGATGAGTTGTTTTTTATTTCCAAATACTTTTAAATTTTTAACAGCTCTTCTTTTACTATGTGTTACTTAGAAATGTGCTTAATATGCAAATATTTGGGGATTTTTCCAGCTATCTTTCTGTTATCAATTTCGAGTTTAATTCCACTGTGATCGGAGAACATCTTTTGCATGATTTCTATTCTCTTAAATTTGTTAAGGTGTGTTTTATGGCCCAGATCCTGGTGAATTTTCCATTTCAGCTTTAGAAAAAGGTGTGTTCTGCCATTGTTGGGTGAAGTATACTATAAATGTCAATTAGATCCAGTTGATTGATGGTGCTGTGCAGTCCAACTATATCATTACTGATTTTCTGTCGGTACCATTTATCAATTACTAAAAGAAAGGCGTTAAACTCTCTCACTGTAACAGTCAAATTATCTGTTTCTTTCTTCATTCTGTTGGTTTTACCTCATGTATTTTGATGCTTTTTATATTTTACGTAATATATATTTAAAATTGTTACATGATTGTTATGTTGTATTATGATTTTTAGTAATCATTTTTATAAACCTTTTTTCTTTCTTCTCTTACCATGTCAAACTTCATTTGAAAAAGTAGTGATTGTTGCAGAGTTCACAATATGCATTTTTAACTAAGCAAAGTCTACTTTAAAAACTATTTTATTTTTGGGGGGCACCCACGACGGCCAAATAGAAACAGCTCCAGCCTCCAGCTCCCAGCATGAGCAACACAGAAGACAGGTGATTTCTGCATTTTCAACTGAGGTACTGGGTTCATCTCACTGGGGCATTTCAGACCATCAGTGCTGGTCAGTGGGTGCAGCCCAACCAGCAAGAGCTGAAGCAGGGCGAGGCATCGCCTCACCTGGGAAGTGCAAGGGGGAAGGGAATTCCTTTTCCTAGCCAAGGGAAACTGAGACACACAACACCTGGAAAATCGGGTAACTCCCACCCTAAAACTGTGCTTTACCAAGGGTCTTAGTAAATGGCACACCAGGAGATTATATCCCACGCATTTCCAGGAGGGTCCCACGCCCACTGAGCCTCCCTCATTGCTAGCACAACAGTCTGAGATCTAACCACAAGGCAGCAGTGAGGCTAGGGGAGGGGTGTCCACCATTGCTGAGCCTTAAGTAAGTAAACAAAGCTGCCAGGAAGCTTGAACTGGGTGGAGTCCACCATAGCTCAAGGAGGCCTGCCTGCCTCTGTAGACTCCACCTCTGGGGACAGGGCATAGCTAAACAAAAAGTAGCAGAAACCTCTGCAGATGTAAATGTCCCTGTCTGACAGCTTTGAAGAGAGCAGTGGTTCTCCCAGCACAGAGGTTGAGATCTGAGAACGGACAGACTGCCTGCTCAAGTGGGTCCCTGACCCCTGAGTAGCCTAACTGGGAGACATCCTCCACTAGGTGCAGACTGACACCTCACACCTCACATGGCAGGGTACAGCTCTGAGATGAAGCTTCCAGAGCAAGAATCAGACAGTAACACTTGCTGTTCAGCAATATTCTACCTTCTGCAGCCTCCACTGCTAATACCCAGGCAAACAGGGTCTGCAGTGGACCTCAAGCAAATTCCAACAGACTTGTAGCTGAGGGTCCTGACTGTTAGAAGGAAAACTAACAGAAAGGACACACACACCAAAACCCCATCAGTACATCACCATCATCAAAAACCAAAGGTAGATAAAACTACAAAGAGGGGAAAAAGCAGGGCAGAAAAGCTGGAAATTCAAAAAATCAGAGCACATCTCCCCCTCCAAAGGAACGCAGCTCATCGCCAGCAATGGAACAAAACTGGACAGAGAATGACTTTCACAAGTTGAGAGAAGAAGGCTTCAGTCGATCAAACTTCTCAGAGCTAAAGGAGGAACTACATAACCAGTGCAAAGAAACTAAAAACCTTGAAAAAGAATGGAAGAATGGATAACTAGAATAACCAATGCAGAGAAGTCCATAAACGAACTGATAGAGATGAAAACCATGACACAGAATCACGTGGCAAATGCACAGGCTTCAGTAACCGACTCAATCAACTGGAAGAACGATTATCACCGATTGAAGATCAAATGAATGAAATGAAGTGAGAAGAGAAGTTTAGAGAAAAAAGAGTAAAAAGAAATGAACAAAGCCTCCAAGAAATATGAGATTATGTGAAAAGACCAAATCTACATCCGATTGGTGTGTCTGAAGGCGACAGGGAGAATGGAACCAAGTTGGAAAACAATCTGCAGGATATTATCCAGTAGAACTTCCCCAACCTAGCAAGGCAGACCAACATTCAAATTCAGGAAATACAGAGAACACCACAAAGATACTCCTCGAGAAGAGCGACTCCAAGACACATAATTGTCAGATTCACCAAAGTTGAAATGAAGGAAAAAATGTTAAGGGTAGCCAGAGAGAAAGGTCGGGTTACACACAAAGGGAAGCCCATCAGACTAACAGTGGATCTCTGGGCAGAAACTCTTCAAGCCAGAAGACAGTGGGGGCCAATATTCAACATTCTTAAAGAAAAGAATTTTCAACCCAGAATTTCATATCCAGTCAGACTAAGTTTCAAAAGTGAAGGAGAAATAAAATCCTTTACAGACAAGCAAATGCTGAGAGGTTTTGTCACCACCAGGCCTGCCCTACAAGAAATCCTGAAGGAAGCACTAAACATGGAAAGGAACAACCGGTACCAGCCATTGCAAAAACATGCCAAAATGTAAAGACCATGGATGCTAGGAAGAAACTGCATCAACTAATGAGCAAAATAACTAGCTAATATCTTAATGACAGGATCTAGTTCACACATAACAATATTAACCTTAAATGTAAATGGACTAAATGGCACAATTAAAAGACACAGACTGGCAAATTGAATAAAGAGTCAATACCCATCAGTTTGCTGTATCCAGGAGACCCATCTCATGTGCAGAGACACACATAGGCTCAAAGTAAAGGGATGGAGGAAGATCTACTAAGCACATGGAAAACAAAAAAAGACAGGGTTGCAATCCTAGTCTCTGATAAAACAGTCTCTAAACCAACAAAGATCAAAAGAGACAAAGAAGGTCATTACATAATGATAAAGGGACCAATTCAACAAGAAGAGTGAACTATCCTAAATATATATGCACCCAATACAGGAGCACCCAGATTCATAAAGCAAGTCCTTAGAGACTTAAAAAGAGACTTAGACTCCCATACAATAATAATAGACTCCCACTGTCAACATTAGACAGATTAATGAGACAGAAAGTTAACAAGGATATCCAAGAATTGAACTCAACTCTGCACCAAGTGGACCTAATAGACATCTACAGAACTCTCCACCCTAAATCAACAGACTATACATTCTTCTCAGCACCACATCGCACTTATTCCAAAATCGACCACATAGTTGGAAGTAAAGCACTCCTCAGCAAATGTGAAAGAACAGAAATTATAACACATCGTCTCTCAGACCACAGTGCAATCAAACTAGAACTCAGGACTAAGAAACTCAATCAAAACCGCTCAACTACATGGAAACTGAACAACCTGCTCCTGAATGACTACTGGGTACATAACAAAATGAAGGCAGAAATAAAGATGTTCTTTGAAACCAATGAGAACAAAGATACAACATACCAGAATCTCTGGGACACATTTAAAGCAGCGTGTAGAGGGAAATTTATAGCACTAAATACCCACAAGAGAAAGAAGGAAAGGTCTAAAATTGACACCCTAACATCACAATTAAAAGAACTAGAGAAGCAAGAGCAAACACATTCAAAAGCTAGTAGAAGGCATGAAATAACTACGATCAGAGCAGAATTGAAGGAGATAGAGACACAAAAAACCCTTCAAAAAATCAATGAATCCAGGAGCCGGTTTTTTGAAAAGATCAACAAAATTGATAGACTGCTAGCAAGACTAAGAAAGAAGAAAAGAGAGAAGAATCAAATAGATGCAATAAAAAATGATAAAGGGGATATCACCACTGACCCCACAGAAATACAAACTACCATCAGAGAATACTATAAACACCTCTATGCAAATAAACTAGAAAGCCTAGAAGAAATGGATAATTTCCTGGACACTTACACTCTCCCAAGACTAAACCAGGAAGACGTTGAAACCCTGAATAGACCAATAGCAGGCTCTGAAATTGAGGCAATAATTAATAGCCTGCCATCCAAAAAAAGTCCAGGACCAGACAGATTCACAGCCAAATTCTACCAGAGGTACAAGGAGGAGCTGATACCATTCCTTCTGAAACTATTCCAATCAATAGAAAAAGAGGGAATCCTCCCTAACTCATTTCAAGAGGCCAACATCAAGCTGATACCAAAGCCTGGTAGAGACACAACAAAAAAAGAGAATTTTAGAACAATATCCCTGATGAACATCGGTGCAAAAATCATCAATAAAATACTGGCAAACCAAATCCAGCAGCACATCAAAAAACTTATCCACCATAATCAAGTGGGCTTCATCCCTGGGATGCAAGGCTGCTTCAACACACCCTCTACCCCCACATGCGTCTATACAATACACACCCTCTACCCCCATGTGCGTCTATAAAACACGCACCCTCTACCCCCACGTACATCTATACAACAGGCACCCTCTTCCCCCATGTACGTCTATACAACAGACACCCTCTACCTCCCTGTACATCTATACAACACACACCCTCTACCCCCATGTACATCTATACAACATGCACCCTCTACCCCCACATGAGTCTAAACAACACGCACCCTCTACCCCCACATATACACCGTATACTCTGTGTTGCTGGAGGAGTGTTCATGCTGAATTGCTGTGCAAGTGAGACATAAGAGAGGGGGCCAACCAGGAGGTAGAAATGGAAGGAGGGAGAAAAGGACAGTCTGTTCTGCAGATTCACTTTACCACTAACATTTACTTATTGTTGAATATCAGATCTGGTTGTATAGGAGGACTACATGTCTGTCTTGCCTTGCCCAATAAGAGTCATCTGGTAGAATAACTTTTTTTTATTTTTTTTAGATCATTGAAATCAAGCAGCACATGTGTTTCTTAAATACTGCAGCCACAACCACCTCAGAAATAGCTGTCAAAAATTACTAAATTCATGAAAAGCCTTTCATACAAATTCTTATTGTATTTACAATTGTCTTGGAAATTAAATATGATTTCCTTCTTTTTTTTTTTTTTTGAGAAGACAGTTGAGGCAAGCCTCTTTCCCAAAGTCACCCTCGACCCCAGAGACAGTGATGGGGCTAGACTCAAGTACTAACCCCATCTGCACTATCACTTTTTTGTTTGTTATTTTTTTTGAGACGGAGTCTCACTCTATCGCCAGGCTGGAGTGCAGTGGCGTGATCTCGGATCACTGCAACCTCTGCCTCCTCAGTTCAAGCAATTCTCCTACCTCAGCCTCCAGAGTAGCTAGGATTACAGGCACCCACCACCACACCCAGCTAAGTTTTGTATTTTTAGTAGAGACAGGGTCTCATTATATTGGCCAGGCTGGTTTTGAACTCCTGACCTCAGGTGATCCTCCTGCCTCGGCCTCCCAAAATGCTGGGATTACAGGCATGAGCCACTGCACTATCACCTTTATTTCAATGTATTTCCATCAGCAAAACTGTGTTCTTGGAGCAGAACAGTTTGTCCAATGTCTGCCTAGAAACAATCATTTTTAACATGCTGGAGGAAGTGTTTATCTCCGAGTTCAGATTATTTATAAGTGGAGAAACCTGAAATTCTCCCACGACAGAATCTGGCAAGTATATGCAGATCAGCCTTGGACCTGTGCTGTACTTGTGTTTCAAGAGCACTGATCAGCAAACACAGCTCCAATCACCCTATTTTACAGCCCAGGAGCGGGGACTTGGCAGCTGCAGAGCCAGGTGCCTGTGCACTGCTGGCTCCCTTCCTGCTCATGGAGATTCTCCACGCTAATGCTCAGCTCATTCAGCCTTATTCCAAGCAAGAGCTCTCCAAAATGTAGTCTTATTGCTTAGTTAGTAGAGTGATTATATAACAAGGCAAATCTTAGCAACTAGCCCAAAGTCTGGTATGCAATAAGCATGCAAATGATTCTTTAAAAAAATAAATAAAGTATCTCATATCAAGAGACTTCTGTTTGCCTTCATAGCTTCCTAAAAAGGCAATGTTTAATATTTAGGACAAGATTTCCAATGAGGATTGAGCAAAATCATTACTATTTATTAAATTCCTACACTGATGCCCTTCACCTGTCATTTATACAACCTCGTTTAATCCCCACAGTCATCTTGCTACTGATTTTTATTCAATAAGGAAGACAAAGGGATAATAAAATAACTCGAATAATTCATTACAGTGACCTGCAAGTAAACTGTACTGAAAGGATTTGAATCCAGGACTGACCAGCAGCAGACTCAGTGCAGTGGCATGATCTCGGCTCACTGCAACCTCTGCCTCCCAGGTTCAAGCGATTCACCTGCCTTAGCCTCCCGAGTAGCTGGGACTACAGGTGTGTGCCACCATGCCCGGCTAATTTTTTGTATTTTTAGTAGAGACGGGGTTTCACCGTGTTAGCCAGGATGGTCTTGATCTCCTGATCTCGTGATCCACCTGCCTTGGCCTCCCAAAGTGCTGGGATTACAGGTGTGAGCCACCGTGCCCGGCCTCAGAGTGTGTTTTCTATCACATCGGTCAGTGGTTTCTAGAGGAGGTCCCTGGCCCAACAGCAACGCTTGATGGAAACACAAGTAGCTGGGTCCCAACCCAGACAGACTCAGTGGGTAGAGCCACTCGGAGGGTAGAGCCTGCAGCCTTGTCTTGATGCCCCTCCAGGAGATCCTGACGCAGCTCAAGCCAGAGGGCTGTCATGCTGCACCACTGGACCATCCCCAGCTTCTTCGTTTTCATTTGCTGGTCTTTCACTAAGTCTTGGCTCTTATTCTTGAATTTGTGTGTGCCATTTACCTACTTGGTGCTGATCTAAAATATTTTCTGTTGGCTTCAACCAGTTGTCACAGCATTTCTGCAATAGAAGTTTTTTTCTTACATAAAAATTATTCAGCCCACTTCTTCTGGGGGACACTACACCTCTCTAAAAGCAACAGTTTCTAAATGAGGGCATTCTTAGTCACTATGACTGTTGCTACTTTCTGTAGTATTATCATAAATTTTAATATAACTGTGTGTTACCTGCAAAATTATTTCAGTATGAAGAATGATCTTACAGTTAAGTGTTAAGCAGTGATGTATTGCATAACATTTCCTAATAAAGATGAGGGATCAACTAGATAGACAAGTCATTGAGGTGAGATGTGTCGCCATCATCACAAATGACTCACTGGCATATCACTGAGAGCAGAGGTGACTGATTCCGTGGGCAGCCTCTATTTCTCCAAACCCACAATGTGGTGAGAGCCAGCCCTTTATTGTATCTATCACTGACCATGACAAAACAATGCAGCCACACAAAATTGACTCTAACTCCAGCCGCAGTAATACGCTGTGTGGAAAGTTTCTGAAGAAGCCAGAGGAAGGGCAATCTTGCAGCATGTACAGAAAAACTAAATTACATTCTTGCAACCTACGAGTCCCAGGTCAGCTGTGTCTCCGAGATTCTCCTTGTGCTCTGTCCTGCCCGACAGAGCTGCCCCAGCCCCTCTTACCTTTCCTGATCTTTCCCTTCTCTCCCTCCCCCACACCCACGTATGTGCACACTATGGATCTTCTTTGAGATTCATTTTTCCAAGACACAGAGCTGATCATAAACATTGTTCCTTTTTTATTGTACACATTCAAAAAGAAAAATTAATTTTGTAAGCCACTCTTTTTAAAAAATTCTAAGACAACTTCGCAGCAGAGCGTGGGGACTTCCACCGTGGTTGTTCATTGGTGGCAGAAAGGGGCAGTAAGATAGGCGCTGCCACCACTGTGCATTCTGCTGTGCACACACATCACTGAGGCTGGGTGTGAACCGTGCTGCTGGGCCCATCATAGGACAAGGCCCTTCCCTTTAGCTGGAACCAGCCAGAAAATGATGCTCCCATTTCACATATGAATTTAGGCTTAAACCCCTTATCTGTCCCTGGGGTATAAATGACCTTGATGACAAAAAGGACCTCCTGCCGCTGTGATTACCCTAGTTTAACTTGGTGTTGATTTTTCTTGAGTCTGTTTAAGAAACGCAATATGATCATGCATTTTACTGCACAGATTTTTATCTTCTTTTGTCCTTAAGGAAATAGTCACGTCAGCTTAAGGAAGGGAAAACATTCAATTAGCAAAATAAGTATGTAGGACAATATGAAGATCCCAGTGCTGACCCTACGTGCTTCACAGCACAGAGGTCTCTGAAGCTGGGGGTTTGGTAATGAACGTAAGGTGGCTGAGTGTGAGCCAGGTTCCAACACAAACCCATCTGGCTCACGGGACTTCTTGCCTCCTGTCTGGTCTTTGCAATCAGCAGTATAGGAAGTTGGTTAGGAGCAGAAATTCTGGAAGCAGACATTAAAATTCCAGCCCTATCACTAACCAGTTGTGTTACCTTTGGGGAGCTATTTATCTGTACCTCAGTCCCTTCATTGATTAAATGACGGGATTATAAATGTACCCGTGTCATAGGTAGTTGGTTGTTTTTTGCTGCATAATAAATCAACAAATTTAGTGGTTAAAAACAGCTGCAATCGTGTTATCTTCTCTCACTGTTGGTCATTAGTTCAGGAAGGGCTCTGCTGTGCAGCTCTAGCTCAGGGTGTCTCTTGGGGCTGTGGCCAGACAGTGACTGAAATGTGACAACGGCTGAAACTGAGGGTGGAGCAGCACAGTGGGGGCTGGGCATTCTCTCCCCATGCAGACTCGGGCTTCCTCCTATTTTCTGTCCAGCGGAGCTAGTTGGGCTTCCTCACAGCATGGCAACCTCAGGGCAGCTGGGCTGCTTATGTGGTGGCTGCAGGGTTCAAGAAGGAGGCTTCCAGCAAACAAAGTGGAAGTTGTGTCATCTTTTATGGACCACACTCAGAAGTACCATGATGTCACTTTCACCACATTCTTTTGACCATACAGTCACCACAGCCCCATGTGCAAGGAGACATCCCTTTGATTAGGGAAACATCAACGTCTCACACTAAGAAGATCTATAGGGTGGGCAACAATGTAGTGGTCATCTCTGCAGAGCACAACCTACCGCAGTTGGGTCATCAGGAGGTTTAAATGAGTGACTTCATGCAAAGCACTCAGAACTTGCACCTGCACATAGTGATCCCCTGTGAAGCATGAACCTTGCAAAGATGTGCAGCCAAATTGGCAAAACAGGGACCAGCAGCCTATGAAAAAGCAACACGAAGAGTCCCTTTCCTTCCCCTGCGGGCTGGGGAGCATCTGCTGCTGACTTAGCCCCAGAGAGGGCAGTGTCCATTTACTGACCTCTGTGCTCAGGTCTGGGGCACCTTACCTAGGATGCCACATAGACTGAGAGAAAGACACTGGTTGAATGGATAGAAAGTGGTTCTATGTGCTGTTTGGACCAGCCCTGTGGACTGCCTGTGCTGGGATGAGAGCTAAAACAGGATTTGGTTGGAATTCCAGAGAGGTAGACTTGAGGTTGCCATCGGTCTCAGTGTGCTCACCTTAGCTGGGACCAGGGCTTCCTCCGGGTCCTCGTGTGTGGTTGACCTCTGCATGGCTGCTGGCTCAGGTGGGCAGAGTCAGGTCTGAGCATTGCCACTTGCTGGCCACAGCACCTGGGACAAGTGAGTTTACCTGCTCATGGGACATGAGCCCTGGATTTGGGCTGTTGCTTCTGGTACGGGCTCACCTGGGTCATCCTAGGTCCTTGGTGATCCCACCATACATACTGTGTGACGTGTCCCCAAGTCGTCCTGGTTCTACTTTCAAACCTCGTGGCTGTCTGCCCCCTGGAACTGCCTCTGCCTCCTGATTCTTGCCAGTTCTTTCTCACACCCGTCCCTCCCTCCTAACTGGCCTCCACCTCCGGAAGGTCCCTCCACTTGCCCTCTGCACTCTAGAGTGTGCTCTCACCTGAATGCCATCCCCACCCCATTCCTCCCTCCTTCAAGCCCTTCCTGCTTCTTGGCCTGGTCCAGGAGGCCAAAGGCCCGCCTAACCTGTGTTCCTCCTCCTTCAATACGTGGCTTGTGGTCCTGCTCCCGAGAAGCCTCCGCCTGCCTCCTGCTGCTCTATTAAGCTGCCTGGCCCTGTTCAACATTGAAACATTTCCCTGAAGACTGCCTCACAGTGGATTGTCCTTACTGTTTACCTCTGTGACTCCCTCCCGGGCAGATGCACGGGGTCAGCTCTCCCCGGGCACCTGCACATCCAGAGCCCCTGGACTGTGGAAATGTGCCGTGGGCATAGACTGTGCCGTGGGCATAGACTCTTGGAGGGACTTTCTGTCGGTGAACACCTGGGCTTAGACAAACCCCTAACCTTGGCTCCTCCGGTACTGCCTGAACAAGGAGGCATGGCCAGAGAATGCGCAGAAAGCTGATCACTCATCTCAGGCAGAGGCTGAGCACACGGAGCAATCACGGCCAGACCAGGCAATCCTAGAGCTTTGACCCACAGCTCGGAGCAGCCTGTCCAGGAAGCCAAACCTCCACTTCTGTAACCATCGACTTGGGGTGGTCAGGATTTAAACAATAACTGACAACTTCCCTAACTTTGCCCCTCTTCCAAATTAGGATCAACCAGAGAGCTACATGTACACCCTTACCAATCCCATGGGCTGCCTGGCTGCCAGCCTCCATCAGGCACACCGAAAGCCTTCCTTTTTCCATATTATGAAGCGTCCCACTCCTCTGCCTGCCTTTGAGTCTCTGCCCAGCACACGGGACCACGGCCACCTCCCTTGCTATGATGAGCTCTGAAGAAGTAGCGTTTGCTGTTTCTCTGTAGCCACACCAGACCCCTGGAGGCCAAGGCAGGCAGCTGAGCTGTAAAGGCTACAGGTGGGGATCTAGGTGAGCTGGATGTGGCAGTAGATGAGTGAGGACTTGAGACACTTTTTTCCGTGAAAGACAGCGTATGTGCCCCTGCACAGGCCTGGTGGCTCCTCCTTATCTCCACGTGTGGAATACTGGGTGGCTGGGAGCGAGGGTGGGGAGGGGGTGGTTGCTGGCAAAGAGGGGAGTAACTACTATTACACAGAAATGCAAAAAAAGAAACATTTGTACGTCTTCCGTATATCCTCACCAACCACTGTTAAAATGTTAGCATTTTTGCTCACTCCCTTTAAATAAACATTATTTTCTTGTTTCCCTCAACACCGTTATACTTATGAAGAAACAGACCAATGCACACAAGTACGAAAATTGGTAAAATAATTTACCTGAAAGCCCACAACTTAGAAATAACTACCCTTAATGTAGGCAAATATCACATCAGATTTCTTTTTATGAGAAATTCAGATGGAAGGTGAGATAGATATAAAGATAAATGCATGGAGAGTCTTTAAAAAGTAGGCAAATACAAATGTGTTTTTTTTTTATGTAAAGGTAATAACTGGTATATTTAGTTTCACTTGAATTTAACAGAATAAAAAGTGGAGTTAAAATGAATAGGTATTCAAATACACGTTTCTTCACCACAAAAACTATTATTATTATATAACATATCTAAGAATAAGAAAAGAGGCTGTGAAAATGTTAAGTGCTTGTGAGTCATGTTTTTATCTGTTTTGAGCTTAGACAGTTTCAACCTGGCACCTGCCATGAAAGAGGACAGAGCCCCTCATTCACTGTACTCAGCTTCCATCCTTGCAGCTCCTAATGCTAGTCCGTTATGATTTCTATGTGTGTCCCTTTTCATAATGTTCTGATTCTGTTCTATAAACATCATTCCCAGCACCCTTCAGCGTGGATAAATGTGTAAACTGCTCACAGTAGCTGGAGTCAGAAATTCAGTGTCCTGGTGTGCGGCTGTGTGTTCTGCATGGCGTCTGAGTTCGCTGGATGGAGTCAGGTGTGAGCACTGCCACTCACTGGCCATGGAACCTGGGATCAAGTGTTCCCCAGGTGCTCTTGCTGGTGTAGAGAAGGAGGCGTGTCCAAGCGGCTCATCGCAGGCTTGCTTACAATTAAGTAAAAAACAAAATGAAACCTAAATGCTCATTGTGAGAAACAGATACTTACATTGCGGTATCTTCATACAATTAAGTAGTATGATCTAGATCCACATGACGAATCTCGTAAAATAAAGCTGAGAGAAAGAAGCTTGGTGCAGAAAATTATAGTAAGCCATTTTTTTGTGAATTTTATAAACACCCAGAAAAATATTGTATGCTGCCTATGAATTCATAGACATGAGGTACAACTATCAAAACACTGACTCCAGAAGGCTGATTACTCCAGGGCAGAGGGAGGAGGGCACGCATGGGATCTGGTGGGATGCAAAAGATGTTACCATGAAATTGGAAATGTTTTATTTGTAAAACAAAACATGAGTACATGTGACAAGCATATCAACACTTGCTTGCTATATTAGATCCTCTGCTTTTTGCTTGTTTGAAATATTTCCTAAACAAACCTGTGGAAGAAGAGAGGAGAGGAGAGGAAGCTGGCTGCTTCAGGAAGAAGCCCCACTGCTCCCAGATTCCAGGTCTCTGAGTTGGCCCTCCTGTCCTCTCCTGTCCCCTCTTTCTCCCTGTCCTGACTCAAACCACACTTGTGCCCTCAGAGCAGGGTTTTCTGTGCATTCATACACAACTGCTTCTTGTACCCTCTGTCCTCTGCTCCTGCTGGGGCCTCTGAGTGACCTCTGGGAAGCTGACTGCTATGGTTTGGATTCATGTCCCCGCCCAAATCTCATGTTCAATTGTTATCCTCAGTGTTGGAGGCGGGGCCCGGTGGGAGGTGATGGATCATAGGAGTGGATCCTTCATGAATGGTTTAGCACAAGGGCATCCAATCTTTTGGCTTCTCTGGGCCACATTGGAAGAAGAATTGTCTTGGACCACACATATTACAAAATACACTAACATGAATGATAGCTAATACATTAACATCAACATAACACCTGACAGGCTCTGGTGTGTGATATTCCCCTCCCTGTGTCCATGCATTCTCATTGTTCAGCTCCCACTTATAAGTGAGAACATGCGGTGTTTGGTTTTCTGTTCCTGTGTTAGTTTGCTGAGGATAATGGCTTCCAGATCCAACCATGTCCCTGTGAAGGACATGATCTTGTTCCTTTTCGTGGCTGCATAGTATTCCATGGTGTATATGTACCACATTTTCTTTATCCAGTCTATCATTGATTGGCACGTGGGTTGGTTCCATGTCTTTGCTGTTGTGAATAGTGCTGCTGTGAACATCTGCAGGCATGTATCTTGATAATAGAATGATTTATATTCCTTTGGGTATGTATCTAGTAATGGAATGCCGGGTCAAATGGTATTTCTGGTTCTAGGTTTCTGAGGAATGGCCACACTGTCTTCCACAATGGTTGAACTAATTTACATTCCCACCAATACAGCAATGCAAGAACAAACTGACACATTGACCCTCCTGGCCAAGTGTTCTTACACCACCTCATTCTTTTTTGTTGTTTGTTTTTTGTTTTGTTTTGTTTTGTTTTAGACGGAGTCTCACTCTGTCGCCCAGGCTGGAGTGCAGTGGCGTGATCTCGGCTCACTGCAAGCTCCTCCTCCCGGGTTCACACCATTCTCCTGCTTCAACCTCCTGAGTAGCTGGAACTATAGGCGCTTGCCACCATGCCCGGCTAATTTTTTTTGTGTTTTTAGTAGAGACAGGGTTTCATGGTGTTAGCCAGGATGGTCTCGATCTCCTCACCTGGTGATCTGCCCGCCTCGTCCTCCCAAAGTGCTGGGATTACAGGCATGAGCCACTGCGCCTGGCCTACCACCTCATTCTTACACTTGCTATCCAGTCACCACAGCATTTTGTAACTGCCTGCACATATCTGTCCCAGTGGCTAGATGGAGGCTATGCTGAGAGCTGGGCTCTGGTCTGAGATCTGTCTCTACCCACAAGTCAGTCTAGAAGCCGGGGGGTGACGCAGGAAGTGTGTTTTGAGCTCAGCGGACTGAACCTCAGGCATGCCATTGGTCATTCTCAGTCCCTGGCCAGTCACTGCTGGACCTCAGTGAAGGCAGGAGTCCACTACTGCTGGAGTCACCTCAGAGACCCCATCCCCAGGTCTGCTGCTGTGGAGTCTGGGGGGCTCTTACAGCCACAGTCACATACCCACAGGTGAAGGTGGGAAGGTGCTGCAGCCAGAGCTGAACTGGTTTCCTCTCTTTTGAGGACTTCCCTCATTTTTGTTAGTTGTTTTTGTTCTTTTTTTTTTTTTTTTTTTTTTTTTTGACTGAGTTTCACTCTTGTGGCCCAGGCTGGAGGGCAATGGTGTGATCTCTGCTCACTGCAACCTCCGCCTCCCAGGTTCAAGCGATTCTCTTGCCTCAGCCTCCCAAGTAGCTGGGATTACAGGTGACCGCCACCATGCCCGTCTAATTTTTGTATTTTTAGTCAAAAATACAAAATGGGGTTTTGCTATGTTGGCCAGGCTGGTCTTGAACTCCTGACCTCAGGGGGCCTTGGCCTCCCAAAGTGCTGAGATTATAGCATGAGCCACTGTGCCTGGCCAGTTGTTGTTGTTCTTGAGGCTTTTATTGATCTTTCAGCTTCTAAGAGGCTTACTGCTGTCACCACCCCATCAGCTCCTTGCTTTCAGGGGCTGAATTAAATTTTTTTCCTACTTCATGATTGAGAGACCCCTCATCCCTGTGAGTCTCTGCTCTTCCTCAAGCACCTTCCATAATCACATCATTACTCTCCTGAGCGTCTGGTGAAGTGTGTCACCATCATCTCCATTTCACCGATGAGCACATAGAGGCTCCAAGGGGCAGAATGACCCATGCAACGTGACACAGCAAGCAGCAGGGCCAGAAATACTCCCAGGGTGGCGGGATTCCCAGCCAGACCTCTGCTCCTTCTGCAGCCCCCTGATCCCACCCTGACTCTTTGGGTGGCCCCCCCAACGCTCTCACTCCAGTCATTGTCAGGGACAGGAGCCCAGCAGACGTGCCAACAGTGATGTGTGTATACCAGCCTGAAGGAAAGACAGTGACAGGCAGTGATAAGTAGCCTCATTACTCCGGGGCAATTGTACACAATTAACAGCTTTACTCATTTCACATTCCTGCCCTTCTGATAGATGTGCCATTTTGTATGCAGTTATTATTCCCGTATCAATACAAGATTGCTCCACTTTGAAGCAGAAGTAAAAAGCGGTGGGAGGGGTCACTGGGCCAAGCCGTGACTGTCTGTGCCCTGAGAAGGGCTGGATGCACTGCTGCCCCTAAGTCTTCATCAGGGAGCCAGTGTCACCGGCACAGGGCACCACAAAGATGGGATCATCAGCAAATTACATAGCTAATGAAGGGCAAATTAATGAAACACTGTAACGTTTTATAAGCCTGTGCAAACAGCAACTTGTCATACATCACTGGGAAATAATTGCCAGAGAGTTGCTTAGAAGACACTCATTAAGTCTTCACAATACCAACTGGACAGACTATCCCCCACGGAGCAGCCTGTTCAAAAGAGCTTCTATCTTTCTCTCAGGCTCTGAGAAACAGATTTCAGGCCGCGATCCCAGGCAGGCATCCAGCCTCACCTTGCGTGGTAGGATGGGCAAGTCTGGGGACGTCATCTTATGAGCTGGAGGAGAGAAATGCCCCGCCCCCAGCAAACGGCAGTGAACCATCAAATTGCAAATTTGTTGTATGTGTTAGAAGATAATTCCTTTTCTACTCTTCCTTACCGATACTTGTTTTTGAAGAAAAAGGCAGCAAAAGCAATGCTGATGCCAATGTGAACCACAGCACACCTGGCTGCTGCATCTGGACGATGCCCTGCAGCCCGTCATGCATACACCTTGGTGGGGATGATAGCAGTAGCGCGGGCACAGCTGTATGTCTTAGCATAATTAACAGTCTTGCCATGCAGTCTCATTAGGTCTGGATGTGCCTAGCTTAAATTTGGAATGACTTTTGCGAATGTTCTTGCGGTCTGTTCTCTGTAGGATGGCTAATGCTAACAGAGTTGCCATCAGCCCAAAAGCCACCAGTTCCTGGTCTTGCTGTGGGGCTGGTGTAGGCAGATGCACCTGTCTGCAGGGCTGTCTCAGTGCTCCAGCGTCAGCCTCTTGAGGACACTGTGGGAAGGTCTGTGTCATGCGAGGTGGTTGTCCTGGGGGCTGGAAGGACATTCACGGTTATCAAGTTGGACAGAAAAGAAATGAGCCAGAGAGGAAGAGGGGTTACTGGGGGAGAGAGAGAGGAGAAAGGAAGAGAGAGAGAGAGAAGAGAGAGATGGAAGACAGGGCCTTGGGCTGTAGCTCTCACGTGGGATCAGGAGAAGCACCAAACGGGCTCTGCCTGGACATGGAAATGGTCTGTGCAGTGAGAGATTTGGGGCTATGTCAGGGGTGAATGGTTTCCATGGAGCCCGTAGGTGGGGATTGGGATAGAGGCAGCGGAGGCAGCTGTGGAGATGGCAGGCCCTGCTTAAGAGCAGAAGGCTGGCAAGTGGCAACTTCTCAGGGCTTCAGGTTATCAGGAAAGTTGGTGTTATGGGCTGAGTTTTGCTCCCCCTAAATCCATATGTTAAAGCAGTAACCCCCAGGACCTCAGAATGTGACTGTTTGGAGACAGGGCCTTTCAAGAGGTGATTAAGGTAAAATGAGGTCAGGAGGGTGGGCCCTAACGCAGTCTTCCTGGTGTCCTCATACGAGAGGAGATGAGGACATGGACAGGCACAGAGGGAAGACCACATGAGGACATGGGAGAAGACAGTCACTTGTAAACCAAAGAGAGAGGCATTAGTCTCTACTCCTTAGTCTCATACCATTAGTCTCTTTCTCTGATCCAGAGAAAGGTCCTAACCCTGTTCAATTCTATGAAGGCTGAAGGAGGTGAGGAAGCCGCAGAAGAAAAGTTGGAAGCTAAAAAAGTTGGTTCATGACTTTTAAGGAAAGAAGCCGTCTCCGTAACATAAAAGTAGAATGTGAAGCTATAGCAAGTTATCCAGAAGATCTAGCTAAGATACTTGATGAAGGTGGTTACACTAAACAACGTGTTTTCAATATAGATGAAACAGCCTTATATTGGAAGAAGATGTCTTCTAGGAACTTTCATAGCTAAACTGGAGAAATCAATGCCTAGCTTCAAAGCTTCAAAGGACAGGTTCACTCTCTTGTAAGAGACTAATGTAGCTGGTGACTTTAAGTTGAAGCCAATAGTCATTTTCCATTTTGAAAGTCCTAGGGCCCTTAAGAATTGTGTTAAATTTACTGTGCCTGTGCTCTATAAATGTAAAAACAAAGCTTGAATGACAGCATATCTGTTTACAGCATGGTTTACTGAATATTTTAAGTCAACTATTGAGACCTGCTCAGAAAAAAAGATTACTTTCAACGTTTTTTCCTACTCACTGACAATGCACTTAGTCACCAAGAGCTCTGATGTACAAGGAAACGAATGCCATTTGCATGTCTTCTAATACAACATTCATTCTGTAGTCCACAGATCCAGGAACAATTTTGACATTCATGTCTTATTATTCAATAAATCAACTTTGCAATGCTATAACTGCTATAGATCATGATTTCTCTTGGATCTGGGCAAAGTAAATTGAAAGCCTTCTTGGAAGAATTCACATTCTAGATGTCATTAAGACTATTCATGGCTCACGGGCAGAGGCAAAAATAGCAACATTAACAGGAGTTTGGAAGAAGTTGATTCCAAGTCTCATGGTTGAATTTGAGGGGTTTAAAACTTCAGTGGAGGATGTAACTGCAGATGTGCTGGAAATAGCACGAGAACTAGATTAAAGTAGAGTCTGAAGATGTGACTGAATTGCTGCAGTTTCGTGATAAAACTTGAACCAATGGGGAGTTGCTTCTTATGAATGAGCAAAGAAAGTGGTTTCTTGAAATGGAATTCACTTCTGGCAAAGATGTTGTGAACATTGTTGAAATGAAAACCAAGAATTTAGAATATTACATAAACTTAGTTGATAAAGCAGTGTCATGGTTTGGGGGGATTGACTCCTATTTTGAAAAAAGTTCTACTGTGGGTAAAATGCTAGAAAACAGCATCTCATGCTACAGAGAAATATTTCGTGAAAGAAACAGTCAATTCATTACTGACCTATTATTTTCTTATTTTAAGAAACTTTATCATTGTCTTATTTTAAGAAATTGCCCCAGCCACCCCAACCTTCAGCAACCACGACCCTGATCAGTCAGCAGCCATTAACATCAAGGCAAGATCCTTCCCTAATAAAAAGATTTTGACTCACAGAAGGCTCATATGATTATTAGCACTTTTTTTATAGCAATAAAATATTTTAAAATTAAGATATGTATATTTTTTAGACATAATGCTATGCTCCCTTAATAGATTCTAGTATGCAAATAACTTTTACATGCACTGGGAAACCAAAAAATTCATGTGACTCACTTTATTGCGATGTGCTTTATTGCAGTGGTCTGGAATCTAACCCACAATATCATCAAAGTACACCTGTGTTGTAGTCACCCCTCAGTCTGGAAGACCATGTCCATGCCCAAGAAGGCACCCTGTCAGGCGTGATTAGGGAAAAAATAATCTAGTTAATTAGTTTCTGGATAAATGATGTACAAAAACAAGTAAATATGTAACCTCCCCTGAACCTGTGATATTAGCCTACAGTTTACACACACATCCAACGGTGAAGGGTAAAAATCTATCTTGCCAAAGGGACTTAAGTACAACCTCTGACCAAGAACAAGCCTAGGTTGCCAGACTAAAAGATAATAAAATTTAAAAAAAAAATCTAACCAGAGACATCAGAAGCTGCACACTGCAGGATAAATAGATATTACATTGTTAATTCATCAATGTCATGACATAAACAAATAAACGACTGGACATATATCAACATCTACCTTAGGAAAGGGAGTGATCAATGTCCAGAGTTGCCATACTGTCTAAAATGTCCAGTTTTCATCACAAACCTATAAGCATCCAAAAGAAGAGTAAGTCTGACCCATGCACAGGAAACAATGCAAACGATAGAAACTGTTTTTGAAGGGTTCCAGGTGTGGAATTTAGCAAAGACTTCAATGTAGCTGATATAACTATGTTAAAAACATTAAAACAATCATGTCTAAACAATTGAAGGAAATTTTAAAGACAACATCTCATAAAAAATACAATCAGAAAGTAGAAATTATATTTTAAAGAGAACCAAATGAAAATTCTGGGGTTGAAAAGTACAATATGTAATACGAAAACATCACTAGAAGGGCTCAGTTCTGGACTGCACTGGCAAATAAAGAATCAATGAACTTGAAGACAGAGATGATGCAATCTAAAAAACAGAGATAAAAAATTAAGAAAAATGAATAGAGCTTTAGAAATGTAAGGGAACCTTAAGCACTAACATAGATGTAATGGGAGTGCCAGAAGGAGAAAACACTTCTTTCTCTAAAGAGGCAGAGAAATTATTTGAAGAAGTATTGGCTGACAACTTCCCCACTTTGGTGGAAGATTTTAACCCACGCATCCAAAAATTCAGCAAACTCCTGGTGAAATAGGCACAAAGAGATCTACACAGAGATGAATTATAGTCATCATGTAGTAAGCCAAAGGTAATGAGAAAAGTTTCAAAGCAATAAGAGAAAAAGGACTCCTCATGAACAAGAGAACCCCGGTTACACTATAGGCCGACTTTTCATCAGAACTGTGGAGGCCGGAAGGCAATGGGATAACATACCCAAATTGCTGAAAATAAGATGAAAATGTCAGCCAAATTTGTATCCAACTAAAATAACAAAAATGTTTCAATAATGAAGGCATAATTCACGCAGTTCCTGATAAAAGCTGATGGAACACGTTGTGAACAGATGTGCCTTAGAACAGATATTAAAGGAGTTCCTCAGTCTGAAAACAAGAGGGACCAGACAGTATTTTGAATCCACATATAACAAGGAAACAGAGAATATTGATAAGGGTAATTAAATAAGTAATTATTTAAAAAGTATAGTTGCAAATTTGTATCCTTCTAATTGAATTAAAAGGTAATTGCAAAAATAATACTACTTAATTTATGATAGTATAACATGAAGATGATGATCATTATAATCATTTTATTGTTGATCTTATGGCTTATGTAAATGTCATATAATTAAAAATAATAGTCCGAAGGAGGTGGGTGGGGACAGAGCTGTGTTGGAGTAAGGAAAGGACACCAGATGGTAACTTGAATCCACAGGAAGAACCTAAACTTAACAGAAATGTTAAGTAAGATGCATAACACAACAAACTATAAATATATGCTCACTCTCCTTTCTCTCTCAAAGTCTTTAAAAGACTAGAGTTACATAAAACAATTATTACAACAATGTATTGATGAGTTTGCACCACATGCAGATGTAAAATGTTTAATAATAATAGTACAAAACAGAAGGGCAAGAAAATGGAACTACATAGAAGTAAAATTGCTATATTACACTAGTATTTATTTAGTGTAAATAAAACATAATCTTGATAAAGTAAGATTTAATATATGTTAAGCCTTACAGTGACCACTAAAATAATAATTAAAATATATAATTATTAAATTAAAATGTCACACTAGAAAATAATGACTTCATCAAAATAAAGCAGTAAAGGAAGATGAGAGAAAAAAATGACATGAGACATGTAGAAACAAAAAGAAGAATGGCTAATGCAAATCCGTGCAATAATAACATTACATGTGAATAAACAATGAAAGTGAGAGACAGATTTTCAGACTGTATAATGAAACAAGGTTCAGCTTTATTCTACAGGAGACATACTTCATATACAAAAATATATACCACACAAATAGCAATCATAAGAGAGTTGCAGTGGCTATACCAAAATGAGAAAGAAAGAAACTTTAAAATAAAAAAGTTACTAGATATAAAGATCTTTAGTCCTAATGACTAAAGATCAATCCGTAAGAAAGATGTTAACACTTAGAAACATCTATGCACGTAACTTCGGAGCTCAAAACACATGAAGCAAAACCTCACAGAATTGAAGGACTATTTAGACAACCTGACACTTTCGATAATGGGTAGTAGGACTAGGAAGAACGTCAATCAGGAAACAGTGACTGGAATGGCTGTAAACCAGCTGACATCTACAGAGCACTGCCCAACAAGAGCAAAGCCTACATTCTGCAGTGCACATGGAACACAATCTGGGAAAGACTATAGGCTAGGCCATAAAACAAGCCTCAATTTAAAAAAATACAGATGTTTAAAGTATACAGGGTGTGTTCTCTGAAACCATGGAATTCAATGAAAAATCACCCTCAGAAGAAAATTAGGGAAAATTTCCAACTATGTAGAAATGAGACAATCGACCCTTAAACAACCAATGAGTCCAAGAAGAAATCACAATGGAAATTAGAAAACATTTTGAGATCCATGAAAATGAAAACACAACATACAAAACCCTATAGGATGCAGCGAAAGCCATGCTTAGACATTCCACCCTGCTGTCTGGCTTCCAAAGCATGAACAGCGTCACGGTCGAGAACCCTGCCCTGCTGTGCCCAGAGCTTCCTGGCAGCTTTCAGCGCAGCACTCTTAAACATGAGCTGAAAACCAAGGGCGGTCAGACATCCGACGGAGCCTGTCGTGTGGCAGAGATCAAAGCAGGCAGGAAACACATAGAGAGGAAACAAACATAGGGAGAGGGAAAAAGAAACTGTCAATAATATCCTCAGAGACATAAGGAGAGACAACACTGTGACAAAGCTATAAAGAGAATATCATAGAAATTTAAGTGAGAAAATAGACATCCAGAGAGTTCATATGCTAGAGTCTTCTGGAATAGAAGTGTGATAATGACAGACCATGGGGCTGGATGGGTTCCAGTTCTCATTTCTTATTCACCTTTTTTCTCTTTTTTTTTTTGAGACGGAGTCTTGCTGTGTCGCCCAGGCTGGAGTGCAGTGGCACAATCTCGGCTTACTGCAACCTCCACCTCCTGGGTTCAAGCGATTCTCCTGCCTCAGCCTTCTGAGTAGCTGGGACTACAGGCGCCCGCCACCACGCCCGGCAAATTTTTGTATTTTTAGTAGAGACGGGGTTTCGCCATGTTGGCCAGGCTGGTCTCGAACTCTCGACCTCAGGTGATCCGCCTGCCTCGACCTCCCAAAGTGCTGGGATGACAGGCGTGAGCCACCGCGCCCGACCTCTTATTTACCATTTAAGGGGATGAACAAGGGAGAAAGTTCAGGATGTGCCAGGCAATTCCTATTCTGAGCTTTTAGTATGCAGTGTCTACGGTGGTCTGTTGGTGTATTAGTTTTCTATTACCGTTGTAACAAATTGCCACAAACGTAGTGGCTAAAAATGACACAAATTTAGTGTCATACAGTTCTGGAAGCAAGAAGTCTAAAATCAAGATGTTGGCAGGACCCCATTCCTTCTGTGGGCACCAGGGGAGAATTTATTTCCTTGCCTTTTCCAGCTATCAGAGCTACAGGCATTCCCCGGCTTGTGGCCCCTTCTTCCACCTTCAGGCTGCATCACTCCAACCTCTGCTCTGTACTCATCTCTCCTTTTTCTGAATTGATCTTTTTTTCTCCTCATGAGACCTTTGTGATTATGTTGGGCACACCTAGATAATCCAAAACACTCTGTCTCAAGGTTCTTAACACAAGGTTCTCACATCTACAGAGTCCCCTTAGCCACGAAAATTAACATAGTCCCAGCTTCCACAGATGAGGAGTTTGGGAGACCGTTGTTCAGCCCACTAAGCTGGCATTTGATAATTTCCACAGCTAGAGCTTACTGAATATCTGCTCTGTTCTAGATCCCATTGGTGAAGCTGGGGACACAGAGCAGGTGAGAACAGCCTCTGCTCTTGAGGAATTCACAGTCATATGGGGGACACACAAGGTAAGATAAGCAGGCACCTGTGGTGTCTGCAGGACCACGTTCCGGGCAAACTTCTGCAAGCGGCTGAGAGCTGATGCAGACATTATCCTTGCCTTCAGAAAGATTAAAATCCAGTTGGGGAGAAAACTTGGGAACAGACGTCGCTGGTGCAGTCAAGAGCGCCATCTCTGGCTCCTACACAGAGGGTGGTTTTACTGTTTTACGGGAGTGCATGTTAAAATCCCCTTTTCTCATTGGAAGGAAGCCCCCTAATAGTAAATCAAGCTTCCAGGGCTTCCTGATCCATTTCAGTTGATAAGAATCTCATGTTAGTTCTTTAAAAATTCAATCGTGTTCCTCTTAGAGCCTAACCGTCGTGAAACCTTCTTTCCCCTCTGCTGAGCGCAGGCTGGATGCCTGGCTCTGGTCTTGAGTGGACAGGCTGAGGGTGGGGAATGGGGTGCTCTTGGGCACCAGCCCCCATCATCTCACAGAGGGAGGGAGGACAGAGGCCAGTGGTCCTGACTGTCCCTCCCGTGCACGCTGCCTGGCAAAGTGTGGACTCTCCTGTTTCTCTGCCTGCCACTGCCTGGCCATTGGGTCCCTCGGTGTGGGGAGCGTTTGTCCTTCTTTTGGGGCCTGCGGGACCCTCTCCCCACCTCAGGCATGGCCTCTTCCACTTTGCTGCTCCTGCATGAAGCACCCGCTATTCCCACTTCTTGTTGCAGGGGGCCCGTGCCAAGGTGCTTTCAGGGGGCTCTGCCCATGGGAACACAGCCCCCCTCTCAGCTCTGTGGTTTCCTTCCTACCTTTTCCCCCCACCCTAGCCATTTTAGGTGCCTGCTCTTTCCAGAGACTCCTCAAGTCCCAGCAAGAGGTGCTCTCCAGCCCAGGCTGGTGCTGTGACCTCAGAGAGGGCCCTAAACCCTCCCTCCCTGGACCTAACCAAGGGAGTTGCTTCTCTCAGCAGCCAGTGTCCTTTTGCACAGAAAACATTTGAGGAGCCCAACGTTTAAACCCAAGCAAACGCAGACTGTCCTTTCCAGCACCTCCTCGAGGGTATTCAGGGGAGTGAAACTCAACGCCGGCCAGAGCTCTGTCTTCCCTTCGAATGATTCTCCAGGCTTGTCATGCCCTGATCTCTCCAGAGTCTTTCATTTACCAGACCTGCCCCCATAAAGCATAAAATCCTCTCCCTAAGTCATTCACTGGGGCACCCACTGGACCTCCGTGGCCATGTCACCAGGCCCCACTGGCACTGAAATATTTGTAGTCCTACCTGGTACATAGGGTGGGGAAATGGATGTAATAATAGTCATCTCCATCCTGACAAGCTTGGCAAAATATTATATTTCACCAATAGTAAATGACCTGGGAAGGACCTTGAAGTTCCTGGACTCTGGCTGGGCACATGGTAGATCCACTGACGGGCTGCCAGAGTGGCAGAATGAGATGCCTCAAGTGGAGGGAAAATGGCTGTGGGTAAAGGGGAGCGCTGTTCTCGGGCGTTTTGGGGGTTCCATTTCCTGTGCTCAGCACACTTCTTTCTCCAACTTATTTGGCTTTATCCAAACCCAGTGGAGTTTTGGCCTCACATGCTTACCATCCCTCCTCCCTGCCTGCCACCAGGGCCTCCGTGTGGCCAGGTGCAGAGCCTTCCTCTGGTCTGTTTATCTCTGCTCTCCGTTGCCTCCCCAAGATAAAAGGCACCTGGGCCATAGGCAGCACTGTATAGGATCTGCTGTCAGAGCTATCTAATGAACTGTAAAGGACTCCTATAAAATGACAGGGCGCAGCTGAGAGCAGGGCCCTAAAGGACAGTAAAACGAGGGCCGTGGAAAATCATGACTCATTGTCCAAGCTCCCAGAGGCAGCTACTGGTTTCCCCGCAGCACACCAGGGAGCCACACAAACTGCTTCGTCAAATGACTGCTGGGACAGCCGGCACCCTTGTGCAGTGAGTGCGCCGCTCGCAGGACTCCCAGCGGTTCCTTCCTTCACCTGCCCTGCAGTGTGGTCTGAAGGTGACAGAGCACTCCTCACCGCCCCGGTGATAAAAGGAGTCACAGAAACTGAATGGACAATTTTCCTGCTAGACCATCCCTGGTATATCTCCATTTGGGCTGGATTCATAACATTTATAATAGAATTGAGCAGAGAAGATCTACTGCTTGTGATAAGAAGGTCAATGGCTGTCAGCCAGGCTTTATGATTTCTTCCTTCGCAAAAAAGTATGTTTGGAAATGTCTCACTTCTATTTTCTCCTTCTCCGTTCATGCTAGATGACTCCCAGCATCGCCGTGTATGCATCAGGGCACCCGGAGTGTCCCCGCTCCATTTTTATAGAGACATAGAAGCATCTTCATTAATGCTAGAGGAGAGAGCAACCTGGCCTTCAGAACTCATATCATCATGCTCTCTCTGTCCTCCTCGGAAAATGAGGTGAGCATATGTCCAAGTGAACAGGACAATGGCATTGGAAACCTGCGCACAGGGGCCACGGGCTGGATGATCACTGAGATTGCACCTGCATCAGCTAATTCTGTCCCCACACACTTCGTGAAGTTGACAACCACGTTTATTGTTCTATGTTATAACGGAGGAAACTGAGGCACAGTGATACAGTGTGATTTACCCAGGAGCATGAGATTATCAAGTGGCAGGCTGGGTTTTGAAGCTAGGTCCATCAATTCCAAGTGCAAGCCTTTAGCTCAGATCTTTCTCTGTGAGAATCAATTTGGCACAGATGCTACTGAAAGCATTTTATGACAACTGAAAATTCTTTATAACAGTTTAAGTAAGCATGTTCACATTATACACAGTATCTAAATTGGGTGTATGTGTGTGCGTCTGCCATGGAGATATTTCAAAAACTGAACTACAGCTTCTTTCTGAACTCTTGATTGACAGACTCTATTTTACAATTTTATTTAAGTTTTTAATTTTTAAATATGTGCATTTGTCTTTCCAAATACAGCCCGAAAACAAAACAAGTAGGTCCGAAAGCAAGGGGCGGGAGCTGCATCCAGCCAAAGCCCAGCCTCTCCCTGAAGCCGCCTGGCCTGATGGTGTCCCCTCTTCTTCCGGTGCCTACAGCAGAGCCCTCAGGACCGAGACCTGGGCCCATCCTGCCTTCTGGGAGACTTTACCAGGATCAGGCTGTGTCCAACGCACAACACGGTGTTATCTACACAGTAAGTCATCAATTCCTGCCGATGTTCGTTATGACAAGGTATGAGGACTAGGGAGAGATTTCCTTTTATCTGTTCTGTACAGAATGCTATTTCATAAAAAGCCTCGACTGAAGAGGAGAGTCCATCACAACTTACAGAGAAACGTACATCAGGGTATTGGGGTAGTCTCACATTTAGCCGTTTGCCGCTAAGTGTGAATACGGTCTTGCAGTTTTAGGGAAGAACAAGACAGACCCAAGCAGTGCTGAAAGGCCAGCTGTGCCTTCCTGGCTTCCAGCTTTTCCTCTCTGCTCTATAAAGATTCCGAAAAAAGACACCAGCAACGAGGCCAGGGCGGTGGCTCACACTTGTAATCCCAGCATTTTGGGAGGCTGAGGCAGGCTGATCACCTGAGGTCAGGAGTTTGAGACCAGCCTGGCCAACATGGTGAAACCCCATCTCTACTAAAAATACAAAAGTTAGATGGGCAAAGTGTCGTGCACTTGTAATCCCAGCTACTCAGGAGGTGGAGGCAGGAGAATCACTCGAACCCAGGAGGTGGAGGTTGCAGTGAGGCAGAACAGACGTGGTGGGGACTCTGACCACCCGAGGACCATGAGTGGAGATCGCGCTCAAAAAAAAAACAAAAAAACAAAATGACATTGGCAACAAGAGCAAACCCATCCATTCTGATATTAGTAGATTATGCTAATTGCAGCCTTTCTCATAGGTGTGGATTGCTATTTCAGGATGGTTTTAATTTGAGAACAAATGATATCAAGCACTTTTCATGTTCTTTACAGCTTTTATCTCATTCTTTTTAGAAAATTGTCAACTTAAGTTTATTGCCCATTTGGGTGGGTTTACTTGTCTTTTCAAAAGTGTAAGAATGCCTTACCTATCTTGTATAGAGGCCATTTTTGGTTATATGCATTGAAAATATCTTCTTCTGTTTTGTGACTTGAGTTTTTACTCTCTTTTTGGTTTCTTTTGATGACTCATATTTCGTGGTCTTAATGAAATCAATTTTTCTCAGTCGTTTCCATTACGATTAATAGTTTTGAAACATATTTAGAAATTCTTTGCATACCCAAAAGTCATGGAACTATTTTCTTTAGTTATATTTGAGAGTGGTGTTATTATTATTTTGTACATTTAGACTTATACCTATGTACGGTATAAAGTAGAGGTATAAATATCCAACTGATCTATCACAATTTATTGACATTTTACCATTTTCCAAGGATTCTTTGTTCTACATCAACAAATTTGACACCTTTGTCATCCATCAGTCACCGTGGGCCAGTCTATCCTTGACTGTTCTGTTTCATCAGTCTGTTAATCTGTGTATACTTTACTGTATTATTTCTTGGAGCTTTCTTGGAGCTTAATTGTTAGTCTGGTTATTTAGAAGCTTTTGTCCTCCAATTTGTTCTTTTTCAAGATTGCCTTAGCTATTCGTGGCCTTTTAAGTTCCATATACATTTCAGAATCAACTTGCAATTCTCCAACAATCCTCCAAGTAGATTGATGAAGATTTTATTGGACCTATATTTGAGGAAAATTGCTATTTGTATCTTCCAATCTGTGAATAATTCCTTACCGATTTGGTCCTTTGTGTAGGCTTTATTAATGTGTCACCTTGGCTAGGTTGTGATGCCCAGTGATTCAATCAAATGCTAATCTAGTTGTTGCTGTGAAGGAATTTTGCAGATGTAGTTGACAGTAAGTAAGAGAGGCTATCCTGAATAATCCGGGCAGGTTTGATGGAATCTGTTGCAAGGCTTTAAAAGCAGGGCCGAGGTTTCCCCAGGAGAGGGAAGACATATCAGCTGTGGATGAGAGCCTCAGACCTGCCACGTGCTTACTATTCCGATTGCCTTCCCTGCGGATTTTGGACGGGCCAAGCAGTCCCCACAAATTTATAAGCCAATTCCGCATTTTATTTTTTACCCCTTCCAGAAGAATGAGTATGTTGTGCTGAGGGCTATGTCTTCAAATCCCATCACTGCTGATGTGTAATAAATATTTGTGGTTGTAGTCACTGAGATATTACCTTTGTTATGCAGAAAAGGTAATCAATACTCTGAACTTCCACCTTGGGATGTTTTTCTTCTGTCTGTAGAGCACTACACTTCTGTAGTGTAGGCATGCTGGGAAGATAGTCTTTCAATTTTGTCAATCTGAAAACTTTTTCATTTTACCTGCCTGTTGTTTTGCATTTTATTGAGGTATCATAAGCATATAAATTGATGAATTTTCACAGGGTTAATACACCTTGGTGGTCAGGACCCGGATGGAGAAGACTAACACGATCAGCGTCACAGAAGCCCCCTCACTATGCCCTCTCGAGGTGGAAGCACCTTGCAAGTTCATGGACATCTTGACTGTAATTATTGATCAATTTTGCCTATTTCTAAACTTGACATGAAGGGGACCCATGCAGTGTGCAGAATTTGCTTTGTTCACCAATACTTCCATATTTTAAAAATAGTCATAATATATGATTACATTAAGTTTTACACTTTTATTGCATTAGATATATTTATTTAGCATATTTTTCCCTCCTCACCCTCGCCAGAAGTATGTTTCTTTTTTCAACACCTGATTGTGCTTTTGGGGTTTTTACATGCTTTTGTGCACATGCTTTCTGATGTTGTGTGTCTCTTCTGTATCAGGCACTGTGCAGTCAAAGGGAACAGGTGTGACCAGGGTACTCCCTCACCCTTAATAGGGGGATGGTCTGGGGACCACAGGTAAATAAGTAGTGTGATGACGGCTATAGCTAGTGTAAGCACAGGAGCCTTGGGTACTCTGTAACACGAATGCATGAAATAAACAATGAGCAGTACTCCCTCTGAGGCAGCCCCGTGCACTTATTGCACACATCTTTATTACACACCCACTGGGTGTCTTCCCCTGTCCATGTCCCGGAGATACACAAACCTCACCATGTCCCAGCCCAGCTCTCTTGTAAGTTTTACTTGGGGCTGACGTGCACTCAGTGAACAACTAGAACAGTAAGGGAAGGACGTCAAGCAGGGATGCCTGCTGTCAGTGCCGCATGGAGGAGTGCTGTGAATGGGAGGAACTGGGGCAGGAAGTGCCAAAGCCCTGAGGTCTTACCCAGCTTAGTTCAGTCAGGACAAAGGGGTCCGTGTGGCTGTAGCCTCATACCTAAGGGCCGGTGAGCAGCCCAGCCTGAGACTGGGGAGGCAGCAGAGACTCAGCCACAGGGACTTTAGGGGCGGGCCTTACTAAGGAGTTTGGTTTTCACTCTGTGTATAAAAGAAAGTCAATGCAGATCTAGAAGCTGCAGGTAAAGAAAAGGAGGAGAGGGCTCAGCAGCCTTTGGAGGAAGAGCAGACGTCCTGGGGACTGTGAGCACCAGAGGACCGTGGGTCAGTCCCTTGCTTTGCTGTAGAAGTAGAGGAAGTGGTCCCGAGGAGACCTCACAAAGGCCCTTGCATGCCAGCCCAAGGACCTGGGGCTTACCCAGTAGGAAAAGAGAATTCACTGACACAGCAAATTCAAGAAAAGATCGTGACCCAAAGGAGGCTCTGGGTATTGATCTGAGGGTGACATGAAGCACAGATTTAGGAGGACATGCCTCACCCCGGCAGTGGGGACAGCTGGTGCCCAGGCACACTGCACGTTATGTAAGACACTCGCAGAAAGAGTCCAAGACAACACAGCCTTCTTACTTTCAGACTTTCTAGCTCCCGGACTCACTCTCTGTGCAGCCTGAGGCATTTGGACGATGCCACCTGGGTGAGATGTGAATGGGCAGCAGAAGAGCGAGGGCACAGCGGTGGGAACGTGGCCTTAGTTTCCCGTCCTGCACCGAGGTCCTAGTTCTTGCTCACTGGTGTCCCTCCAAGAGCAGACAGCACAGCTCCGTGCCCCACAGGGCTGGCTCTTGAAGAGGCTGGTTGATGGGAGCTGTGTGAGGTGAGGGTGGGGAGTGGAGCAGAGGCGTGGGAGAGGCCTCGCCGTGGATGGCTGTGGGACCCGAGCCAGGAGGACTGGGAATTATACGCAGTAGGGAACCCCTGGTGGCCGTTAAGCAGGGGTGGGCGTGGGAAAATGGATGTCTTAGGAACATTTGCTTGGTGGTGGTAGGCAAGATAGCTATAAGAGCATCATTTTGATAATGGAGCCAGGAAAGCACAGTAGGATTTTTTAAAGCCATTACCTATAAATGTAGGTCTTCATTCAGAAGGGATTGTATGGCTATCTGCATACTTATGTTTCTAAATATGGAGGAAGCATAGTGTCTAGAGGAACATAATGATACTTTTGAGTTTTGGTCAGAAAGATATTATATGGCTCTAAATTGCTTCTGCATATGTGACCATATTTTATTCCCATTACAGGTAAGAGGTGAGAGAATGCAAGCAATAATCCCATTTTCTGGTGGGAAAATAAGCCAGTGTTTAAGCACCTCCCATGGCTGTAGATGGCCAAAGAGGACAGAGCCTAGAATCCTCATAGCTTCAGGTCAGTGGGCTGATTCTGCCTAGTGGTCTCTGCTTTCTTCACTGGCTTGTCCAATAGGAAATTAAGCCATCATGGGAAGGTCCTACATCTCAGCTGTCCACTCCAGCATCATTAAAGAAAAAAGTATTCAAGGATGCTTGTGAAAGCACAGTCAGGCTGACTTTATTCAAGGGAAGCTATTGCCTGTCTAGGAGCAGGGACCATTGTGATGGGCTTCTCGGTGAGGGTGGGGAGAGTCTGGGCTGGACTCTGAAAACGGCAAGGACACATGGTCAGGTATAGCCACAGAGCAGGTGGGAGGGCCTGTGGGTGGAACATGACTCTTTGGAAACCTCAGGAATAAGGGGGATTCTGGCTAAATCAACCTAACAGGACTTTTGGTGAAGTCAGGCCAGGGCGATCAGGCATCAGTGGCAGGAGTGGGGAGGGGATGAGGTGCCAGATTAGGCAGAGGGGGTGCTCAGATGGTTCACTGTTGGAGGGGGGGATTCTAGCTAAACGGACCTGGGAGGGTTCCTGCTAAAACTGGACAATGCCGAGATGAACACGGGGATCTGAAAGTCAGGCCTCGCTGGAAAAGAGCTCGGGGAGCCGGAGTAGAGTTTGATCGGGGAGAGAGCCTTTGCCAGGAACCACTGGCTGCATATGGCTTTCATAAACTTGAAACCTGGGTGGGGCGACCAAAGAGTTTTATTTTATTAAATTTTAATGAATTTAAATGTAGACGTGAACACCTGTCTGTGGTTGCCGGTGGCGTCCTGAGCCGCTGCCTCGGGGCCTGGGCACTCGGCCCTGCTCGGGCTGCTTGGCTGCGGCTCAGTCGGCGCTTGGGTGGCTTTTCTCAGGTTTGTGGCCAGAGAAACATCCTTGTAATGAGGAGGCAGCAGGAGGCAGCAGGATATTGCTTCGGCGTCTTTCAAGGCATATTTGATGCGTTAAAAGTCTCCGGTGGGCCAGGTGCAGTGGCTCAAGCCTGTAATCCCAGCACTTTGGGAGGCCGAGGCAGGCGGATCACAAGGTCAGGAGATGAAGACCATCCTGGCTAACACGGTGAAACCCCGTCTCTACTAAAAATACAAAAAATTAGCCGAGCGTGGTGGCGGCGCCTGCAGTCCCAGCTACTCGGGAGGCTGAGGCAGGAGAATGGTGTGAACCCAGGGGGTGGAGCTTGCAGTGAGCAGAGATCGGGTCACTGCACTCCAGCCTGGGCAACAGAGGGAGACTCCGTCTCCAAAAAAAAAAACACACAAAACAAAAAAAAAACAGCCTCCGGTCATTTGGGGTTGAGCCGTTCTGGATTAAACAAAGGTAAAGGACTTCTTTACTGCAAGACCTGCTTGAGTCTTTTCTGTGCTGACCCTCTTAAAGCCCTAAGGGAAAGAGACTTAGGAAAACATGTTTCTCAAATCCATGACAATAACCCCATTCTCACAGGACGTGGAGTATACCAGGAGGTAGATTTTGGAAGTTTCTGGCTTCAGACTAAGAAAAATGTGACTGAACGCTTTATTGTCCTGTCTGTGTGACTTTGAACTACGTGTTAACCTTGCTGGTCTTCAGTTCCTTTCTCACGGAGTGTGCTAATGGCATCTCCCAACTCAGAGAGTCTCTGTGAGGATGGGCCAGGCTGTGTGGTTCCGGAGGTAACTAAGACACTGTCCCCGTCTTCCGTGAGCCCCAGGTGTGGTTAGTCATGGGAATGAAGGATACAGAGAAGTGCAGTTCTAACAGAAATGGCACAGAGCCTGCTGCGGACATTGGGGTCAGGACCTCCTCCTGTACCTTCCTTCTCTCCCTCTTACTTAATGCCCTGCGGCTTCCTGAGTGGGTCTGTGTTTATACAGTGATGCTCCAGGGAGCAGTCTGCCATCCTTCCTCTGTGGTGCTTGCAGACTTCTGGTGATAGGTCTGGTTTTCCTTTTTCTGGTATATAAATTGATGTCATTGGTGATTTTTAATGTGCAGATGTTGGACAGGATAGGGACAACTGTCGATAGAGAAGAACAAACAACTGATGCCCCAAGCCCTCAATCACTGAGTTTCTAGAAAGGGATCTCTTCTATTTTTATTTTTTCAACTTGAATTATTGCAGTTTTGTGTTTAGCGTGGAGGACTGAGGGACAGGACACAGAGCCAAAAAGGACTACTGCAGAGCCCTACAATCAGATGGTCTTTGCTTTGCTGGGTTTTGAACTTGCTTGGAGCCTGTTGCCCTTTCCTTCTTCCCTACTCCTCTCTTGGAACAGGAGTGTCATTCTCGGACCTGCCCCGCCTTTGGATTTTGGAAGCACATAACTTGTTTGACTTCACGGTTCACAGCAGGCCAGGAACTTTGCCTGAGGATGAACGGTGCCTTGAGCCCTACGTACCCCTGACTTAGGTGCTGTATGGACGAGGCTCTGGCATTAGGCTTCAGAGCTCATGTTGGCGTGAGTTTAGACCTTTGGGGCTGCTGGGACGGTATGAATGCGTTTACCTGTGAGAAGGACATGGATGTGGAGGACCACAGTGAAATGTTACGGACTAAGTGTTTGCATTCCTCGCAAAATTCTCATGTTGAAGCCCCCAACCCTCAATGTGATGCTATTTAGAGACGCAGTCTTCAGTAGGTAATTAGGGTTAGATCAGGTCATGAGGGTAGGGCCTTCGTGATGGGTTCAGTGCTCTTCCAAGAGGAGGCTCCAGAGAGTTCTCTCTCTCTCTCTCTCTCTCTCTCTCTCTCTCACTTTCTCTCTGCCATGTGAGGATACAATGAGAAGTCAGCCATCTACAAGCCAGGAGGAGGGCCCTCACCAGAACAAGACCAGGCTGGTACCTTGATTGTAGACTTGCAGCCTTCAGAAGCAGGAGAAAATAAATGTCTGTTGTTTAAAGCACCAGACTGTGGTATTTTGTTACCTCAATCTGAGCTGGCGATGACGCCCACCTAGGACCCTGCGTTCCCTTGGGCTGAGGTTGTGTCTGCTGCTGGTCTCCAGGGCCAGGCAGAGGCCTGACATGCAGTAGGCGCTGAGCTAGTGCTGATGAGCCCCAGCTCCGGGGAAGCCTGCACATTCCCAACAGCACACGTTTTTAGTGCCTGTGAGCTCATGTCCTGGCAGAGCAACTGATTAGGAGGTGGTTGTTTTTTGAGAGAAAGGGCAGAAAAACAAACAGATTTGTTTTACTTAAAAAATAATCTCCTTTATAAAAGATGGGAGTGAAGTCCAGGGATGAGGGGAGAGAGAAGAAGCCCCTGAGTGCAGAAAGCAGGTCTGTGCCTGCCGGGAAGGGGAAGGTGGGGGAAGAATGAGATACTGGTGGTGTGGGGCTCAGACTCCAGCCTGTTCTCCTCTGGGACTGCCTTCCTGGCATATGAGAGATGGAACCTACCAGCTGCCCTCATTTCTCCACCTGCTGTCCTGGCTACAAAATGACTTCCCTCCCTGAGTTTGCTTTCCTCTCACTCTAAAAGAAACCCTCTTCCCTAAGGGCACCAATCTGGCGAGTCGCTGGTCACTGATTCCTAGGACTGCAGTGTGGACTCAATCCATAAAACCGAGTCTCCCAGGACAGCCCTGTACCATGGAGGGGAAGAAGAGCCTGCCATGGAAGGGAGCGTGTGGAGTCCCTGTGGCAAGGAAGGCACTGCCCCACCCAGGTGCATAGTCTCCTTGAGCGGCTCTAGGAAATAAATCCCTGGAGGAGAGGACTTCCAGGACTCATGCCTCAACAAAGCCCCTGCTGCCTCATAAAAATGTGAATTGGTGTGTCTGCATCAGTCCACACCCCAGAGACGCGAAGGAGTGGTGACAGTAAGCACCCCGGATAATCAAGGTGGCCTCAGCCGGACCCTGCCCCACACTCAGCCAAAATGAAAGCAGAAGGAGAGAAATTGTGAAGTTGAAAGTCTGCTCTCCTTGGGTCGTAAGTTCTTGAAGCCGCTGCCGGGGATGCAAAGAAGAGACAGCCTTGCCAGGAAGGGTGTCACGGCCTCCAGCCTGCAGCCCAGGAAACCATGCTGCTACCTGCCCACCCAGCAAAAGCAAGGTTGTCATCATGCATGATTCTGCAGGGTTTAAGAGATGAGGTGGACTCCTCCTCCCACTCAGGTCTCTCCAAAGGTTTCTCAGTAGGTGTGGCCAGATGGGTCATCATCATCGTGGCTAGGCAAAATTTGGAAATCTAAGTTGGGTCAAGTTTAATGATACAAATTATCATGGCCCTGGCTCTATATTAGGAATGCCTGATAATGGAAAAATAGGTATGTATGAAGGCAGGCTGTGTGGTTGTGGAAAGAGTCAGTTTGTCCCAGGTTCAAATTCAAATTCAAATTCATTATTTAATTAAATGTGAAGTCTTCTGGAAGATGCTCAACCTCTGTGAGCCCCAATGTCCTCATCTGTAAAATGGGCTTGTAGTCCTGCCCCACGGCATTTTTGCACAAGTTAAATCGGATCTAGCATGAGGACATTCCTTTTCACCACACAATGCTGGCTCACACATTGAACTTGGAAGGTAGCCCATTTATCCGAGGCAGTAGCATATGGCTGGCATGAATTTTAAACACTTTCAAGTAAGATTCAGAATTCATCCTTTTTAGTGAATTTTAAAAAAATCATGACAGAGCAACTTCCAGGCAACAACCAGGATGAGCCCTTCTTTCAGACCCTTCTTACAGACGTCAGATGACGACAGCTCTTTGTTAGGCATTTTTCTAAGCCCAAACAAACACTGCACACCAGCAGCGCCTACGTTCAGAATCATACAATTACTGCATGTAAGAGGGGCCAGCTCTGTCTTTGAGTCAGGAGGTGCCTTTTCGATATATAAGGTCCTAAGCGTATTCCCCTGTTGCTCCCTCCATGAAACAGAATGGCCATCCATGGAAGAATCCTCAGTGCAGAAGCAGCTGTTTCAGTGGGAAGACCCTGCTTTAAAGTCGGAAGCTCCACGATCAAACACTGGCTTCACCAGCTGTGTGACTTTGAGAAGGTTGCTTAGCATCTCGGATCCTCTGTGCCCTCAATTATCAAATGAGGCTGAAAAGGACTCCCAGGCCTGCTGTGAGTGTTACATAATATAATGGATTAAACATTTGGGCCTAACACCTGACACACAGCGAGCACCCAAAGGTGCTCTTACTTCTTTGGTGTATCAGTGACATTATTTTAAACGTGTTCTTGTGTGAAGAAGTGGCCCAGAGACAGGGGAAGCTGCGGTCTCATTTCTGCATCCCTGGGCATGCCTTGCCTTTGTGTGCACAGACTCACTTTGCTGCCTTGTGCTCAGCTTGTGGAGTGCTGTCATTCTGTTCTAACTGCTTTCCAGCGCCCTGCCTGGGTGCAGGAGAGATTCCCTAGAGGCCTACTATATTTTATTGCTTGGGTTCACAAAACCCAGTAATAAATGGTCGTATGTTGATGATGAGGCTGCTGACAGACTCATGGAGTGTGGTAAGGAAGCTACCCTATCCTAGCACCCTAGCATCCTGGCAGTGAGGGCACTGGCGCCAGTGGCGGGGGTCAGAGTCCTGGTCGGAGCCCCCGTTGCCTTGTGTGATATTTGGAAGGCACCTGCTCCTTGGAGCCCAGTTCCTCACTTGTAAAATGGGAACGTAATGCTTCTTATTTGCTGCTCTGTATGGACTGGATACATAAGACTAAAACGCACAGAGAATCAAACACAGGTGTTCTGTCCCCTGTCATCAATAGTGGCCTTGTTCTGAGAGTCCTCGTATTGTGAACGTGAATGATGGAAATTCTAGGAGGAAGAATAACCCATGAATGGTACTAAAGCCACTGCATTTCTGTCCTGGGAAGGTCTCCCAACTTTTACATTCCTCTTTTTCATCCCAGAAAATGAGACTTTTGTGAAGTAGGAGCCCACACTGGCTCTGCCTCGTTTTGTTGTTGTTTTCTGAAGGACGATCTATTACCTCTTTAGATTAGTAGCAATAATACTGATGATAATGGAAATAATAATAGCAGTTTATATTTCTCAAACACAGGTTGCTAAGTAGACACGTTTATATTACATAGTACCCTAGACAGTATGGTTGCCGTTCTCATTTCACAGACAGAAAAAAAAAAAAAATAAGTCTCAAATATGTTAAGTGGCTGAATTCCAGGCTACTCAGTAAGTGAATGGCAGAATACAAATTCAAAGCTACTCAGTTTGGGGACAAAGCCCAGTGAACTTTCTTCTGCATTATATGTTTTTTGTTGTTGTTGTTGTTTTGTTTGTTTGTTTGTTTTTTACAAGGACCTTCCTTTTGGTCTGATACTTCTAGCATCCTGCACAGGGTCTGACCCTTTCTAAGAAGGTGTTAAATGAATGAAGGAAGGAAGGAATGTGTGCCTGAATACATCAGGGGCTTAATTCAAACTCTCTTGCGACCATGACTCATTGAGAGTCATACTTTTTGTTCCGGCCAAATTAACATATTTTTCTCCTGCTTGGCTGTGCATTCCCTAGGGACAAATGACTCTGATGCACTGACCCACTTTTTATGCTTCCAGCAGCTCCTGCCAGGCAGGGAGGCCGCTGTGCTCATCTGGTAGAGTACGTCCTAGCCTAAGAGCTGAACCCAGACAGGAGGCAGGAGCACAGACACTTCCACGTTGCCTACCTCTCTTGCAACGTGTGCAGGAAACCGGGAGATTAATAGACCATGGGGCGGTGACGTGGAGAGATGGAGGCCCCAAGGCAGGCACGGTCACCGGATTGCCCCAGAGCAGCGGGAGCTGTCTTGAACTGTTCCTCCTGCCGGAGGACCATCCTCCCCTCGCGACCTTGGCTGAGCAGCTGGTGGCTTTCTCAGGGCTCTTTTGTTAAAAACAGGAAAATAACCCAGATTCAAGTATGAACACGACTGTCTTTGTGAGAGCTTCCTGCCTAGGGACCTTTCCCTACCTCGAGAGAGAACAGAAAGACCACATATAAAGTGTCTGAGGTGCTCGGCTTGGAGAGGGAAGTGAGTCCACAGGAGCTTTTATTACTGACCTTCCAGTGAAATTGAACTGGGCCACCTCCCCTCCACTGCTAGAATGCTGTGAATCCTCACGGCACAATTACACCCAGCGTCTTGCTCAAGGTCACAGTTAGGAGGCGACCCAGCCTGCCCTGGAAGCCCAGCCTGCACCCCGCCTGCGGGTTTTAGATGGACCCAGGGCTGCTCTGTGCTTCCCTGAGCACGTTATGTAACAATCTCATTAACCAGCCACGGCAGACCTATTTTCACATGGATTTAAGTGTGAAAAGACTCAGGCTCAGACAGGTAAGAACACATCCCAGCTCACAAAATTGGCAAAGGTGTGTGCCCAGGTGTGTCCGAGCCTTTAACCCTGAGCTGTCATTTGTGACTCTCTTGCTGCACCGTGCCCTCCTGCTATAAGGTGAAGAGCTCTCTAGGCTCAACAGGTGCCGGTGCAGGGATCGGTCTCTGTGGGGGGTTTCTGGTCTTCTTAGGAAGCCTGACCCATGAGATCCTTTTGGTTTTCCATCCAGCCTTCACAAAGATCACGGCAGAGCCCTGACTGCGAGTCTCTCTGAAAAACTCACGGCTCTTGTTGACCCCCCTTTAATTAAGAGACAACCCCAGAGGCTGCTGAAGCACAAGCCATCCAACTTCTAGAATAAGTCACCAGCTGAAGGAGTAAGGGGCTGAATCAAAGCCTGAGGGTAAACCCAGAGAGAATCTACCTTTCACAGTGAGAGCCTTGCTGTTCCAGGATGGGGGAAGCAGGGGTGATGGGTGATTTTACTCAGAGGTGCATGTGCTGATCTTGACAGATAGAAATGTGCACTTCTGTCTTTCTCATTTTGACAATGAGTCACGAAACAAAACTGTGTCTTCTCCTCTTTATCTGCACGCACACTATTTAGCAAAGGGCTGGACACAGGGTGGGCATTCCCATTAATGGCTTGTTCAGTAGTAAAAACCAGATTTGTCTCAGGTTCATTCATTCATTCATAAAATATTAACTTAGGTAATTAGCTAAGAAATTGGCAGTAAACTGAACGTTGTTGTTGAAATTGTCATTCAAAAAACCCATGATACTTTCTTGTAGGACACAGCCTGGCAGAGACAGCCAATAATTAAAGAAGATACTTAAGTGTACAATAGAACAAGACTCACCAGGTGTCTGGCCTATTCGGGGACCAAGGAAATGTTTGTAAAGAGCGTGACTGTTCAGCTGATGTCTGACTTGATTAAGTGAAGAGGGGAAAGAAACATTCCAGAGGGAACAACATGTGCAAAGGCCCTTTGGCAGGTGGGAGCAGGTGCTTAGGAAAGACTCAAAGATGGTGTGTGGGTGGAACAGAGAGAGGGATGGTGCCCAGGTGGCTGAGGAGGTGCGGGAGGGAAGTGAGGGACCAGTGCCCAGGAGGCTGAGGAGGTGCGGGAGGGAAGTGAGGGACCAGACAGAACCTGTATACTCTGTTCAGGAGGTTGCTTTGTCTGCTTTTAAAAAAATCTTTAACTATCTTTATCCATGAAAGTGTTGAATGATGTTAAACATGTTAAAGAGGCACCACATGTTCGCTGGCATTATCCCATGTGTGTGCTTCTTTTACACATCATGCTGGCTGGCTGCAGTTGGAAGAGGTCAGAGAGGGCTTGAGGAGACCGGTTTAAAGACCTGCTGCCACAGTCCAGGAATGAAGGAAGGTGGCTTGGACCAGGTGGAGGTGCTGGTGGCAGTGAAGAACAAAGGAGAGATTAGTATGTTCAGGAGGTAAAGCTACAGTTCCTGTACAGACAGAACCTTGGCTGGTGCAGGGTTCTTGGCTGCCCCTTTGAGCAGCTCTCAAGCAGGGACAGAATCTGCTCACTCAGTTCTGGTACCCAGAATACCAGCTCTGCCCTCTGCGTAGTTGTGGTGAAACATTCATACCAGGCAGAATTTCTTACTGGAACAAAGCACTGTTGTTTGTCAAGGTCAAGTTTCCTTTTTTCCGCTATCCATTTTCCAAGGCCTAACTCAGGCCCTCTCCATCCAGGAACCCTCTGCAGCCATCACAACTCTTGGTGACTGCTCCTGCCTCTGAACTATGTGAGAGATTCTGGGTTCACTTCTCTGCAACTCACCTCAGCCCTGAGAGCTGGAACAGGCTGGGTGCAGGGCACAGTCCTGCCTCGGCCTCACTTTCCTCCTTTGTCAAATGAAGAGGAAGGACCAATTCTGTTTAATGTCTGCCTGGCTGTGCAGTTGGCTGTTCCCATGACGAGTGTGCACTTTGAAGGCCGTGTGGAGACTCGTGAACCCTTCTCTCTTAATCTGTCTTTAGAAGGTGTGCCCAGTTCTGTCATAGCTGTATCTCCTTGTGCGTCAAACATGGCTTACACTCCTCCGCACACCTCACAGTGGGTGCACAGTGAGCGTTTGCTGATCTGATTTGATGTGCTTTGATTTGACTTGACTTGAATGTTGGCTTCAAGGCCAAGATCAGAACCAGGCAGCCCGGGAAAATCTGCCCAGTCATGACCTGAGCTCTGGCTATCGGTCACTGCTGTTGGGATGTGGCATGAGCTAAGTCAGCAGCAGAAAAAGATGCAGATGGTATGAAGTGGGGTTGGGGGTTGTACTTGAGCTGAGATAGGCAGAGGGGAAACTGCAGGAATCAGCCCATTAATTTTATATTTAGTTTTGTAATGCAAGCACATAGTTACTAGACAAAACAACACCGAAAAGATCATGAGATAAAACAGCAGATTCCACTGCATCCCTTCCAAGCACCCATTCCAACATTTTTGACTTTCTTCTTGCACTTATAGTCATATTCTGCAGTAGAGGCTGGCACTACTGCTTCGGTATGCATCAGTCTCACACGTTATTAGTTGCTGCTGCTTTGTGTGAGATTCAGATTCAGACCTCTTGCATCTCCCCGACATCCCTCGCCTGCTTCTTCCTCCCACACCCCAAGGTCCCCATCCTTCCAATCCAGTCCCTCTCCTTTTTCATTACACCCCTGCTCACTGTGCTGCACACTCATCTGTCTCATCTAAAGTGTGTTTAGGTGCACAGGTCATGGGTCCCAGGCACCACTGCAGAGGGACGGCTGCCTAGGAGAGTCTTGCAACAGAGAGGAATTGCATCCCTACCCTGCCTTCCCTCACATTCTGTTGAATTTTTGGGCACATGTCATTTGGGAGCTGGGGACAGTACATTTTTCCCTAGGGACAGATATATTTGGGTTAACACTCTAAGCACTGGGGAATATGTTTTTTCTTTCATTTTGTGAGTATAAGGCCAATATTTTGATATTTGCATATGTTCTATTTAGTGGTAATATTCATAAAAATGCATCCAGAGCTTATGGGCTGAATTCCTTTGGCTTTGGGCTTGATGAAGGAACCAACCAGATATCATTTCTGGTTGAAGAGAGATCATGTTCCAGTTGCTGAAGAACATCAGCACTCTCCAGGCTCTAATAAATTGTCAGGGTGATTAAAAAAAAATATATGTGCTATAAATCTGACCAGAATTGGAAGTAGGGAAATGCCATAAAATTCTTAGGACGTTCTGCTTCTAGGGAGTTGTGAAAGGGATTTTCCCCTATTTCTCTAGATAAGTAAAATGAAAAATCCTGGACATTGGATGGAAAAGAACATTTAAGGAGGACTTAGAAAGGTGGGAGAAGAAGGCAGACTGGCCAGGCACCCCAGCATTGAGAAATGACACATTCAAGTTGTAAGGATTTTCTTTTTTACTTCATGTGTCTTGTGGAAATCTCAACAGACACAGAAACAAAATAAAATGACAGATTTAAGCCCCAACAAATCAGTAATTACACTGAATGTAAGTGGTCTAAATACACCAATTAAAAGTAAAAGATTGGCAGACTGAAAACTAAACAACGCTCTTCTAAATAATTCATGGTCAAAGAGAAAGTCTCCAAAGAATTTTAAAAATAGCACACTAAATTGAAAGAAAATAAAAATACAACATATACAATTTGTGGGACACAGCTAAAGTAATGTTGAATGGGAAATTTAAAGAGGAAAAGGTAAAAATTAATAATCTCTGGTCTCAAGAATCTAGAAAAAGGAGAACAAAATGAGTCCAAATTAAGCAGAAGGAAGGAAATAAGCCTAAAATAGAAATCAATAAAATCTAAAACAAAAACAATAAAAAATAAAACAAAGAATGGGATCATTATATGATAAAAGAAATGGACAAATATGTAGCCAGACTGACAAAAATAGAGAAGACACAAGTTACTAATATCAAGAATGAAATGGGATATTATCAAAGGGATAGCAATGGAATGTTACAAACAAGTCTACACACGTAAGTATACAACTTACACTGGACCAGTGCCTCAAAAACACAAATCACCACAATCCACCTGATACAAAGTAGATAGTTTTAACAGTTCTATAACTATTAGAGCAATTGAATTTATCATTTAAAAACTGCCTCCTGTTTGCTGCAAATCTCCAGGCTCAAATTGTTTTACTGGAAAATTCTACCAAACATTTATAGGAGAATTAATTCTAATTCTACGCAAACTATACAGATGATAAAAGAGAAAGAAACATTCCTCAGTTCATCCTATGAAGCTATTGTCACCCTGATACCCAAACCAGGCAAAGACAGTGAAACAAACACAGCAAAACCCAGACTACATACTGAGATTTCTCATGGCTATCGATGCAAATATACTTAGCAAAATATTAACAGATAGAAGTCAGCAATATAGAAACAATCATACCATGACAAAGTGAGGTTGATTCCAGGGATGACGGGCTAGCTGGTACTTGAAAGTCAAGCCATGCAATCCATCATATCAACAAACTAAAGGAGAAAAATTATATAATAATATCAATCAATGCAGAAGAAGCACTTGCCAAAATTCAACACTCATTCTTGAAAAAAACTTTCAGCAAACTAAAAATAGAAGGGAACTTCCTGAAATTGATAAAGGACATCTTCAGAAGTCCTATGGCTGACATTTATTGTTAGTAGTGAAAGATTAAAGGTTTTATGTCTAAGACTGGGAAAAAGGGAAGACTGCTCTCACCACTCATATTTGTGACATCTTATGCTGGATGTTCTAGCCAGTGCAATCCGGCAAGAAAATGAATTAAAAACTAAGCAGATTGGAAAGAAAGAAATAAAATTGTCCCTTTATGCAGGTGACATGATTTTCTCTAGAAAATCCTAAGGAATTTACAAATAAACACCTAGAACTAGTAAGCAAATTCACAGTAGCTAATAAGCAAAATCACAGACGAAATCAATTGTGTTTATACATACTAGCAAGGAACACATGGGAACCAAAATGACAAATACAATCCTTTCAAACTGTACATCTAACAAAGAAACGAAATAATTACCTATAAATCTAACAAAGTAAATATACCTGACTACATACTAAAAGTCATTCACAAATCTACCTGACTTACATGCTAAAAATTACAAAGGACTGATCAAAGAAATCAAAGATGAAAGAAGGCATTCACTTATTAGAAGATTCAACCCAGTAAAGATAGCAATTCTTCTCAAATTGATACAGAGGTTCAATGCCATTCTTATCAAAATCCCAGCAAGACTTTTTTGTGAATACAGGCAAGGTTATTCTAAAATGCATATTGAAAGGTAATGGAACTAAAAATAGCTAAAACAATTATGAAAAGAGGTAAAGTGGAGGTATCCGCGTAGCTGATTTCAAGACTTCTTATACAGACTATGTGGTCTTGGAGGAGGTATAGACACTTGGAGAATAGACGCATAGATAAATGTGACACAATAGAGAACCCAATGTAGGCTTACACAGATATGCCAAAGAGATTTCTCACAAAGGTGCGAGAGCAATTCAATGGGGGAAATTATAGCCTTATAATGTTGGAGCAATTAGGCATTCATAAGTCAAAAAATGAACCTCAACCAAAATCTCACATCTTTTGCAAAAATTAATGCAAAATGAATCGTAAGTGTACATGTAAAATGTAAAATTATAAAGCTTGAGAAAAGAAAAAAAAAACAACAAGAAAATCTTTGGGATTTAGGGCTCGAACTCTTTAAGTTTACAAAATGTAAATTTCTGGGAAAAACTGATAAATTTGGATTCATCAAGGTTAGAAAGTTTTGCTCTGTTAAAAAAAAACCTGTCAAGAAGATGAAAAGACAACCTTCAAAGTGAGAGAAAATATTTGTAAACCGTAAAACAACTAGTAACTAGAATATTTAGATAGCAGTCAAAACTCAACAGTAAAAAGTACAACAAAACAATCTAATTATAAAATGGGCAAAAACCATGAAGACAGATTTCACCATAAGAAATATAGATGAGGATGGTTAACATCATTAGCAACGAGGGAGATGCAAGCTCAAAGCACAATAAGATACCACTACTTACCTATCAAAATATCTAAAATAGAAAATAGTGACAATGTCAAACACTGTCCAGCATTTTGAGAAACTTGATCATTCTTACATTGTTGGTGGGAAAGTAAAATGGTACAAGCACTCTCAAAACAGCTTGAAAGTTTCTTGAAATACTAAACATACAACTATCACACAACTTGGTACTGAACTCCTGGACATTTATCCAGAGAAATGAAGACTGATGTTCACACTAAAACCTGTACATGAATGTTTCTGTGTATTATTTTATTGGTGATAGCCAAGAACTGGAAACAACTCAATTTTTCTTCAATGGATGAATGGCTAAAGAAACTGTAGTACATGCATACCGTGGGCTACTGCTCAGGAATGGAGGCATCATGGGGACACACGCAACCACCTGGATGAAGCTCTAGAAAATTATGCTGAAACATCCTTATTCCAAAATGTCATATACTACATTAATATAATATTCTTGAAATGATTATAAAATGTAAAGACAGATTAATAGTTTCCAAAGTTAAAGAGGGGATGAAACTGGGAAGAAGGTGGATGAGGATGTGGAAGGGCAACCTGAGAGGTCCTTGTGGTTACGGAAACGTTCTTTATTTTGACTGCATCAATGTCAATATTCTGGTGGTGATATTATACCATCATTCTGCAAAATTAGATTATTAAGATGAACTATGTGAAAATGCACTAGATCTTTCTATATTACTGCATGTGAACCTACAATTACGTCTAAACATTTTTAATTTAAAAATTCTGTGAACATTAATTTCAGAACAAAATTGGATTTTGGAGGTTGATGTAGTTGTATCTTGTTTGAACTTTAATTTCTTCTGGGGACTTCATAATGGGAGAGATTTTATATTTACATTTGGAGCAGCTATCAATATGTTGTTGGCATTTTGTGATGGAATGTCTTATGTTTTCAATATTGTTGGAAAACTTTGGTGAGCTGTATTGGACAGTGTGGCTGGACATAATTTGGAATGGGAAATAGAGAAGTAAATTCATTTTTAACCTTGAGAACAGGGTGTCCTTGGAATCCACTTCCATTCTAGAGCCTTCTGGGGACAAAATCCACAGTAGCCACCAGCAACCTTAGGGGGAGTCCACAAAGGAGAGTTGGCCTCATGTATGACGATCAGGACTGCCTTGAAGGCCCCATGCTGGATTGATGATATGATTGATGGTTATGACCATTATGTTAAGAAATAAAAAATCTGGCAGTTATTGAGGGGTGGGAGTTGTGAGTCAGGAGAATGATATGAAAGCAAGGCCTGCTGGGCGGTGGGGATTTGACTGGCTTCTCTGCAAGCTTGGGAGAAGCAGCTGCACATGCTCGACTCAACCCTTCCTTTCTCTCAAAAAAAAAAAAAAAAAAAAAAAAAGGAATGGCAGTTTCTCTTCCTCCACACCACTGGAGATTCCACAGGGGCAGCCCCTCAGAAAGACCCATGTTGGTGGGCATGCTAGGAAGCACACCTGGCTAACTAACCTCCACCATATTCTCCTCTTCCTCTGATCACTATCTTTCAGTTGGTTCTGAATTTATTTGGGAATAAAAGGGGGTGTTCTGCATTGAATTCCTGGGAATCTCAGCTTCCTTTCGTTATAGCAAAATGGCTGAGCACCCACTCTGCATGGGTCATTGTGCCTGAAGATGAGATCCAGCTCTGTATATAGGACAAGCCCCATAGGGGCTTGAATGAGAATTTTTCTAAGATCACACACATGGACCCCAAGCCTTCTATCATAGTAATGTTCACTGCCTATGTGCTTTCTTTATATGCATGGCGAATTGTTTGCAAAAATGGTCATAAGGGTTTCCCTCCCTTTATCCACCCTTATGTTGTTCCATCCTGTAATAACACTAGGCTAAGCCTATAACTTGCTAGCCACGGGGTCCATCACAACTGGCTCCATAAGCAGAGATTTGAAAAATGCCCGCATATTGGGGCTCTTTCTTGCTACTGTTAGAAACCTGTGACCACCACCATGTGAGCCTGGCTAGTCTAATGGATAGTGAGAGACACAGGGACCCCTTGTTCCCGTTGCCTCAACTGACAGGAATAGGCGAGTGAGACCATTCAGTCCAGCCTACCCAGCCCAGACCAGCAGAGCTCCCAGCTGACCACAGAATCATTGAGTAACAATAAAGATCCATTACTTTAAGTTACTAAGTTTTGGGGTGGTTTGTTATGCTCCAAAAGCTAACTGAGACGACTGTTCTTAGGCATTTGTTCAAGGTGTTGACTCTTGTCGCCGTCAGTTTGTGGCTTTACCCTAACATGTCAGAAACCTTCAAAGGTGACTTTAATTCCCCATGCTATCAACAGAAAGAAAGGTATTTGATACATAAACTCCCACTGTTTTATATTCAACCATTGACAGGCTTCCCATGACTCTGCCACTGGGGTTCTGCCATTCTCCATGATAAAATCTCCCATAGAAGGAAACGAGGATTCCTTCCTTACACTTCTGAGTGCGCTCTTCTTTGGCAGCTACCGGTGCCAGCACCATCACAGTGACAAGACACTCACCCTCGCCACCGCAATTCTCTTTCTATTGATTTTCTTGTAGAGAGATTTTGGTCACAGCCCACATTGCCCATAAAATCTTTATGTCATCATTAACACTGCAGAATCGTAGAAACTCAGCTTTATTTAGTGCTATGTTATGTACTGTGCAGAGGTGGGGGCTGCCTAGGCCTCCAGAGGTGTCGCAGTGAGTCAGGCTGGCTTGTGTCTGGAGCACCCACAACTATCCTACTCTTTTTCTCATTCCTTCCTCTGCTGTCTCTGTTTTCTTTTCTTTTTCTTTTTCTTTTTTTCATACTCACATTACTGGAGTTGTCCACACTGTACATCACTGTGAGTCCCCTGGGGACAGGAAGTCTTCATATCCATCTTCATTTCCCACCCTCCAGTTCTGTATATGGAGTGTGTCAGGTGAGGAGTGAAAGTTGGATGCCCGGAGGGTTGAGTTCAGTTCAGCTAATTCATTCCACACATCCTTATTGAGCTTGCACTGCATGACGGACACCAGGTAAGCATGCCATCTGGAACAGCAAACAAGATAGACATGGTCCTGTGTCCTCACACAGATAAATGTCTAGTTATAAAGTGTGATGGTTTCCTTGAGAATAAAGCTCAAAGGGAATAAGAAGATCTTATTGGTGTTGAAAGGTTGGGGTAAGCTTTTATACAAAAGGGATTTCGGCTGCTTACGGAAGCAGGGATCATCTAGGCGTTGCAAGGCTGGGACCATTGAGGGACACGGTATTCTATCAACAGTGCTCCCTGGAGTAATGCAGCTCAGTGACTCTGAGGCACAGGATGAGGGATTTTCTAGAAAGGGGAAAGAATATGCAACCATCCATAGGTGGGAACATGCTGGAATTAAAAGGAAGCTGTATACCAGGAACATAGTGAGGTCCACCTCCATCCAATAACCACTTCTTTCACATTCCTGTTGTTTGTAAAGCAGGGTGCTGGTGGAGTTTCTTAGAGGCATGTACTGTTGGACACCTGTGCTGGGAGTGCAAAGGTTACCTCTGGGCTGAAGATGCAGGTGAGCAGCCTTCGTCTTATAGATGGAATGAATGGGAAGAGGCAGAATCAACTGGATGGAATCTGCAAGTGAGATGCGAGCTGGCTGGGGGCAGAGCCCTCAGGAGGACGAACAGCTGAGTACAGGCAGAGGCAGAGGAGCCCAGGAGGAAGGAGGAGGTGTTGGGAGAATGGCGAATGACATGCAGGAAGAGAGTGCCTGGAGGATGAAGAGGCCAGGTCAGCAGGGACTCCCCTGTTGCGTGGCTCCTTCTGCTCCCCTGACTCACAGTGTGGCCCCTCTGATGACTTCTCATCTTGTGGTGGATCTGCTTGCTTGTCTTCCTCCCAGCCCTCCCTAACTGGGGCCATGTCTACACACTTCCGACTCTGTGAACCCAGCCCGCATGCTAAGCACATGATAACTTCTGGCTCAGCAGCCACGGACCTTAGCCAGAAAGCTCAGGACTTCCAGGAGCCTTCCTCATTCCTGCACTTACACTCACCCTTCTCACTCCCAGCCTGGGTTCAATGCCCTCTTCTGAGTTCCCTGGATACACAGTGTATCTCCATTATTGTCCTTATGTTGTGCTGCACATTCCCCCAGATACAGACCCCGAGCCCAGGATTTGAGAGCTAGTTGTTTATTTGGGAAGTATGGGGATGCCAGGAAGGAAAGATAGCCAATCAATACGTGTTATTAAGTCAGACAACACTGGACAATTAAACTTGACCAATGCCATATACTCAGAGTTTTCCCAGCCGAGGGATGAGGGAACTGAAATATTTATGTACTGTGATGGTTAATATTAGGTGTTGACTTGATTGGATTCAAGGATGCCCAGATAGTGGTAAAGTGTGGTTTCTGGGTGTGTCTGTGCAGGTGTTGCCAGAGGAGATTGACATTTGATTCAATGGGTGGGAAGAGGAAGATCCACCCTCAATGTGAGTGGGCACCATCTCATCAGATGCCAGCATGGCTAGAACGAAGCAGATGGAAGAGGGTGGGATAACCTGGCTTTCTGAGTCTTCTGGCTTTCATCTTTTTCCTGTGCTGGATGCTTCTTGCCCTTGGACATCAGACTCCAGGTTCTTCAGCCTTTGGCCACAAACTGAAGCCTGCACTGTTGGCTTCCCTGCTTTTGAGGCTTTGGGGCCTGGACTGAGCCACTACTGGCATCATGACTTGCCTATCGTGGGACTTTGCCTTGTGATAGTGTGAGCCAGTTCTCCCTAATACACTCCTTTTCCTATATACATATACCCTAGTAGTTCTGCTCCTCTGGAGAATCCTAACACACTATCAACTCCTGACACTCACTGGATGAGGGCATGTGTGTGTGTGTGTGTGTGTGTGTGTGTGTAGAGCTCTCCTCACTGGGGGCAGTGTGACCTTATATAATTCTGGAAAATGCTGCTAGGCACAGAAATGAAGATCCTGGAAGCTAGAGTTCACTAAAACTGCTAAAGTCAGAGGAACGTGGGTGGATCATAGTAAGAATCTGCCTCAACTTATCACAGACAAAATCTATATCTATCTGTCTGTCTATCTATCTACCTACCTACCTATCATCTGTCTATCTATGCTATTTATCTATTTGTGTCTGTCTACGTATCTATGTATCTATGTATGTATGTATCTATCTATCATCTATCTGTCTATTATCTATCTATCTATCTATCTATTATCTATCTATCTATCTATCTATCTATCTATCTATCTATCTATCTATCATCTTTCTACCTGTCTCTGCCACCCTCTCTATATCTGGGTCTAAATTTCTTGGGCCTAGCCCACGTCTGGTGCCTGGAAAGAACACGAATGTGAGGTGGATGAACAAATCTATAAGTGAAATAAGGCGAGGCTACTTTGAAGGGTTGATTTCATATGTCTTATGCTCTGGAAGGCTAGGGAAATTTGTAGGGCTTTTAGGAGGATGTAGAGAAAAGGAATAAACTTGCCCCAAGGAATTTTTCCTGTATGATTAAGAAAGAAGCTTTTAACTAACTTATCTTTGTTACTCGATTTGGCAATTCAAACATCACCTTTCAAAATTTTCATCATCATAATATTTTAAAAGTAAAATTGTCCTTTAATGTTTATTCAGAAAAGAGTATGGCCTCTCCCCTCATTTCTCCAACTTCCTCTTCCTCAGATGCAACTGATTTACTGTATTTTAGTTGTCCTGCTTCTGTTTTAATGTCGATGTTCACCTCCATCTCTAAATAAAACGCCTGCAGTGTTGCCTCTTGCCTGTTCAATTTTAGGCGTTGAGGATTGACCATTCACTCTATTAGGTGAAGATCTCTTTGATTGATCTCTAGTAATGGATCTTACTCTATTATCGATCTCTTTCTTCACTTCTACTCCACACCTTTCCCTTCTCTGCCGACCCAAGTGGTATGGTAGTAATCATGCCATTGCCATTGCCAGCTAAACCATGGATTGCCTTTTTTCCTCTAGTTACACTATTTTTTTTCTTTTCCTTGGAGTATATATTTCCCTCTTTCTTTCTTTTTCCCTCTATCTCTATTTTCAATTAATTTGTCACAAATTTGACCAAAAATTCCCTTGAAATGTTCAGACAAATCTGTTGTCTGTTGATCTTATCCTGGTGAGGAAGCCTGGCCCAGAGCTCTGATGGCTCCCTGTCTGTGTAGCTGACTCCAGATCTGGTGCTGGCTGTCACTCCTGTGGTTTCCTTTCCTCTGATCCTGGAGGTGCCTTTCTCTCTACTGTTGGGCTCCACTCTTTCAAGCACTCCAATATTCTTCTTTCTTACTTTACTCTTGCTTTATAGAACAGATCTTCCAGTAGCTTCCTGACAAAAAGTGCTTGGGAGATAATTTTTTGAGACTGTGTCTCACGAAAAAATTACCATGAGTTGGCATGGGTGTGGTCAACATGGAACACCTCTACATGGCTGGTGGGAATGTAAACTAGTACAGTCACTATGAAAAACAGTGTGGAGATTACTTAAAGAACTAGAAGTAGATCTACCATTTGATCCAGCAATCCCACTACTGGGTATCTACCCAGAGGAAAAGAAGTCATTATATGAAAAAGATACTTGCACACACTTGTTTGTGGCAGCGCAATTTGCAATTGCAAAAGTGTGGAACCAACCCAAATGCCCACCAGTCAATGAGTGGAGAAAGAAACTGTGGTATGCATATGTGATGGAATACTACTCAGCCATAAAAAGGAATGAATTAATGGCATTCACAACAACCTGGGTGGAATTGGAGACCATTATTCTAAGTGAAGTGACTCAGGAATGGAAAAACAAACATCATATGTTCTCACTCATAAGTAGGAGATAAGCTATGAGGATGCAAAGGCATAAGAATGATACAATGGACTTTGGGGACTCAAGGAAAAAGGGTGGGAAGGGGATGAGCGAAAAAAGACTACAAATTGGGTGCAATGTATACTGCTCAGGTGACAGGTGCACCAAAATCTAAAAAATTACCACTGAAGAACTTAACTCAGGTAACCAAACACCACTTGTTCCTTAATAAATTATGGAAATAAAAAAATTTTAAAAATACTATAAAAATTATTAACTATAGAAAAAAATTCCTTATTTTACCCTTATATTTAACTTACCATTATATCTGAGTTGTAGTTTAAAATTTTTTTTTCAGAATTTAAAGGCATTTTTTTGTTGTCTCCTGTCTTTTAGGGTGGCTTTTGAAAACTCAGATGACATTCTCCTCCTTGATTCTTCATATTTCACCTTGTTTTTCTGCCTAGAATCTTACGGAATCCTTTCTTTGTCGTCCATGTTCTGAAATTTCATGGTGATGTGCCCTGGAGAGGGTCTGATTTTAGTACCGTGTGGGCTACTCCATGGGCCTTTTCAAACTCAACATTTGCCTCTATCAGCCTGAAGGAATTTTCTTGAATTATTTCTTTGATAATTTCCTCCTCTGCATTTTCTCTGTTCTCTTTCCTTGCAGTTCTCGCTTTCATACACTGGATGTGCTGGGCTCTCCTGGCTTCCCATCTCCTTTGTATTTGCCATTCTGTCTTTTGCTTTCCTCCTTGGAGAGTTCCTTAACTTTATCTGAGGAAACTTCTATTGTATTTTTATTTCTGCGATCTTATTTTTAGCTTCTAAGAGTTATTTTTTCTTCCCTGCATATTCCATTTTTATAGTATCCTACATTTTCTCCCTAAATATGATACCTTCTATTATATCTCAGAGAATATTTATGACGGTTTCTGTTTAGTGGTAGGGCTGTTACCCTGCATGGTTACTCTTTCCTTTAACTTTTGTTTTAAGTCTATCTTAGCTTTGGTCTTTAATTTTCATGTTAATCACATTCCTCAAGCTTCTGATGGTCTTCGGTTTTCTGATGACATTTAAAGTGAGGCATTGAGAGGCTACTGGAAGGCACTGGAACATGCATGAGGCTCTCTGATGAAGTTCATTGTGAAAGAAATAGGCCACTTCCTTGAAGATGCCCTGATGTCATTATCTTTAAGTCTTTCTCTTGGGCTGGCCAGATTCTCTAGAGGAACGTACTCTGGTCTGTGACCTGGAACATGGAGACCTGGTTGGCAGGATTCTGGATACTGTGTGGGATAAAGGGTAATGTTGCAATGAGGTCTCAGTGTCCAAAATGAGATTATTTACTAAATCCATTTCAAAGCAAGACAGCAAAGAAATGAGTGTGAACTAAGCAAATCCAAGAAAGCAGCTTCCCAAACCAGTAACAGAAAAAACAAGAATTGACTCTGAATATGCAGGCAAACCCCTAGAAAGCTCAGTGATTCATAGAACAAAGTGCCTGTAGGAGTAGGGTGATGGCGGGGTAGGAGGACTGACACACAGTCAGTTGACACCGTGGCCTGCAAGGGCCTGGCACATCCTGGCAGAGGACTGGAGGATAAATAGAGGGGCAAAGCCCATCCCCCTGCAGGTCAAAGACACCCATACCCTCAACACCATAACCCTCTCCCCTTGGCTCAACTCCTCACTCCTTCCCCATCCTTACGATGGATGCTGTGGTAGCTGACATTAGGCTCCCCGAGGTCAGCTCTGTGACCAGCCTAGAGCGTAGTGCTGGGTAGACCTTTAGAGACTGAGTATCTTCTTTCTAACAAGTGGCTTGCCAATATCTACACTTACTGAGTGTTGAAATATCTCTGCTATGTGCCCAGTCTAGTCCATGCTCTTACTCTTTTCTTGGAATCTGTCCATTCTATGGAGTGCAGGGTGTAAGTCGCTGGTATCTTCTATGATGGATAACCCAAAGGGAAACAGAATTGCCGCCATGTTTCTGACATGGAAACATGATCACATATTTCTTGCTTTTTGGAGGAAAGGGCATGAGGCCAAGCTCACTCACCAATGTGCAAATGTTTAGTTATCTCAAGAAAGTAAGCCAAAATAAGAATATTGAGGCTTTGCAATGTTTGCTAACATTATTCTAGTATCCCAAATCGCAGGGGCAAGTACCCCTCACTGACTAACAAATGCTGTAATGGCAAAAGTAATACGGCATATTCAATTTATCTTTTATCGTTTTAATATTTAACTCTTACGTTTTTCTAAACTAAGCGGGATGGACCGAATATCTGCATCTCCCAAGAGTCCTTTGTTGAAATCCTAATCCCCAATCTGATGTCATTAGGAAGTGGGGTCTTCAGTAGGTGATCAGGTCATGAAGGTGGAGCCCCCCATTCAGGAGGGGGCTCCACCCTCACAAATGGGATGACTGTCTACACAAGGGACCCCAGCGAGCCCTCCTGTCCTCTTTCTGCATGTGAGACACAGGAAGAGTCGGTTGTCCGCACTGTGGAAAAGTTCCTCACCAGAACCCAACCCTGCCAGCACCCTGATCTGAACTTCCAGCCTCCAGAACTGTGAGAAATAAATTCCTGTTGTTTATAAGCCACCCAATCTATGATACTTCATTACGGCAGCACAGAGCACCTAAGATAATATGTGACAGTAACCTGACCTTCATTATGTAAAAATTGCCATTATGATTAGGAATTAGGACCCTTTAGCAAGACATCCAAAAAGACTATTTTTGCCTATTCTAAAACTCAGTCTTAGCCCTCCTAAATGATACGTTAACAACTCAAAGCTCACGGAGATAAAATATGAGAAATGCAGTTGTAGTTTATGAAAAATTCTGTTTTCAATATCTCACTACACAAAGCTCATTTCTTTTGCTTTAGAAAAATTTATATTTTACTATATAAGTAATGGACATAGCAAATATCTAAATCCCAAAGGTATAAAGAAAATAGTAAAAGACATTCATTATTTCACGTCTCATGTAACTGCTACTGGCATTTTGAATTTTTTAGGCTTTCTCAAATGTATATGTTGTGTTTTTCACATCAAGAATGATTCAATAAGAACAATTTTTTGGCCTGTTTTCTTTTTTTAATCAACAGTATTCCAGTCCTCCACATCAGAGGCTTTTTTTTTTTTTTTTTTTGAGATGGAGTCTTGTTCGCAGCCCAGTCTGGAGCGCAGTGGCGCGATCTCGGCTCACCACAAACTCCGCCTCCCGGGTTCAAGCGACTCTCCTGCCTCAGCCTTCTGAGGAGCTGGTCTACAGGTGCGCACCACCATGCCTGGCTAATTTTTGTATTTTTAGTAGAGACGGGGTTTCACCGTGTTGGCTAGGCTGGTTTTGAACTCCTGACTTCATGATCCCCCTGCCTTGGCCTCCCAAAGTGCTGGGATTATAGGTGTGAACCACTGTGCCCAGTCCCAGAGGCTATTTTTAATCATAATTTTTTGCCATTATTTATTTAGTAGTTCCCATGTTGGATGTCCAGGTCACATAATGGTTGTCAGTACTGTAAATGATGCTGCCAGGGACATCTACGTGCATCCACCTCCACCTGCACCACTGATGTTTTCCTTGGTGTAGACTCCTAGAGGTGAAAATTACTGTTGCAGAGATGAGCGATATTTGTGAGGTTTTGATGCATGTTTTTGAACTGATTTCCAGAATGATCATACCAGTTTAATCTTCCCTGTACAAAACCTCCAGAAAGGCAGCTATAAAGCACTTGCATCTTGGTGCTGATGACGAGTTCCCCCTTCCCCACACTACAGAGCCCACAGGCGACCATGTAAAACCTTCCTGTCTGCCTGTCAGACTTTGGTCAGAGTTAGGATATGTGCGATGTCTGGACTCTCGCCAGACACAGCCTTAGAAGAGTTAAAGTACCTTCTATTAAAATGTCCTGTAGTCCACATTCCACTCTGTGCCTCTTCCCCTTCCTCACCAAATAAAGTGGCCTTGTGGCTTCCAGAGCCCATGCAGGCAGAAGGGTGGGCCAGGATCCCTGAAGCTTCCTTCACTCGTGTGTCCATCCATTCATCCAGCATCTCCTCAGGGACAGGCAGCACACCAGACCCTGGAAAAGACGATGATAAAATCTCAGGCCTCACAAGCTCTCAATCTATATGAGGAGACAGGTGTTTAACAGGCAGGCAGGTGTTTAACAAGGTCCTTCGCCGTTTCTGCTATATGAACAGACCATGAATTTTTATTGCCCTGTGTTTGTATAATCCTCTTTCACAGAATAACTTGAGCAGCAAATGATCTTTCACTGCGAACCTGAGCGCCCAGGCTTGACTCACTTATTCCATATCCTCCCACCAACTACTCAAGGAGGCCACTGTGACACCCATTCCACAGAGAGGGAAACCGGGGCTCAGAGTGGCAGCCATGGTCACCTATACAGCATTCCCTACCCAAACAGCTCCTCTCTCTGTTGCACCTGGTGGTCACCATCTCAGGGACTTTCCATGGAGCTCAAGCAGGGTTAGGCTTCATGTAGATTAATTCAGGCTTTTAATATCAAATTAGAATGTAGCCCACCTGGTGGCAGCCCCTGGAGTTGTGGGGGTGGCATGTGTGGATAGGGTGTCTGGGGACTTTTCTCACCAGGAGGAGTCTGGAGGGGGCAGGCTGGCTGAGCATCCAACGGCAGGGGGCGAGGGCACTGGGCTGCTGCAGAGCCAGGTGAGTCCCACCTGCTTGGACAGCAAGAATGTGAGAGTTCCCCGTGGGGCCTATAGCTGCTGTGGCAGGTGGGCAGACTCAGAGGTCTTGGAGTGCCCCACCTAAGATGCAGCCCAGGTGAGGGGCCTGCAGGGCTGACCATTAGGAGCAGCAGCTGCAAAGGTTGTTAAATAAGGCAGGAGGTGAAGGAGCTGCAGTTTGGAGGCCCCAGCACGAAGTGTCTGAAGACCCTACTGGTGGTCATTGCACTGAGGCACTTACAAACGTCCCAGTGACATGTGTCTTCGTTCTTGTCATCCAAACTGTGGAAGGCGGTGAGAAAGACAGGAGACTAGGCCTGAGTAGAAAGCAGTGTCATCTGGTTATGTGGTTTCTTCCCAAGGAACATGACTTGGTAGAAGATGGGACTGAGGAACTAACTGAAATCACATCTTTCTCCATTGAGTAGGAAAGTCCACAAGGTCAGGAGACGTGCCGAAATCTTAACTCGTAGATGGAGCTGTGCTTGAGATAATGTTTCTACACACTATGTCACTTAAGAGGAAAGCAGCTGGGTCAGGTGCAGTGGCTCATGCCTGTAATCCCAGCACTTTGGGAGGCTGAGGCCGGCAGATCAGGAGGTCAGGAACTCGAGAACAGCCTGACCAACATGGTGAAACCCCCATCTCTACTAAAAATACAAAAATTAGCCAGGCATGAATCCCAGATACTCAGGAGGCTGAGGCAGGAGAATCACTTGAACCCGGTGAGAGGTGAAGCCAGCTGGACTTCCTAGGTTGAGTGGTGACTTGGAGAATTTTTCTGTCTTATAAGGGGATTGCAAAATGCACCAATCAGCACTCTGTAGCTAGGACTGTAAAATGCACCAATCAGTGCTCTGTAGCTAGCTCGAGGTTTGTAAAATGCGCCAACCAGCGCTCTGTAAAAACCCACCAAACAGCACTCTGTAGCTAGCTAGAGGTTTGTAAAATGGACCAATCAGCACTCTGTAAAATGGACCAATCAGCAGGACATGGGCGGGAACAAAAGAGGAAATAAAAGCTGGCCACCCCCAGCCAGCAGGGGCAACACCGTGGATTTCCCTTCTGCCCTATGGGTGCTTTGTTCTTTTGCTCTTTGCTCTAAATCTTGCTGCTGCTCACTCTTTGGGTCTCTGCCAACTTTAAGAGCTGTAACTCTCACTGCGATAATCTGCGCTCTGCATTCTTTTTTTTTTTTTTTGAGACAGAGTCTCGCTCTGTCGCCCAGGCTGGAGTGCAGTGGCGCGATCTGGGCTCACTGCAAGCTCCGCCTCCCGAGTTCACGCCATTCTCCCGCCTCAGCCTCCCGAGTAGCTGGGACTACAGGCGCCGCCACCTCGCCCGGCTATTTTTTGTATTTTTAGTAGAGACGGGGTTTCACCGTGTTCGCCAGGATGGTCTTGATCTCCTGACTTCGTGATCCGCCCGTCTTGGCCTCCCAAAGTGCTGGGATTACAGGCTGGAGCCACCGCTCCTGGCCGGACTGCATTCTTGAAGTCAGGGAGACCATGAACCCACGGGCAGGAACAAACTCAGGACACACTGGGAGGCGGAGCTTGCAGTGAGCCGAGATTGCACCACTGCACTCCAGCCTGGGCAAAAGAGCTAAACTCTGTCTCATAAAAAAAAGAAAAAAAAATAATAATAAAGTAGTGGTGATTCCTTGTTGCATTTATTCAATTATTAATTTGTAAACCCACATTAAGTGCCGCTTTCTGCCTGACAGTGCAATAGGTGCAGCACACCGAGAGGCTCAGGCAGAGGTGGACACACCTTGCTGTGGATGGAGCGTATTAATGGTGCTCAATGTGGTCATGAATACTCTACGTTCTTTTAGAATAAAATTTAGTACTCTTACAATATTATGTGTGATCTAGTTCTGAGAAAATGACTAAGCAATAATAAAGACCTGCTTCCCACTGAGCCTGGACTTAATATTAGGTTGAACCGCATAAAGTTGCAGGTCTTGCAGGTGGAAATGGTCAAGTAGTGCCAATATCGAATGGTCCAGCCTCAATAGCCAGAAACTTCCCTGGACTGTCTCCTCCCAGGGCAGGTCAGAGATGCAGGACCGACTGCTCAGCGTTATGTTCAAATCTGTACGCGAGAGTTCCTCAAATGTGAGATCGTCCCGCATCTACAGACGCACAGACGCACGGGAGCTCTGCTGTGCCCAAGCTCCCACTTCAGGAGAGGAGGGCCATGGCTTCAAGTTGGCTGGAAGTCGTGCCATCTCCCATCACCGTTATTAAAGCAGAAGATTAATAATCCGTGGCTCCTTCTACACACGCACCCAGAATGGCAGAACTTTAACCCCTCACCGATTCCTTTGAGATTGATCTCCACAGCCTATCCATCAATGTCTTTTGTTTGCTTTTGTTGTTTTTTGATAGCTAAAGCTGGTGGGGTTGGACCACCTTAAAAAGAACAACATTTATGGAATAAACCCAGCTTGGCTGAGTCCTTAGCCAAGGCTTGGCAGTCTGTCTCACCTGTTTCTGATTCAGCTCAGCA